>NC_048565.1:34106375-34706375 GCF_013265735.2 Oncorhynchus mykiss
ATGTGGTGAAGAGAGCGTGTGAAGGAGACCTGGGTAGACAGCCGTACGCCAAGAGAGAGTGTGCACTACTCTACAGTGACATCTTTATCCCCTGTCACAACGTGGTGAGTACACACACACCCACACTGGGGAGTGGGTTATGGGAACGATTCTTATCTGCTCTCAGTAAACATGCTCTACTCTCAGGAGATATACACTAATGGACACACACATACAGGGTTCAGGTTAAATGTGGGCGGCAGGTAGCCTACAGTCTTAGAAAAAAGGGTTCCAAAAGCGTTCTTCGGCTGTACACATAGGATAACTCTTTTTGGTTCCAGGGTTCTAGGGATTCTACCTGGAACCAAATGGGTTCTACCTGCAACCAAAAAAGGTTCTTCAAAGGGTTTTCCTATGGGGACAGCCAAAGAACCCTTTAAGGTTCTAGATAGCACCTTTTTTTCTAAGTGTAGCCGTTAGAGCATTAGGCCAGTAACCAAAAGGTTGCTGGTTGGAATCTCCAAACCGACAAGGTGAAAACTCTGTCGATGTGCCCTTGAGCAAGGCACTTAACCCTTATTGCTCCAGTGTCACCAATATAATGGCAGACCCTGGCCATGGCCCCACTCTCCAAGGGTGTCTCAGGGGGAGTTGGGATATGCAAAAAAACAAATATAAGCACCCACCAAATTATTATTAAATGTGTGCGGGAGGTGGATATTGGAGGTTGTGTGCTCTTATTCTCTAAGCGGCCAACAGATGGTGCTGAATGACACCATCTGCTTACAAATTGAATAATAAAACAATAACAAGAGTGACCCTTATTAAGCTGACAGTTTTAGTAAGATAATGTATGTGAAGGTTTATTTAAAAAAATATTATTGTTTATTGGGTGTAATTTGTTGTCATGACAAAGACTGCACACATGCATACCATGCATCTCTAATGTCTAATCTGTGTAGGGCCATAAGCAAACAAGAAAATGCACATGCAGAGGCAACGCTACTCATTGCCGGTGATTTTAATGCAGGGAACATGGAATCTGTTTTACCTAATTTTTACCAGAATGTCACCTGTGCAACTAGAGGCGACAAAACTCCTCACCTTTACTCCACACACAGAAATGCATACAAGGCTTTCCCTCGCCCTCCCTGGCAAATCTGACCATAACTCTATCCTCCATATTCCTGCTTACAAGCCAAAATTCAAACAAGAAGTACAAGAGACACACTTAATACGGAAGTGGCCCAATGAAGCAGATGCTAAGCTACATCACTGTTTCACTAGCAAAGACTGGAATATGTTCCAGGATTCATCCAATAACATTGAGGAGTTTACCACATCAGGCACCGGCTTCATTAGTAAGTGGATCGACGACGACGTGCCCACATTGACTGTACATAAAGTACAAATCCCAACCAGAAGCCATGGATTACAGGCAACATCCTTACTGAGCTAAAGGCTAGAACTGTTGCTTTCAAGGTGCAGGACACTAATACGGACACTTATAAGAAATCCTGCTATGACCTCTGACGACCCATCAAACAGGCAAAGCATCAATACAGGACTAAGATTGAATCCTACTAGGCCAGCTCTGACAATCGTTGGATGTGGCAGGACTTGCAAACAATCACGGATTACAAAGGGAAACCCAACCGCGAGCAGCTCGGTGACATAAGCCTACCAGATGAGCTAAATGCCTTCTATGCTCGCTTTGATGCAAGCAACACTGAATCAAGCATGAGAGCACCAGCTGTTCCGGACAACTGTGATCTCGCTCTCCGTGGCCAATGTGGATAAGACCTTTAACCCTTTGACGCGTACAAACACACAGGTGTGATCATTCTACAGTGGTCCCTGCAGCATACGCTCAAACCGGTGTGATTAGAACACTTGATTAGAACATCTAGCATTTGAGCTGGCCATACCGTTTTTTCACATAATTTTTTATAACTGTCACGTTCTGACCATAGTTCTGTTATTTTATCTTTGTTTTAGTATGGTCAGGGCGTGAGTTAGGTGGGCAGTCTATGTTTGTTTTTCTATGTTGGTTTTTGAGTTCGGCCTAGTATGGTTCTCAATCAGAGGCAGCTGTCAATTGTTGTCCCTGATTGAGAATCATACTTAGGTAGCCTGGGTTTCAGTTTTGGGTTGTGGGTGTTTGTCTTCCGTGTCAGTGTTTGTCGCCACACGGGACTGTTTCGTTCATTTCACGTTTATTGTTTTGTATTTCGTAGTGTTCAGTTTATGTTTTAAAATAAACATTATGGACACTTACCACGCTGCGTTTTGGTCCTCCGATCCTTCTCGCTTCTCCTCCTCAGAAGAGGAGGACGAGATCCCTTACAGAAACACCCACCAACCAAGGACCAAGTAGCGTGGTAACGGGCAGCAGCAGCGGCTAAAAACACAGGACTCCTGGACATGGGAGGAGATTCTGGACGGCAAGGGACCATGGGCACAGCCAGGGGAATATCGCCACCCCAAAGCAGAGCTGGAGGCAGCGAAAGCAGAGAGGCACCGGTATGAGGAGGCAGCCCCAAAAATTTCTCGGGGGAAGCACACGGGGAGTGTGGCGAAGTCAGGTAGGAGACCTGCGCCAACTTCCCGTGCTTACCGGAGAGAGAGAGGGACCAGGCAGGCACCGTGTTATGCAGTGGAGCGCACGGTGTCCCCTGTGCGGGTGCATAGCTCGGTGCGGTACATTGCAGCACCTCGTATCGGCCAGGCTAGAGTGAGCATCGAGCCAGGTGCCATGAAGCCGGCTCAGCGCATCTGGTCTCCAGTGCGTCTCCTCGGGCCGGTGTACATGGCACCAGCCTTACGCATGGTGTCCCCGGTTCGCCAGCACAGCCCAGTGCGGGCTATTCCACCTCGCCTCACTGGCCTGGCTACGGGGAGCATTCAACCAGGTAAGGTTAGGCAGGCTCGGTGCTCAAGAGCTCCAGTGCGCCTTCACGGTCCGGTCTGTCCGGTGCCACCTCCACGTACCAGCCCTCCGGTGGCAGCCCCCCGCACCAGGCTGTCTCTCTGTCTTCTCCCTACAGGTGCTACCGCCTGTCCAGCGCTGCCAGAGCCTTCCTCCTCTCCAGCGCTGCCAGAGTCTCCCGTCTGTCCTGAGCTGCCAGAGACGCCAGTCTGTCCTGAGCTGCCAGAGCCTGCAGTCTGTCCTGAGCTGCCAGAGCCGCCAGTCTGTTCCGAGCTGCCAGAGCCGTCAGTCTGTCCTGAGCCGTCAGTCAGCCAGGAGCTGCCAGAGCCGTCAGTCAGCCAGGAGCTGCAAGAGCCGTCAGTCAGCCAGGAGCTGCCAGAGCCGTCAGTCAGCCAGGAGCTGCCAGAGCCGTCAGTCAGCCAGGACCTGCCAGAGCCGTCAGTCAGCCAGGAGCTGCCAGAGCCGTCAGTCAGCCAGGAACTGCCAGAGCTGCCTGTCACGCCGGCGATGCCAGAATCGCCCTTCACTCTAGCGCTGCTCCCGTCCATTCGGGACCCGTGGCGTGGGTCCCCAGTCCAAGGTCGGCGGCGAGGGTCACCGCTCTAAACAGGCCACGGAGGCGGGCTAAGAGGCACAAAAAAACTATGGTGAAGTGGGGTCCACGTCCCGCGCCAGAGCCGCCACCGCTGACAGACGCTCACCCAGACCCTCCCCTATAGGTTCAGGTTTTGCGGCCGGAGTCCGCACCTTTGGGGGGGGGGGGGTACTGTCACTCTCACGTTCTGACCATAGTTCTGTTATTTTATCTTTGTTTTAGTATGGTCAGGGCGTGAGTTGGGTGGGCAGTCTGTTTGTTTTTTTATGTTGGTTTTTGAGTTCGGCCTAGTATGGTTCTCAATCAGAGGCAGCTGTCAATTGTTGTCCCTGATTGAGAATCATACTTAGGTAGCCTGGGTTTCAGTTTTGGGTTGTGGGTGTTTGTCTTCCGTGTCAGTGTTTGTCGCCACACGGGACTGTTTCGTTCATTTCACGTTTATTGTTTTGTATTTCGTAGTGTTCAGTTTATGTTTTAAAATAAACATTATGGACACTTTCCACGCTGCGTTTTGGTCCTCTGATCCTTCTCGCTTCTGAGGAGGACGAGATCCTTTACAATAACGCTATGTCCTCAATGTGAGCAGTTTATTTTTGCATGCAATGTGCACAGAAGTAGCAACAGTGTAACAAAATTCTCATTCATATCAGAGAAATGTAGGCTACGTTAGTCCTAGTGCTAACTGAATAAAGAGGGAGCTAACGCAAACTGTCATATTTAGCTAACTCTCAGCTGATAGAAACCATAATATGAATTAGCTAATAGCAGTTACTATTTACAATTAATCAAATCACGGATGAGCTCACCAGTGATTGAAGTAATTGAGTAAAACACTTTCTAAAATACTAATGTAATCCGACGGTGGGCAGAGTTTGTGCGCACCGCCATGTTTGTTTTTCTGTGTCAACCAAAGATAAGAAGAGATGACAAGATGAGTTGGGTCTGTTTGCGGTATGCATTTCGAAGGCGAAAGGGGCTGTGTCATCTACCATCATTTACTTCCCATCATTCTCTTCCTGAAGTTTACTCGAAAGACGAGTGAACCATCCCTTCACCTCATTTTCTATAATATCTTTGGTTTGACAGACATTTACGTGACAACCAGAATGTATTGAATGATGTCAACAAACATTGCTCCACACATAGCCGGCAAATAGCTTAGCATTAGCTCATCATACTCAGTACAGCCTTCAAAAAATAATTTTACACACATCATACGTGTCCATTAAAATCTATGCAAGAATCAGAATGCATGATTTGTCACCATTACTTGAAAACATATGAATTAAACAACAAATAAAGAAATGATTACCACACAAACCATTTTCTGATAGTGATTTATGGATACAAGTGGCTCTTGCCGGTGTAATGATACTGATCGCCACAGGTAGTTTGTTTTATGTTTCTACTGTTGTGGCTAGATGGAGTAGCTAGGCCTTCAACAGCTCTATCTGGTCGTTGTGTCAGGGGCAATAATAGCTAATTATAAGCCTACGTTAATTCACCTAACCTGCTGTGTTAGTTCTCCTAACCTAATATAAACAAACCATCTGTGGAGACTAATCATCAGTATCAACACAACGGCAGCCAATCACATCTCCACTGACACTCACTTGGAGCCAATTAGTGTTGTTGTTTATGTATGTAGCTAGTGGGCTAAGCTGTAGCATTAGCAATGTCTTTCAAAATGAGACAACTCACAAATGAGGAAATTCTGGAGATATTTGTAAATTCTGACAATGATTCTGAGTATGACAGTGAGGAATCAGATTCTGACAGTGACACTGAGGAGCTGCCCCCAGCCTTGTGGCCATTGAGAACTCAGAATCTGAGGAACCCTTTCCAACCGACAAAGTCCCAGGTCCCTCTGAAGATGCTGGTGGTGATGGAGGCAGACCAACAGTGGGTGAAGTACGAAGGGTCTGCGGTAGCTGGAAGGCCGCCATCCATTTCACCCCGTTTGGCCCTGCTGTTTGCTTTGACGAGTTCCAGTCTGGAGTGCAAAGTCCCTTGCCATCTCCCTCTGAGGCAGAGTGCTTCAAGCTATTTCTGAAAGAGGAAGTGGTGGAGATATAGTGGAGGAGACCAATCGCTATGCCTTGGACCTACAGGAGAAGAGAGCCACAGGGAACCTGATGGGAGAGAGAAAGATCAAACCAGACTGTGTGCTTGACTATAATCGCAAAATGGGGGCAGTGGATATGGCGGACATGATGAATAGCTTTTTGGCATGCACTAGGAAAACCACCAATTGGTATATATTTTTCCATCTGATCGGTACTGCTGTCCTCAATGGCTAACAAACTAAATGATTACTGAACAAGATTTTTGTAATTGGACATACAGTTCACATACAAATCAAATACAGTTCCATTATGCAATTAAATTGACAATATCTCACCCACCTCCCCACTCCCTCATCCTCCCTACTCCATGTCCAAACAACTTGTTGCGAGCATACAAAAGCTGTCCTCAAACTTCGGCAAGAAAGATGTCCAGTTCAAGTTATGATTTTGGCATGTTATGTTTAATACTGTGTGTGTGGTTTCTGAAAGTACAGAATGAAGAGGAATTATTGGTAATTATAATAAATTATCAGGATATAGCAATAGATCCTTGTTACAATGAAGTAACTTAATAACTGAAGAGCTCCACAAGGGCTCCACTAGGGAGCAGGGTAAGGCAGAGCTATGCAGGCAAAATGAATACACAGGCCAATGCAATGGTCATGATAAGGCCAGGGCAGCTTTAAAGGTTTAAAACTTATTTGACTCCATTAGCGTTAGCATTGTTTTACATAACTAATAGAAAAGGTAACTAAACTCAGCAAAAAAAAGAAACTTTATAAACTTTAACGTTTATTTTCAGCAAACTTAACGTGTAAATATTTGTATGAACATAACAAGATTCAACAACTGAGACATAAACTGAACAAGTTCCACAGACATGTGACTAACAGAAATTGAATAATGTGTCCCTGAACAAAGGGGGGGGTCAAAATCAAAAGTAACAGTCTGTATCTAGTGTGGCCATCAGCTGCATTAAGTACTGCAGTGCATCTCCTCCTAATGGACTGTACCAGATTTTGCTGTGAGATGTCACCCCACTCTTCCACCAAGGCACCTGCGGGTTCCCGGACATTTCTGGGGTGAATGGCCCAAGCCCTCATCCTCCGATCCAACAGGTCCCAGATGTGCTCAATGGGATTGAGATCCGGGCTCTTCGCTGGCCATGGCAGAACACTGACATTCCTGTCTTGCAGGAAATCACGCACAGTATGAGCAGTATGGCTGGTGGCATTGTCCTGCTGGAGGGTCATGTCAGGATGAGCCTGCAGGAAGGGTACCACATGAGGGAGGAAGATGTGTTCCCTGTAGCGCACAGCGTTGAGATTGCCTGCAATGAAAACAAGCTCAGTCCGATGATGCTGTGACACACCGTCCCAGACCATGACGGACCCTCCACCTCCAAATCGATCCCTCTCCAGAGTACAGGCCTCGGTGTAACGGTCATTCCTTCAACGATAAACACAAATCCGACCATCACTCCTGGTGAGACAAACCTGTGACTCGTCAGTGAAGAGCACCTTTTGCCAGTCCTGTCTGGTCCAGTGACGGTGGGTTTGTGCCCATAGGCGATGTTGTTGCCGGTGATGTCTGGTGAGGACATGCCTTACAACCGGCCTACAAGCCCTCAGTCCAGCCTCTCTCAGCCTACTGCAGACAGTCTGAGCACTGATGGAGGGATTGTGCGTTCCTGGTGTAACTCGGGCAGATGTTGTTGCCATCCTGTACCTGTCCCGCAGGTGTGATGTTTGGATGTACCGATCCTGTGCAGGTGTTGTTACACGTGGTCTGACATGGTGAGGACGATCCGCTCTCCGTCTTGTCTCCCTGTAGCGCTGTCTTAGGTGTCTCACAGTACGGACATTGCAGTTTATTGCCCTGGCCATATCTGCAGTCCTCATGGCTCCTTGCAGCATGCCTGCGGCACGTTCACGCAGATGAGCAGGGACCCTGGGCATCTTTCTTTTGGTGTTTTTCAGAGTCAGTAGAAAGGCCTCTTTAGTGTCCTAAGTCTTCATATCTGTGACCTTAATTGCCTACCGTCTGTAAGCTGTTAGTGTTTTAACGACCGTTCCAGAGGTGCATGTTCATTAATTGTTGGGAAAGCATGGGAAACAGTGTCTGTGATCTGTGAAGTTATTTGGATTTTTATGAAATATCTTTGAAAGACAAGGTTCTAAAAAAGGATGTTTCTTTTTTTCTGAGTTTACATAAGCACAATTCTCCTATAACACCATAAAGTTTATGAAATCAGTACCTCAAGGGTGCACGGTAAAGGAATACACACAGAATACATTATACTCCATACATAAATAAGGTGTGCTACAGTAGAAATTACATAACACAATACACAGAAACTGTATTATGATGAGGTAATAAGGAATGTACTTTGATTTTTTTTTATTTTTTTTTTATTTCACCTTTATTTAACCAGGTAGGCTAGTTGAGAACAAGTTCTCATTTGCAACTGCGACCTGGCCAAGATAAGGCATAGCAGTGTGAACAGACAACACAGAGTTACACATGGAGTAAACAATTAACAAGTCAATAACACAGTAGAAAAAAGGGGAGTCTATATATACATTGTGTGCAAAAGGCATGAGAAGGTAGGCAAATAATTACAATTATGCAGATTAACACTAGAGTGATAAATGATCAGATGGTTATGTAAAGGTAGAGATATTGGTGTGCAAAAGAGCAGAAAAATAAATAAATAAAAACAGTATGGGGATGAGGTAGGTGAAAATGGGTGGGCTATTTACCAATAGACTATGTACAGCTGCAGCGATCGGTTAGCTGCTCAGATAGCAGATGTTTGAAGTTGGTGAGGGAGATAAAAGTCTCCAACTTCAGCGATTTTTGCAATTCGTTCCAATCACAGGCAGCAGAGAACTGGAACGAAAGGCGGCCAAATGAGGTGTTGGCTTTAGGGATGATCAGTGAGATACGCCTGCTGGAGCGCGTGCTACGGATGGGTGTTGCCATCGTAACCAGTGAACTGAGATAAGGCGGAGCTTTACCTAGCATGGACTTGTAGATGACCTGGAGCCAGTGGGTCTGGCGACGAATATGTAGCGAGGGCCAGCCGACTAGAGCATACAAGTCGCAGTGGTGGGTGGTATAAGGTGCTTTAGTGACAAAACGGATGGCACTGTGATAAACTGCATCCAGTTTGCTGAGTAGAGTGTTGGAAGCAATTTTGTAGATGACATCGCCGAAGTCGAGGATCGGTAGGATAGTCAGTTTTACTAGGGTAAGTTTGGCGCCGTGAGTGAAGGAGGCTTTGTTGCGGAATAGAAAGCCGACTCTTGATTTGATTTTCGATTGGAGATGTTTGATATGGGTCTGGAAGGAGAGTTTAGAGTCTAGCCAGACACCTAGGTACTTATAGATGTCCACATATTCAAGGTCGGAACCATCCAGGGTGGTGATGCTGGTCAGGCGTGCGGGTGCAGGCAGCGAACGGTTGAAAAGCATGCATTTGGTTTTACTAGCGTTTAAGAGCAGTTGGAGGCCACGGAAGGAGTGCTGTATGGCATTGAAGCTCGTTTGGAGGTTAGATAGCACAGTGTCCAAGGACGGGCCGGAAGTATATAGAATGGTGTCGTCTGCGTAGAGGTGGATCAGGGAATCGCCCGCAGCATGAGAAACATCATTGATATATACAGAGAAAAGAGTCGGCCCGAGAATTGAACCCTGTGGCACCCCCATAGAGACTGCCAGAGGACCGGACAGCATGCCCTCCGATTTGACACACTGAACTCTGTCTGCAAAGTAATTGGTGAACCAGGCAAGGCAGTCATCCGAAAAACCGAGGCTACTGAGTCTGCCAATAAGAATACGGTGATTGACAGAGTCGAAAGCCTTGGCAAGGTCTATGAAGACGGCTGCACAGTACTGTCTTTTATCGATGGCGGTTATGATATCGTTTAGTACCTTGAGCGTGGCTGAGGTACACCCGTGACCGGCTCGGAAACCAGATTGCACAGCGGAGAAGGTACGGTGGGATTCAAGATGGTCAGTGATCTGTTTGTTGACTTGGCTTTCGAAGACCTTAGGTAGGCAGGGCAGGATGGATATTGGTCTGTAACAGTTTGGGTCCAGGGTGTTGCCCCCTTTGAAGAGGGGGATGACTGCGGCAGCTTTCCAATCCTTGGGGATCTCAGACGATATGAAAGAGAGGTTGAACAGGCTGGTAATAGGGGTTGCGACAATGGCGGCGGATAGTTTCAGGAATAGAGGGTCCAGATTGTCAAGCCCAGCTGATTTGTACGGGTCCAGGTTTTGCAGCTCTTTCAGAACATCTGCTATCTGGATTTGGGTAAAGGAGAACCTGGAGAGGCTTGGGCGAGTAGCTGCGGGGGGGGGGGGGGGGGGGGGGGAGCTGTTGGACGAGGTTGGAGTAGCCAGGCGGAAGGCATGGCCAGCCGTTGAGAAATGCTTGTTGAAGTTTTCGATAATCATGGATTTATCGGTGGTGACCGTGTTACCTAGCCTCAGTGCAGTGGGCAGCTGGGAGGAGGTGCTCTTGTTCTCCATGGACTTCACAGTGTCCCAGAACTTTTTGGAGTTGGAGCTACAGGATGCAAACTTCTGCCTGAAGAAGTTGGCTTTAGCTTTCCTGACTGACTGTGTGTATTGGTTCCTGACTTCCCTGAACAGTTGCATATCGCGGGGACTGTTCGATGTTAGTGCAGTCCGCCACAGGATGTTTTTGTGCTGGTCGAGGGCAGTCAGGTCTGGAGTGAACCAGGGGCTATATCTGTTCTTAGTTCTGCATTTTTTGAACGGAGCATGCTTATCTAAAATGGTGAGGAAGTTACTTTTAAAGAAAGACCAGGCATCCTCAACTGACGGGATGAGGTCAATGTCCTTCCAGGATACCCGGGCCAGGTCGATTAGAAAGGCCTGCTCACAGAAGTGTTTTAGGGAGCGTTTGACAGTGATGAGGGGTGGTCGTTTGACTGCGGCTCCGTAGCGGATACAGGCAATGAGGCAGTGATCGCTGAGATCCTGGTTGAAGACAGCGGAGGTGTATTTGGAGGGCCAGTTGGTCAGGATGACGTCAATGAGGGTGCCCTTGTTTACAGAGTTAGGGTTGTACCTGGTGGGTTCCTTGATGATTTGAGTGAGATTGAGGGCATCTAGCTTAGATTGTAGGACTGCCGGGGTGTTAAGCATATCCCAGTTTAGGTCACCTAACAGAACAAACTCTGAAGCTAGATGGGGGGCGATCAATTCACAAATGGTGTCCAGGGCACAGCTGGGAGCTGAGGGGGGTCGGTAGCAGGCGGCAACAGTGAGAGACTTATTTCTGGAGAGAGTAATTTTCAAAATTAGTAGTTCGAACTGTTTGGGTATGGACCTGGAAAGTATGACATTACTTTGCAGGCTATCTCTGCAGTAGACTGCAACTCCTCCTCCTTTGGCAGTTCTATCTTGACGGAAGATGTTATAGTTGGGTATGGAAATCTCAGAATTTTTGGTGGCCTTCCTGAGCCAGGATTCAGACACGGCAAGGACATCAGGGTTAGCAGAGTGTGCTAGAGCAGTGAGTAAGACAAACTTAGGGAGGAGGCTTCTGATGTTGACATGCATGAAACCAAGGCTTTTTCGATCACAGAAGTCAACAAATGAGGGTGCCTGGGGACATGCAGGGCCTGGGTTTACCTCCACATCACCCGCGGAACAGAGAAGGAGTAGTATGAGGGTGCGGCTGAAGGCTATCAAAACTGGTCGCCTAGGGCGTTGGGGACAGAGAATAAGAGGAGCAGGTTTCTGGGCATGGTAGAATATATTCAGGGCATAATGCGCAAACAGGGGTATGGTGGGGTGCGGGTACAGCGGAGGTAAGCCCAGGCACTGGGTGATGATGAGAGAGGTTGTATCTCTGGACATGCTGGTTGTAATGGGTGAGGTCACCGCATGTGTGGGGGGTGGGACAAAGGAGGTAACAGGGGTATAAAGAGTGGAACTAGGGGCTCCATTGTAAACTAAAACAATGATAACTAACCTGCACAACAGTATACAAGGCATATTGACATTTGAGAGAGACATACAGCGAGGCATACAGTAATCACAGGTGTTGAATTGGGAGAGCTAGCTAAAACAGTGGGTGAGACAACAGCTAATCAGCTAGCACAACAACAGCAGGTAGAATGGCGATTGATTAGGCAGAGAGGGTCGGATTAACTACACACAGAGCCTAAGTGCGGCTGGGGCCGACAGATAAAACATAAACAAGCAGAATGGATTACCGTGATTAATGGACAGTCCAGCATGCATCAGCTATGTAGCCAAGTGATCAGTGTCCAAGGGGCAGCGGTGGATGGGGCAGGGAAGCTGGACTGGCGAGTGTTATCCAGGTTAGAAAACTAACAATGACCAAATAGCTTGTAGCCAGTTAGCTGGTTAGCTTCTGGAGGTTCTTGAGTGTGTTCTAAAAATGTAAAGATAATAGCGGTTCCGTATCACATTGGGTGAGGCAGGTTACCGGAAGGTATAAACAAATTAAAAATCGAGAAGGGATAGAAAGTAAATATGGGTTCAGTGAGTGTTTGGGACGCGGCGATTCAGACGGTTAGCAGGCCTGTGCTAACAAGCTAACAGTTAGTAGACGGTGCTAAACACGGTAGCAGTTAGCGGACCGGGCTAAACAAGCTAGCAGTTAGCAGGCCGAATTTGCAAGCAAGGAGATAGCAAGGGCTAGAGAGTTAGCTTTTGGGGACGTCGCGATGGGGGTATCTGTTTATTCCTCTTCATGCAGTGACATCGATGGACCGGTCGTGGGTCTGGATATTGTAGCCCAGGAGCTCAAAATGTTCCGTTTGCGATGGGAATCCGGGGATGAAAAATAAAATAAAATAATAAATAGGTCCGTTATGCTCTGGTTAGAGTCGCGTTGTTCGAACTGGCGAGAGCTTTCCGAGCTAAAGGTTAGCTGATGACCGGTTAGCTGAAGACCGCTAGCAATGTTTTGCTGAAGCTGGTAGTTCGTTGGCTAGCTTCAGTTGAGGGGTTCCAGGTCCGAAGTAAATATAAATACTTTAGGAAAAATAGCTACGTTGGGTGAGGCGGGTTGCAGGAGAGTATTTAGAAGAAGTTGAGGTTCAGCAAAAAGTTTTAAAGATATGTGAAGAAAAAAAACGAAAAACGAAAACAAACGATATATACAAGGGACACGACACGACAATACGTCCTACTGCTACGCCATCTTGGATATAAGCACATAGTAATTATTAGTAAGGAAAACAACGATAAAGGCAATGCGGGCGCCAGCCGGAAAATGCACCAGGGGGAAAAAGTTTGGGCAGGTTCTGTTCTGACTGGAGATGCACAAATATCTGTATATGACCTGAGACAACTTTAGGGGAGTGCTTGGGCTCTCATTTAATAGAAAAATGTATCCGGCTCATCTAGCTAATCCTCGCCTTAGATTAGCATAGCATGCCTCAAATGTAAATTGTCTGACACGGTGAAATGGGCTACTTCTATATGAATTAACAAGGAGGCGGAACACACATCATTTCAAACTTTTTGAAAATCATGTAAAATGTACAACTTGAAACATATCCTATAATTAGCAGGCAGTGAGCCTTGATTTGAGGGCAGCAAGAGTTAACTGTCCTGTTGCGTAACAATTACATTTTGGAACTAATTCTGGCATCACACACATAAGACAACTCATGCTAGGGGGACCGAGATATTTGGAACTCACATGAAAAGGTTAAACAAGTTAACATTCACATTGCCCCGCATCCGGGGCCAGACTACTCAGAGCTTCTACTGACCAGCTGGCAAGTGCCTTCACGGACATTTTCAAACGTTCCCTGACCCAGTCTGTACTACCTACAGTACATGTTTCAAGCAGACCCTGTGCCCAAGAACACCAAGTTAACCTGTGTAAATGACTATCGCCCCGTAGCACTCACATCTGTACACTCTTTGAAAAAGGGTTCCAAAAGGGTTCTTTGGCTGTCCCCATAGGAAAACCTTTTTTTGGTTCCAGGTAGAACCTTTTGGGGTTCCATGTAGAACCTTCTGTGACCCACAGTGTTTGCCATTATACCCTGATGATGACAGCTTGTCTGTTGAAACGTTGGTTATTAGGTTATTCAATTATTGCATCTGAGCTCCTAGAGTGTGCGCCTGTCCTTTTCTTTTCTAAGTGTTCTACTCCGCTAGCCAGCACTTTGTCTAAACAGGTATGCGTTTCTTTCGCATCCACCCAAAATGGTTCTACCTGGAACAAAAAAGTGTTCTTCAAAGGGTTCTCCTGTGGGGACTACTGAAGAACCCTTTTAGGAACCCTTTTAGTTTTTTTTCTAGGAGTGTAGCCATGAAATGCTTTGAAAGGCTGGTCATGTTTTACATCAACATCATCATTCCAGACCCTCTCGACCCACTCCAATTCGCATACCACCCAACAGTTCCACAGATGACACAATCTCAATTGCCCTCCACACTGCCCTCTCCCACCTGGACAAGAGGAACACCTATGTGAGAATGTTGTTCATTGACTACAGCTCAGCGTTCAACACAATAGTGCCCTCCAAGCTCATTACTATGCTCAGCATGGCGTCCCATGGATGCCAAGGGAAGCCAGGCTTCCCCCCCAAAAATGACCAAGAAAAAAACATACAAATAATTTAGCTTTTGTCTTTCTGTGTTTCATAAATTTCCTTTAATTCGCAAGAGGTTAAATGTCTCACTGGAGAAAGCATCCAATTGAAAGAAACACCACCCCTCTGTCTCTGTATATGTAGCCCATCTATGGTGTCTGGTCAAAAAGCGTATGACATTGTTGCCTCCCGTAGCTTTGAATGCAAGGGAAGCCAGCGAGCATTTGGCGTCCCTTGATAAAAACATTGTAAAATAATAGCCAATCAGCATTGAGCTAAACTGAGTAAGCTCAGCTTGGTCCTGGCTCACCAAAGAAAACTGTCTCACTGGATTGGTTTCAGATCAATCACATCAGAAGACAAACGTCATTGACAGAAAACTTGAATTGTTGCATATTTAAAATCGTCCCTTTCCTTATTAGGCATGGATGGAGATAGGGATTTGGACTTGTGGTTTTACTTTATTCTCCGTACTGGCCAAGTATTATAATTGGGATTCTGATCCAAGCATACAATGCATTCGGAAAGTATTCAGACCACTTCACTTTTTCCACATTTTGTTACGTTATAACCTTATTCTAAAATTAACACAAAAAAAATGTCCTCATCAATCTACACACAATACCCCATAAGGACAAAGCGAAAACAGGTTTTGGAAATGTTTGCAAATGTATAAAACATTTAAATCCGAAATACCTTATTTACATAAGTTTTCAGACCCTTCACTATGAGACTCGAAATTGAGCTCAGGCACATCCTGTTTCCATTGGTCATCCTTAAGATGTTTCAACAACTTGTTTGGAGTCCACCTATGGTTAATTCAATTGATTGGACATGATTTGGAAAGGCACACACCTGTCTATATAAGGTCGCACAGTTGACAGTGCATGTCAGAGCAAAAACCAAGCCATGAGTTCGAAGGAATTGTACGTAGAGCTCTGAGACAAGATTGTGTCATGGCACAGATCTGGGGAAGGGTACCAAAACATTTCTGCAGCATTGATGGTCCACAAGAACACAGTGGCTTCCATCATTGTTAAATGGAAGAATTGTGGAACCACCAAGACTCTTCCAAGAGCTAGCTGCCCGGCCAAACTGAGCAATCGGGGGAGAAGGGCCTTGGTCAGGGAGGTGACCAAGAACCTGATGGTCTCCCTGACAGAGCTCCAGAGTTCCTCTGGAGAGACCTGAAAATAGATGTGCAGCGACTGTCCCCATCCAACCTGACAGAGCTTGAGAGGATCTGCAGAGAAGAATGGGAGAAACTCCCCAAATACAAGTGTGCCAAGCATGTAGCATCATATCCAAGAAGACTTGAGGCTGTAATCGCTGCCAAAGGTGCTTCAACAGAGTACTGATTAAAGTGTCTGAATACTTGTGTAAATATGTACATTTGCAAACATTGCTAAAAACCTGTTTTAGCTTTGTCCTTATGGGGTATTGTGTGTAGATTGATGAGGGGGAAAACCCCATTTAATCAATTTTATAACAAAGCTTTAACGTAACAAAATGTGGAAAAAGTCAAGAGGTCTGAATACTTTCTGAATGCACTGTAATGTAGGCTAATGTTAACTAGCTGGCCTGGCGCATCGTTGCCCGTGAAAGGAAGTTAGGGAAGCGAGCAAGCATTTTATCCAGGTAGCCAAGGACCACAAAAATAAAAGAGTGTATGACATGTCATCTGTCATATGACAGAGTCATACACCGTTTAGGCAACAGGAAATAGGAGAATGGCATTGGCGTTTCTCTACGAGTAAGGTGAGTTAACATGTTTTTTCTACTTGCACGTATACACACACACAGAAACACACACACACACACAAATCAGTACCATGGACAGCCACACCATATTTAGCTTACGTTGATTGGACTAAATAGTTTTTGGTACATTTTAGTTGTCACTATATTAGATGTTGAAATGGTGCTGGAATAGTGGAGGCAACGCCTGTTTTCTTTGCGACTTGCGGTAACTCTCCATGGTTCTAAATCAATAGTTGTTTAGTAGTCCGAAAATGTGGGAAACATTAATTTGCTTGGCCATGCTGTAGGTCATGTAAGGGTTTGTGACATGCCATATGTGTTGTGGACTTCATCGGACAGATGAAACAAAGATGTGGTTGAATTTATTCTGACACTGTGTCTTATTGTCTCAGCTGTAGACCTATAAATCACGGTGTCAAGGCATATGAACTAACAGGTTATAGAACAAACAATGCAATTATGACAACACATAGGTTGTAATATGGCTTTTTTTCCTGGCATTCCTTCCCCGTTGATTTTACCCACTCACCACTACTGAAGCTCATGACCCTAGGACTGAACACCTCCCTCTGAAATTGGATCCTGGACTTCCTGACAGGCCACCCCCATATGGTGAGGGTAGGCAACAACACATTCGCCATGCTGACCTTCAATATGGGGGCTTTCAGGGGTGTGTGTGTGTTTGTCCCGTACTGTACTCCCTGTTCAACCATGATTGCATCTCAACCTACGACTCCAAAACCATCAAAAGTTTTGCTGACGACACGATGATTGTAGGCCTGATCACCAACGACAATGAGACAGCCTATAGGGAGGAGGTCAGTGACAACCTCAACGGCAGCAAGACAAAGAAGCTGATCGTGGGCTACAGAAAACGGAGGGCCGTGCATGCCCACATCAACGGGTCGAGAGCTTCAAGCTCTTCGCTGTTCACGTCAGTAAATAATTAATATGGTCCACACACACCAACACAGTCGTGAAGAAAGCACAAGATGGCCTCTTACCCCTCAGGAGACTGAAAAGATTTGGCATGGGCCCTGAGCTATACCATCGAGAGCATCTTGACCGGCTGATTCACTTCTTCATATGGTAAGTGCTTGGCATCTGACCACAAGGTGCTACAGAGTGCAGTGCATATGGCCTAGTACATTACTGGGGTCGAGCACCCTGCCATCCTGGACCTCTATACCAGGTGGTGTCAGAGGAAGGCCCTAAAAACTGTCAATGACTCCAGCCACCCATAGACTGTTCTCTCTGCTACCGCACGGCAAGTCTGGAACCAACAGGACCTTGAACAGCTTCTACCCCCAAGCCATAAGTATGCTAAATAAACACAGACCATCTCCATTGACCCTTTATGAACTAACTCTTTGACTCATCACATATGCTGCTGCAACTGTTTATTATCTATTCTGTTGCCTAGTCACTTTACTGCTACCTATGTGTACATATCTACCTCAATTACATTGTTCCCCTGCACATCAACTCAGTACTGGTACCCCGTGTATATAACGTTCCTCATTGTGTATTTCTTCCTCTTGTTATTATTTTTCTATTATTTTTCTATTTTGTCTCTGCATAGTTGGGAAGAGCCCATAAGTAAGCATTTCACTGTTAGTCTACACCTGTTTACGAAGCATGTGACAAATAAAATGTGATTTGATCCCTGTGTTCCAGAGTTTAACCCATATCTTATTGTTCTGATGTCCCATCACTCCTATTCACTCCCCTTCAACACACACAAACATGTCACTCAATCCTACCTACATTATTCACACACACTCCTAACCCACATCTAACCCCAATGACCTGTCTCCCACTCTAAACCCTCACTCACCCCCCAGGTAGATATGACCTGTGTGTGTGTGTTTTCATGTGTGTGTGTTTTTGTGTGTGTGTAGGTGGATGTATCATGGTTCTATAGGAACTGCTTGACAGACACGTGTAACTGTAACCGAGGCGGAGACTGTGAGTGTCTGTGTACGTCCATTGCTGCCTATGCACACACCTGCTGTCAAAACGGTGTCACTGTGGTCTGGAGAAACCCCTCTGTCTGCCGTGAGTACAGACACATATACACACGCAATGTGTGTCTGTTCCTCTGACTTTCTCTCTGTCTGTCAGCATAGGTGCTGGGTCAGTCAATGCTCCTACACGCCCGCATGCACACTCACACACATGCCAGTACACAGAACTATAGAGTACCCCCTCTGACCCTAAAATATTTATATCTGTTATCAAATGACCACAGATACACGTGCACACACACACACACACACACACACAATACCATGGTCTCTCTATCCCTGTTTGATCTACACAGTATGTCTTGGCTATGAATGGACACAGTACAATCACATACTGTACATATGTGATGTTGTATGTTTCTAAATGTTTGTACTTGTTTTTTCTTTCAGCCTATGATTGTGAATACTACAACCAAGGTCTGTTTGAACGCTAACCAAAATGACTGACAAAGGAACACCATTCAATCACACAAAAATACAAATACACATATACAAACTGAGCTACCTAATATAGTCACTCAACATTGAGAATATCCTCCACCCCTATCTCTCTCTCTCTCTCTCTCTCTCTCTCTCTCTCTCTCTCTCTCTCTCTCTCTTGCTCCCTCTGTAGAGTTAGGTGAAGGACCGTTTTCGGTGGTCAGTGCTGTATATAACGCTACAGTCTTCGGTGTGAACAGAACCAGTGGGTCAGTGTTTCCTCTAGTTAGGGAGTTCGTAGGCGGGCTGCCTCCCCCTGGGCTACTCTTCAACTTCATGATCACAGCAGGCCTACAGAAGGACCGCACATCACGTGAGTCTCACACACACCTACACAGACAAAACACACACAAACTCAACTCACATGAGCTTCACCCATATGTTAAACTCTGTATGACAGGTCTCCCGGTGGTCTCTCTGGAGTCAGCAGAGCGTCCTAACTACTTCCTGGTTGTGTCTGAGCGTACTGGACTGCGGTTGGAGCAGTGGACCCGAGGGGAGGAGTTTGGCCACAGGGCTTCCTTCCTGCAGCACCAGGGGGTGTTCCTGCCTGGCCACACCTCTTTTGAGCTGATTGGCCAGCCAGGAGTGTTCCTGACTCTGACACGCACGTCTGCACGAGCTCAGAAATATGACAACTCTGACAACTTCAAGACCAGCAGCTCCTTTACCCTGGAAGGTTAGATAGAAATACAAATTCATAATACGCAGCACACACACAGTTTCTTTTACTGTAGTTCTTATGTGTATGTTCACAATGTGTATGTTTGTATTACAGAGAGCAGTTTTGTGATCCCGTACCGCATGATGTGTGAGTGGCGCTACCATGCATGTGCCAGTCCGTGTGTCCGTACATGCAGCGACCCCGCTGCCACACGCTGCCACTTCCTGCCCCCGTAAGAACACGCCTAACACACAGTTAGAAATGCACACTTACAAACACACACTTACAACATGGTTATACACTGTAAGGGCATGATTAATGCGTGCTTTGAACATTTGTCCATGTCTATATGTGTGTCTGGCAGGGTGGAGGGCTGTTTCCCTCGCTGCCCCAAAAACATGGTTCTTGATGAAGTCACCAGGAGATGTGTCTACACAGAGGACTGTGAGTAGAGTGTGCATCACACCAGGATCTGTAAAGTTACATCGTTTTTAGAGTAATGTATGTCTGTGTGTCTTTCCTCAGGTGTGTCCCTACCTCCCACTCCTACACCCTACGCCTTCGTAAACCGAACGACCACCACCCCAACTACTACTACTGTTAGGTCTACTAGTACTATTACTACATCTAGGACCACGACTACTAGTACCAGAACTACAACCAGTGCTGCCTCTACAACTGTTACTGCCACCAGAGCCCCCACTACGCCCAGTACAGCCCACCTAACAGAGAGTTTCACTCCCACCCTCACCCCTCCTCACTCCCCCTCTCCTCCTCCCCCTTCTCTGCCTGCATCCTCCACCCCCACTGTGACTGAGGACACCCCTTTACCTGCAGTCTCTCCCTCCATCTCCCCCTCTCCCTCCCCCACCATTACTAGCAGCACCACTGGGGTCACGACCCCGACCTTGACCCCTGCAGTGGTCACTAGAGTAACTATGGAAATGCCATCCCCTACTTCCCCCAGCCTGGTAGTGACCGAATCCACCACTCCTCTTCTCTCTCCTGATTCTCCCTCTCGCACTCCCCCTCCTCCCCCTCCTGCTACCCCTCCCCAGCCTTCCACCCAGCCTTCCAGCTCCCCCTCAGCTCCCCCTATCTCCTCCCCCACTTCCTTTTCCCTTCCTCCCCCTCTCTCCTCCTCCACCCCCACCCTGACCACCACAGAAACACACCGTCCTGTTGCTACGCCCACGGAGACTACCTCTGTATTCCCAGTCATTTATGACACCTCCGTTACCATGTCGACATCACCCCCCGAGACGACGGAGTCCATAACAACGGAAACAGCCACTAGCCCAGACTCCTCTCATACACCTGAGGCAGTCAGCATGCCGACAGTGCTGTCCCCCTTCCTCCTGCCCACCACCCCCTGCACAGTAAGAGCCTATCAGTGAGAGACAGTTTGTATGGACATGATAAGAGGGCCAAGCATGCAGCCCTGGAGAACTCCCTTTGCCAGGAGCTGAAATTTTGATCTCTCTGGTCTCCCTCTCTCTCGTCTGTCTCTGTTCTCTCCAGCCCCCGTATTCCTACCGTGTTGATGAATGTGCAGAGCTGATCTGTTTTAACGGGGAGCTGCTCCTCCATAACTCCTCCCTCCACTGTCGGTACAACACCACTCCTCCTCGCTGCTCTCTGCTGGGCATGGCTGTCCTCACCAACACCGACCCCTGCTGCCCGCTCTGGCAGTGCCCCTGTAAGAACACACACTACTGTACATACACACACACACTACATACATACCAACACACACACACATTTTACAAACATACTGTGCTTGTGTGTGTTTGCCTATCCGTGCATGTGTGTGTATGTGTTAGGTCGCTGCTCTGTGATGTCAGACCTGCGTGTGATAACGTTTGACGGTAACAACGTGGCGCTGTATGATAACGGCTCCTACATCCTGGTCTACCTGCCCACAGAGAACATCATAGGAACAGTGAACAAATGCCCTACCAGCCAGGTACACACACACACACACAAAAGCTAAAACACACACACAAACGCTCTCTGTTTTAAATACACTCGCTATTACAAACTGTCATAGGATGCTATAAGCACCTGATTCTGATTGGTTTACTTTTTCTTGTTTCATATTTAGAGCGTCAACTCCATCAGACGACCTGTGAGTTTCCTTTTAACATCTAATCATGATCATTATCATAGTAATTGTATGGTCATTATCACATTGTGTTACTTGGACATCTTTCTCTCAGAGCCCTAGTGGTGGAACGTCAGGTCTGTGTTTCAAGAACTTGAACATCACCACTCCCTCCTACAGGATCATCATCAACCGTCTTGACCGCAAGGTGACCATCACTGACCGCAACCGACTGACCACTGAACCATTACTGATCGCATACACTGTAGAACACAGCTCATGCTATATCTGTGTGTGTGTGGGTATACAGGTGTCAGTGAACCACATCAAGGCGCGGCTGCCTTTCTCCCGCCAGGCTCTGTCAGTAGAGGACACAGGCAGTATGTACCTGATCACCACTCCTGGAGGAGTCAACATACAGTGGTACCACAGCACTGGCATCATGGTGCTGCAATACACCGCCCTCTCCAACACATCTGCTCCTACTAGAGGCCTCTGTGGTAAGACATCCATGAGCTAGATTTGGCATTTACTCTAACGCTTCCATACTTCATTGTCAGATCAGGGATGTGGGTTTGTTTTGAAGACATGATTTAATGAACCTGGAGAAGAGAGAACGTTTCTCTCAGACCTTGCCCTATTTCTGGCCTATTTCTTCAGGGTGTGCACGTGTGGGCGTGCATTTGTTCATCCGTGCATGTGATGAATATAAAAGTGTATCCGTAACAGTTTTGTAAATAAAGTATCAAGTTGTTTTTAAATTGTGATCGAGAGTTGCGCCTCTTCCTTCTCAATGCTCATACTATTATTTGGTTGCACCTTGTCTCACGTTGGTTAAGCACCTTTTACTCCCTGCTGGTGTGTCTCCCAGGGTGTTGTGACGGGAACCCGGCTGATGACCTGAAGCTGCCTAACGGTACGGTAGTGAGGGAGGTGGCAGACCTGGGTCTGTTCCTGCAGGCCTGGAGGGTCCACACCTCAGAGGACACGGAACACACACGACGCATCGGAGACAACTGTACCACTGGAGACTGCTCCACCTGTCTCTCCATGCTCAGACAGAGACCTTTCACTCCCTGCCACAGCAAGGTGTCTCCAGAGCAGTTCTGTGATGTGATGTGGGCAGGGGACCTCCACTATAAGGCCCACCAGTGTGACTTCCTGGCAGCCTACGTAGCTGTCTGCTACACTTACCAAGTCTGCATCAACTGGAGACGACACAACTTCTGCCGTAAGGACCTCGTACACACACGCACCAATACACACTAATACACACACACATCAGGTCAAATCAAATCAAAATCAAATAAAATTTTATTTGTCACATACACATGGTTAGCAGATGTTAATGCGAGTGTAGCGAAATGCTTGTGCTTCTAGTTCCGACAATGCAGTAATAACCAACAAGTAATCTAGCTAACAATTCCAAAACTACTACCTTATAGACACAAGTGTAAGGGGATAAAGAATATGTACATAAAGATACAGTGCCTTGCGAAAGTATTCGGCCCCCTTGAACTTTGCGACATTTTGCCACATTTCAGGCTTCAAACATAAAGATATAAAACTGTATTTTTTTGTGAAGAATCAACAACAAGTGGGACACAATCATGAAGTGGAACGACATTTATTGGATATTTCAAACTTTTTTCAAACTTTTTTAACAAGCAAGACATCCTGGTCCGTGACGGGGCTGGTTTTCTTTTTGTAATCCGTGATTGACTGTAGACCCTGCCACATACCTCTTGTGTCTGAGCCGTTGAATTGAGATTCTACTTTGTCTCTATACTGACGCTTAGCTTGTTTGATTGCCTTGCGGAGGGAATAGTTACACTGTTTGTATTCGGTCATGTTTCCGGTCACCTTGCCCTGATTAAAAGCAGTGGTTCGGGCTTTAAGTTTCACGCGAATGCTGCCATCAATCCACGGTTTCTGGTTTGGGAATGATTTAATCGTTGCTATGGGAACGACATCTTCAACGCACGTTCTAATGAACTCGCTCACCGAATCAGCGTATTCGTCAATGTTGTTGTCTGACGCAATACGAAACATATCCCAGTCCACGTGATGGAAGCAGTCTTGGAGTGTGGAATCAGATCGGTCGGACCAGCGTTGAACAGACCTCAGCGCGGGAGCTTCTTGTTTTAGTTTCTGTCTGTAGACAGGGATCAACAAAATGGAGTCGTGGTCAGCTTTTCCGAAAGGAGGGCGGGGCATGGCCTTATATGCGTCGCGGAAGTTAGAATAGCAGTGATCCAAGGTTTTTCCAGCCCTGGTTGCGCAATCGATATGCTGATAAAATTTTAGTCTTGTTTTCAGATTAGCCTTGTTAAAATCCCCAGCTACAATGAATGCAGCCTCCGGATAAATGGATTCCAGTTTGCAAAGAATCAAATAAAGTTCGTTCAGAGCCATCAATGTGTCTGCTTGGGGGGGAATATATACGGCTGTGATTATAATCGAAGAGAATTCCCTTGGTAGATAATGTGGTCGACATTTGATTGTGAGGAATTCTAAATCAGGTGAACAGTGTCTGTATTAGCTGGTGACGTCACAACAACAGCAGTGTGTCTGTGTGTGTGTGTGTGTTTGCGTGTCTGTGCATGCTTGTGCGTACGTGTGTGTGTGTGTGTGTAGCGTTGAGGTGTCCTTCAGGTAGGGAGTACCAGGCGTGTGTGTCGACCTGTACCACCCGGACCTGTCAGAACAGAGAGTTCTATGAGGAGACCACCTGCTCCCACATCAGAGAGGAGTGTGTGTGTCGCTCTGGAACCATCCTGCACCGAGCAGACTCCACTTACTGCGTCACAGAGGAGCAGTGTGGTGAGTATGTCAGCTCTATGTCAGCTGTATGTCAGCTCTATGTCAGCTGTATGTCAGCTCTATGTCAGCTGTATGCCAGCTCTATGTCAGCTGTATGTCATCTCTATGTCAGTGTACGTCTTCTCTAGTATGTCAGCTCTATGAGCTTGTGCTCTGTATGACTCTTGTTATGTTTCTGCTTCTGTGTTTTTTAGAGTGTACTGATACGTGTGTCTGTGTGTGTGTTTGTAGTGTGTACGGATAACGAGGGGTCTCCGCGGGCCCCTGGGGAGGTGTGGAATGGGTCATTGCGTGGCTGCTGTCTGTTCCGCTGCCTGGAGAACGGTTCTGTGGTGGCAGTAGAACCTGACTGCAGCTTTAGTCCCACTCCGCTGTGTGAGAGGGAGGGAGAGTACGTACTGGATGTCCTGGAAGAGGGGGCTTGCTGTCCCAAGAAGATCTGTGGTGAGGACACACACATGCATGCTTAGACACCTACATATACCATCGACTCTCTCTCTCTCTCAATTCAATTCAAGAGGCTTTATTGGCATGGGAAACATATGTTTACATTGCCAAAGCAAGTGAAATGGATTAACAAAAGTTAAATAAACAATAAAAAGTGAACAATATTACACTCACACAGGTTCCCAAAGAATGAAGACATCATATTATGATCTATATACAGTGTTATTATGTATATATACAGTGTTGTAACGTTGTGCAAAAAGCTCAAATAAATACACTTAAATAGAGGTTGTATTTACAATGGTGTTTGTTCTTCACTGGTTGCCCTTTTCTTGTGGCAACAGGTCACACATCTTGCTACTGTGATTGCACACTGTGGTATTTCACCCAATAGATATGGGAGTTTATCAAAATTGAATTTGTTTTCAAATTCTCTGTGGGTCTGTGTAATCTGAGTGAAATATGTCTCTAATATGGTTATACATTTGGCAGGAGGTTAGGAAGTGCAGCTCAGTTTCCACCTCAATTTGTGGGCAGTGTGCACATAGCCTGTCTTCTCTTGGGAGCCAGGTCTGCCTACGGCGACCTTTCTCAATAGCAAGGCTATGCTCACTGAGTCTGTACATAGTCAAAGCTTTCCTTCATTTTGGGTCAGTCACAATGGTCAGGTATTCTGCCACTGTGTACTCTCTGTTTAGGGCCAAATAGCATTCTAGTTTGCTCTGTTTTTTTGTTAATTCTTTCCAATGTGTCAAGTAATTATCTTTTTGTTTTCTCATGATTTGGTTGGGTCTAAATGTGTTGCTGTCCTGGGGCTCTGTGGGGTCTGTTTGTGAACAGAGCCCCAGGACCAGCATGCTTAGGGGACTCTTCTCCAGGTTTATTTCTCTGTAGGTGATGGTTTTGTTATGGAAGGTTTGGCAATTGCTTCCTTTTAGGTGGTTGTAGAATTTAACAGCTCTTTTCTGGATTTTGATAATTAGTGGGTATCGGCCTAATTCTGCTCTGCATGCATTATTTGGTGTTTTACGTTGTACACGGAGGATATTTTTGGTATTTGTCCCATGTTGTGAATTCTTGGTTGGTGAGTGGACCCCAGAACCATAAGGTGCAATGGTTTCCATAACTGATTCAAGTATTTTTAGACAGATCCTAATTGGTATGTCAAATGTTATGTTCCTTTTGATGGCATAGAAGGCTCTTCTTTTTTTATTGAACCTTTATTTAACTAGGCAAGTCAGTTAAGAATAAATTATTATTTTACAATGACGACCTACACCGGCCAAACCCGGACGATGCTGGCCAATTGTGCGCCGCCCTATGGGACTCCCAATCACGGCCAGTTGTGATACAGCCTGGATTCAAACCAGGGTGTCTGTAGTGACTCCTCTAGCGCTGATATGCAGTGCCTTAGACCGCTGCGCCACTCGGGATCCCCTTGCCTTGTCTCTTAGATCATTCACAGCTTTGTGGAAGTTACCTGCGGCGCTAATGTTCAGGCAAAGGTATGTATAGTTTTTTGTGTGCTCTCGGGCAACTGTGTCAAGATGGAATTTGTATTTGTGGTCCTGGCAACTTAACCTTTTTTGGAACACCATTATTTTTGTCTTACTGAGATTTACTGTCAGGCCCAGGTCTGACAGAATCTATGCATAAGATCTAGGTGCTGCTGTAGGCCCTTCTTGGTTGGGGACAGAAGCACCAGATCATCAGCAAACAGTAGACATTTTACTTCAGATTCTAGTAGGGTGAGGCCGGGTACTGTAGACTGTTCTAATGCCCTCGCCAATTTGTTGATATGTATGTTGAAGAGGGTGGGGCTTAAGCTGCATCTCTCTCTCTCTCTCTCTCTCTCTCTCTCTCTCTCTCTCTCTCTCTCTCTCTCTCTCTCTCTCTCTCAGAGTGTAATCTGACCATCTGTGAGAGTGAGGCTCCGCCCTGTGAAAATGGGAACCGGCTGGTGATTGGTTACAGTGCCTTGTCCTGCTGCCCAGAGTACCGTTGTGGTAGGTACTGAACCAAAAGATAATAGCTTTAATCATTCACTGGTATTGATAGGTGTGGTTTAATAACTGAGTCCTTGTTATTGGTCTGTCTCAGAGTGCGACCCCCATGCCTGTCCCCCCGTCACCGCCCCTGAGTGCAGAGAAGATCAGTTCCTCGTGGAGGTCCGTGAGGACAACTCCTGCTGTTACTCCTTCCTGTGTGGTAAGGTCAGACCTTCTACTGCTTCCTGGGTCGACCGTCTCCGTCCAACATTACTGTAGCTGAACTTTGGGTAGATGTTGCCCTTAAGTAGAGGACCGACGATCGGCCAAAAACAGTCAGTGACCAACGGTGTGTGTTTCTTCTCTCTGCAGTGTGTGAGTCATGTATCGAGCCCGTCCCAGCCTGTTCCGATGGCGAGATATTAGCTGTGAATCTAAACACCACTAACAGCTGCTGCCCTCAATACCACTGTGGTAACACACACACATTCTACTCTACACACTATACAAGCTGTACAGACAACACACATTCATGTACACACACACACACAGGGTTGATGTTTACAGCAGTGTTCTCCTGTGTGCAGTGTGTGATGTGAACCTGTGTCCTGAGTCGTCTCTGACCTGCTCTCCTGGCCTGTCTTTGGTCCAAACCACCCACCCTGGACACTGCTGCCCCGACCACCGCTGTGGTACACACACACAAACACACATTTTTGCACACGCAATAGTTGCACACACACATCTAAATGCACACACATACCATCATGCCCAGAACTGTGTCTTTGAAAAATCTTGTAGTCCTAACAGAGCATGGTTCTAGGCCTCCAGTTCTGTAGTAAACAAAGTCTCTCTTCTTCTCTCAGAATGCCAGTGTGAGGACAGCTCTCTCCCAGTCTGTCAGGTGGTGAGTCAGTCAACTTCAGGAATATTCCTGTTTGTGTGTGCAATGTGCATGCGTGCATGTGTGTGTGTGTGTGTTTGTGTGTGTCATAGTAACGTCTCTGGTCTCTCAGGGGGAGGTACAGGTGGAGGTTCCAGACAGCAGAAGCATCTGTGGCTGCCCCCGCTACACCTGCAGTAAGTACACACACATACACACACACTATGCACAAACACACCCTAGGCTACTAACCCCTGACCTCTGTGTGTAGAGAAGGCAGAGGTGTGTGTGTTCCAGGGAGTCACGGTGCTGGGGCCAGGGCAGAGCCTGATTCAGTACTATGAAGGAGAGCTGTGTTACACCGTACACTGTCTGACACACCGTGACACACACACCGGATACTACGCCATGGACGTGTCCGCTGTCAACTGCTCTCAGAAGTGTGGCCCGGTATGTCTCTCTCTCTCTCACACACACTCCAAACTTCCATCCTGATCAGAGTTACGTAAACCCTTCAGACCCCTTTCTGACTCCTCTCCCCCTTCTGACTCCCCCCTTCTGACCCCCCCTTCTGACTCCCCCTCCTTCTGACTTCTCTCCTCTTTCTGACCTCTCCCCTCTTTCTGACTTCTCCCCCTTTTTCCGACTTGTCCCCTCCTCTGACTTCTCCCCCTCTTTCTGACTTGTCCCCTCTTCTGACTTCTCCCCCTCCTTCTGACTTCTCCCCTTTCTGACTTCTCCCCCTCTTTCTGACTTGTCTCCTCCTCTGACTTCTCCCTCTCCTTCTGACTTCTCCTCCCTTCTGACTTCAACCCCTCCTCTGACTTCAACCCCTCCTTCTGACTTCAACCCCTCCTCTGACTTCAACCCCTCTTTCTGACTTGTCCCCTCTCTTCTGATCCCCCCCCCTTATGACTTCTCCCCCTCCTTCTGACTTCTCCCCCCCCTTATGACTTCTCCCCCCTTCTGATTTCTCCCCCCTTCTGACTTCTCCCCCCTTCTGATTTCTCCCCCTCTTCTGACTTCTCCCCCTCTTTCTGACTTCTCCCCCCTTCTGATTTCTCCCCCTCTTCTGACTTCTCCCCCTCTTTCTGACTTCTCCCCCCTTCTGATCTCCCTCCCCCCTTCTGATCTCCCCCCCTGCTGACTTCAACCCCTCCTTCTGACTTATTCCCTCCTCTGATTTCTCCCCTCCTCTGACTTCTCCCCCTCCTTCTGATTTCTCCCCCCCTCCTTCTGATTTCTCCCCCCCTTCTGACCTCCCTCCCACCTCTCAGCACCAGCTTTACGCAGCATCGTCAGATCCTCAGGTGTGCTGTGGCTCCTGTAAGAACGTCTCCTGTTCCTTCAACATCCACAACAGAACCACTGAGGTCTTCACTGTGAGAACACCCACACACACACACACACACACACACACACACACACACACACACAACCTAATACTGCCAAACAGACACAAATAATCTACCTAACACACAGGACAATCCTGGATGGATAACTTTGACGGTGTGTGTGTGAACAGGCGGGGAGCTCCTGGGTAGATAACTGTACACGGTACGACTGTGTGGAGACGGCAGGGGGAACCGTGGTGCTGGCCTCAGGGGTGGTCTGCCCCCCCTTCAACGACACAGAGTGCACTCAGGTAAACACACACACACACACACACACACACACACACACACACACACACACTAACATTCACACACAATGAGGTCTGTCTGTAACTTTTTTTCAATCATTGCAGAATGGGGGCGTGGTCCAGAGCTATGTGGACGGCTGTTGCAGAACGTGTAAGTGACCGATCACATTTGCTTCTCATATGCTTTCAGCTGTCAATCACAGGGGTGGGCAGGGCATTGCCTGGCAACGGTTGGGCTTATTGGCTGACTGGTTGGGGGGTGTGGCCTGTAGCAGCCTAAAGCAGAGTAAAAGCTTGTGGTTGGCTGGCAACAACCAGCATGAATCACTACACTACCCAGCAGCCTCTGCTGTAGGGGTGGTCCTAGATCTGCCTGATGGTCCTGATACACTGTCATGATAATATTGACGAAGGATTTTACTGTTGATTGGAAAATACTTTATTTGGTGGATAAATTATCATAACTCACAGTTATCTGGAGATTAACAGCATGCAAACAGTGGTCCGTCCTACCACTCCAATTTTCTTTTAAACTCAATGATGCTAATGATAAACTGTAGCTAAACAGACTCTGTAAATCCATAAAATACTTAGATGTCCATAAGAGGAAGGCAGTTTGTATTTTAAGTGAACTGCAGTGTTGGAAAAAGTATCCATTTGTCATACTTGAGTAAAATTATAGATACCTTAATAGAAAGTTACTCAAGTAAAAGTAAAAGTCACTCGAGTAAAAGTTTCGAGTAAAAGTTTAAAAGTATTTGGTTCTAAATATACTTAAATATCAAAAGTAAATGTAATTGCTCAAATATACTTAAGTATCAGAAGTATAAATCATTTCCAATTCCTTCTTTTAAGCAAAGCATATGGCACCATTTTCTTGTTTTTAAAGTGTATGGATAGCCAGAGGCATACTCCAACACTGAGACATCCTTTATAAAAGATGCATTTGTGTTTAGTGAGTCTGCCAGATCAGAGGCAGAAGGGATGACCATGTGTTGTCTTGATAAGTGCTTGAATTGGACCATTTTCCTGTGAAGTACTTTTGGATGTCAGGTAAAATGTATGGAATAAAACTACATTATTACTACTTAAGTAGTACTTTAAAATATTTTTACTTAAGTACTTTACACCACTGGTGAACTGTCCCATTAAACACAAATTGTGCATGTAAAGGTGAAGAACACAGACCCAGTCTGCTCTCCCAGTAATACAGCAGCTCTGCCTCCTTGTCCGCTTGCCTGCTTTACCAGTTTGGCCAATGGGAATGCTTGTTTTTGTTACATTTTGGCCAATGGTGATGCTTGGTGTTTAGTTTGGTCAATGAGAATGAGCCTTGGTGCATCAGCGTGTAGTAATCCTGAGTGTTTGGCCATCTGGCTATCTTCCCCAGTCTCAGAGAACATTGTCTGGCTCCCATGGCTGTGCATGCCACTGCGCTGATTCCTCTGTGTGTTTTCAATGTGTTCTAAACCAACGTTAACCTGTGTGTTCTCCTATCGTTCTCCTGACGTTGTTGTTCCTGCCGCTGCTACCAGGTTCTGGAGTCGGTGTTATACCGTTTACCGTTAACCCCGTAACCCCCACTGGTAGTACTAACTGTGACAAAGGTACCACGACCTCTCACCTTTCATCTTTAACCTCTCACCCCATAAACCTCACTGGTAGTACTAATTGTGACACAGGTACCACAACCTCTCATCCTTCACCTATCACAGTGTGTGTTTGTCTAGTCCTAACCCTACCACACCATACATATAAACTACAGGTCAAGGTTCACCTAACATTCCTCAGGACAAAACCCCATTCCAATGTGTCAACATGTTATTGCTGTGCTGAATCCTCTATGTGAGTAAGAATCATCCCCATTTCTTCACATATACAGAGAGTTTGGCCAAGTGTAGAGCTGGACGCCATGTTGCTACCTCTCAACATTCCATCATCCCCCACCCCTCTGCCCCCTGTGTCTTATCCCCGATTGGCTAGAGTGAGTTTAAGTTCAGGCCAGTGGCCAATGGGAGCTGGGTCTCTGGCATGAGAACTGCCCCCCAGTCAGCTGGCTGTCAATTAAACTGAGCCCCCGCTGCTAGGCAAAAGAGTCCTGCTCAATAGGCCTTTTACTGTGTGAATGACAGGACTCTGGGGCTGAAAGCTGTGTGTGTGCTTGCGTGTATCTCAGCGTTTCCTCTGTGTGCATGTGTGTTTAGGTAAGGAGGACGGTAAGATGTGTAAGCGTGTAGCAATCCGAACCACCATCAGGAAAGACGACTGCAGGAGCAACGCGCCGGTAAGAGAGAGACAGTATCAATAAGATGTTTTTTTTATGGAGTATAAAATCTTACCACCCCTCTCTCTCTCTCAGTTGACAGTGTATTCGTGTGATGGGAAGTGTCCGTCTGCCACCATCTTTAACTTCAACATCAACAGCCACGCCCGCTTCTGTAAGTGCTGCAGAGAGAGTGGACTACAATCCCGCTCCGTCACCCTCTACTGCTCACGCAATGCTACCCTGGTGGACTACAGCTTCCAGGAACCTCTAGACTGCTCCTGCCTATGGAACTAAAGATATCTACTGTAATCCAGGGGTAGGCAACTAGATTCAGGAGGATGGTCGGGGGCATGGAAAATTATTATAATAATTTGTACACTGTACACACACTGAAGAAGGCTGTAAAGACGAAACATCTGTGTACGCTATCCCTGATGCAGTAGAAAAATGTAACATATTGAATAATGAAGTAAGCTTTATGCAACATATTTTGTGAACCCATTACACCTCTTTGTTTGTCTGAATTCACAGGTTTTATGCACCAGCCAAGCTTCTGGGAGAGCGTGATAGTTCTCTTTTGATTAGTTACACTGCAAATTGACCACAACTAAGCCAAAAAATAAATGCTATTTGAAAATAACAATCATTTCATACATTGAGACACGTCTTTTTTTTTGTGGGAATACTTGGAAACATTTCCTAAACTAAAGTCATTTTTAGCTGAATTCCTGGTGATTTTACAGTCTTTTTTAACGTAAAACTAAAGTCTATCTACCCTGATCTAGTCAATGTGAGCTCCAGTATGGTAAACAGTAGGTTGGACGGAGGATGGAAGGTTAGAGGTCAGACAGGTGAAGACTCCAGGTAGGCGAGTTCTTTAGTCTTCCTTCAGTCTGTTGTTGAAGGGTGTATGCTGGCCTGTTGTAGTGACCCTGTCATTACAGATGTGTAGGGCTGTAACCAGTTCCTCCTGTACTATGATAACACTAGTCCTATCTGTACTGCTGTAGCCTGCTCCTCCTCGTGTGTAACACTAGCTAGTCCTCTCTGGCTTTATAATGTTCAGATCAGTTGGTCCCAGCTGACAGGACTACTGCTGATTTAGTATGTCAGTGATCTAGTTCTCTCCTGATGACTGACATGTTTAATATGCCGCTAATATTTGTCTTAGAACAAAAAAGATTCATTACAAATGTAAAGCTTTTATACAAAATTATTTGGATTTAAATCAATTAATTATTAATCCACCTAAGCATCTGGAAGTAGATGATCTGTAATTCTACAGAAGGCTGTATCTGCTGTGTTGTTTATTGTGAAGCATTGTGCCAGTAATCATACAGTATCTGCTGTGTTGTTTATTGTGAAGCATTGTGCCAGTAATCATATAGTATGTGCTGTGTTGTTTATTGTGAAGCATTGTGCCAGTAATCATACAGTATCTGCTGTGTTGTTTATTGTGAAGCATTGTGCCAGTAATCATACAGTATGTGCTGTGTTGTTTATTATGAAGCATTGTGCCAGTAATCATATAGTATGTGCTGTGTTGTTTATTGTGAAGCATTGTGCCAGTAATCATACAGTATCTGCTGTGTTGTTTATTGTGAAGCATTGTGCCAGTAATCATACAGTATGTGCTGTGTTGTTTATTATGAAGCATTGTGCTAGTAATCATACAGTATCTGCTGTGTTGTTTATTGTGAAGCATTGTGGCAGTAATCATATAGTATGTGCTGTGTTGTTTATTATGAAGCATTGTGCCAGTAATCATACAGTATGTGCTGTTGCCATCACACAGATGTTACCACTCAGAATAGAACAATAAAATACTCAACAGTGTCTGACTGGTTGGTGTTTTTTTGCATGAATGAAAAACTTTCCATCCTCCTCCACACACACACTCCCCTGCTGACTCAGTGTGTTCAGTGCTGATGTGTGTTTGTGTTTCTCTGGCCTGGTAGTGTGTAATTATTGTGTGGGGGTCTGTGTAACAATGTGTGTGTATATACACTGACTGTACAAAACATTAGAAACACCTTCCTAATATTTTGCCCTCAAGAACAGCCTCAATTCATGGACTTTACAAGGTGTTGAAAGTGTTCCACAGGGATGCTGGCCCATGTTGACTCCAATGCTTCCCACAGTTTTGTCAAGTTGGCTGGATGTCCCTTGGGTGGTAGACCATTGTTGATACACACAGGAAACTGTTGATTGTGAAAAACCCAGCAGTGTTGCAGTTCTTGACACACTCAAACTACCTGGCACCTAATGCCATACCCCGTTCAAAGGCACTTAAATCTTTGTCTTGCCCATTCACCCTCTGAATGGCACACATACACAATCCATGTCTCAATAGTGTCAAGGCTTAAAAATCATTCTTTAAACTGTCTCCTACCCTTCATCTACACTTATTGAAGTGGACATAAATAAGGGATCATAGTTTTCACCTGGATTCACCTGGTCTATGTCATGGAAAGAGCAGGTGTTCCTAATGTTTTGTACACTCAGTGTATAATTACCATCTAAATAAACCATGTTAATGACACTTCGTCATCAGTAAAATACCAGTGACCTCCACCAGGAAGAAGTGAAGTATTGAAGAGGCAGGAAACCACATTGATCCGTCATTGATTACTGATTGATCGGTAAATTATTCATTTTTTTATCATTCACACAGACCACTAGCTCACATTCAACTACTCGCTGTTCAGCTCTCAGCTCTCTCTACACCCACTCTCTCTCATACACACACCGACTGTTTTGATCTGCCGTGTGGAACACACAGCAGTGGAGTTGGTTAGCAAATCACTCCATCAATACAGCCCAGAAATTAATCGACTGAACAGTGGGTGTGTGTGTCTGTGTGAGAAAGAGAGAGTGGTCATAGATGCCCTAGAGAATAAATCTGCAAAGAGGCTGAGGTGTATGGAATGTTGTCTATCTGGTCTACTTTAAGTTCTTTACTTTCTTTCTCCCTATCCTTCTCTCTCCCTCTCTTTCTTTCTCCCTCTCTCCCCAGGAGTTTCTCTCTGTGTGGCTGCAAGCCTGGTTGTCATAGTAACCGGCTCTTATCCCAACAAAGAGGAAAGGGCGGCAGGGCAGAAAAAATTGGGCTGAACGACACACAGACTGATTGAATTGGACTGTGCGTGTCTTCACACGAGGCTCTGCTTCTCGGTATGCTGCTGCGGAGCGCTAAATTCAAAGTTGTGTTGCGTCACTGGGGAGGACTCCTCGGTACAGTTCAGCTGTGATTACACTCCTCCTCCTCTTACACAGAACTCTGACAACCTCAGTACTCACTGAAGCCACTGGACATTACCTCGCTCTTCGGTACATAGATGAGATATCCAAACAGACAGGTTTTCTGATTCCAAAGCCATATTGATATTGGATGTATGCATGTTGTGGTACTATCTTTAGAGGATGGTGCATGTCACTCCTGTTGTGCACTGATGAGAGGACCAGGCTTCCCAATGGATGGAATGGTGCGTGTGTGGCTGCTGATAGGGTTCATCCAGGTAAGACACACACACACAGTTTCTAGCTATTAGTTTTAGGTGAAACAGTTATCCATCACAACTCTCGTTTAACAGTCTGTGTAAAAGTTTCAAATGTGACACCTATAGTCTGAGCGATTTATAGAATGTCTATGTATAGAACGTTTCTCTTTCCCCTCTCACTCTCCCTCTCTTTCCAGGTGGTCAGTTTCTCTTGTGTCCAGTGCGCCGAGTTGGCGGTCGTGGTTGTTGAGGTTATGTTTGGCCGCTTCCCCTCTGGTCCAGACTGCTACACTATCTCCTACAGAACGGCACACAACCTCACGGTCAGAACCCACCCACCATACAACCATCACCCAACCTCACGGTCTTACCACACAACCACTGGACAACCACAAACATATCGCAACCACTAAACCACTCTCTGTCCTCGCCCCTTCAGGTGTGGCTTGATCCTATTGGCCGCTCTTGAGTGTTCACCTGACTGCAGGCTGCTGCTGCAATTGGCTGAGGAGCCAGTAGGAAGTGACATCACATTGAACGCTATAAAAAAAAACGCCACACTGGAGACTAAGACCTTTCATATTGGTGAGCCTAACCTTGACCCCTGACCTCTATGGTCCTGTTATACAACATAATTTAACAGATAATGGATGAAAAGGAATGGTTTACTGTTTCACAATTAGACTTGTGCAGTTGTAACAGGTTCGTGTGCGTGTGTGTGTGTGTATGTGTGTGTGCGTGCATTTGTGTTTGTTTATGTGTGCACTGTGTAGCTCCTGTCCCCCTCTCCTCTCTCCGTGTCGAGGTGACCACCACCAGTGCTTTGCTGTCCTGCACCCTACAGAACCAACAGACTCTCACTGCCCTCACTCTTCACTATCATGCACACCAAACACACACACACTGAACACACACACACTGACCACACACACAACTCCTCGTACGCAGTGAGAGGTCTGCAGCCTGGAGCACACTACAGCATCACAGCAGAGTTGACCACGCCCTTCACACACCTCAACATCAGCCTCACCCAGAGACTACACACCACCATGGAGACAGGTATATTTTTACATTTTTTCCCTTTATTGAGACCAGGACTCTTTCATAAGGGAGCCCTGTATATACAATGTCATGAGACAAAATCACAAATCTAATACAATATAAAACAAGTAAAATACAACATTCAAGAAAAACAATGGCATTCCTCAATAAGAAGGTTCCCAATCAGTATTTGAAATTGCTCGAGCAACACCAGAACATCCAGTTGTAATGTATTTTGTAGTTGGTGCCAGCAATGAGGTGCTTTAAAACTAAAAGCGGATTTACCTAGTTCGGTGGAGACCCGAGGAACCTCAAGAGTTAACCAACCTTGTTAACGGGTTTGGTATCTCATATTTTAATAGTGAAGTTAGGTGAGTTGGAATGTTGTGTAGTAGAGCTTTGTAAACAAAATGGGAATAATGAAGTGATCTACGGGACTTTAATGAGGACCAGACAACCAGATTCAGATTCACATCAACTGTATCATCCCACCAGGGGGAAACTCATTTGGTCATGTGCTTGAAAAGACAGTAGATAAAACATGACAACACAAAAACGACACAATAGAATTTAGTCCAAGTGCTATAGCTGCACATTAAAAATGAAAGTGTACACGAAGGATCAACAGACTATCTATTATACAGCCTAATGGCTGTCGGAATAAACCAGTCCCCATATTTATCTGTTTTGATTTTATTTTGAAGAAGTCTCTTTCCCCTTGTCCGGCTGCTGCTGAACTGAATTTTAAGTGAAGGGGATGTCCTGTAAAATGCTTTCAAGTTTTAGGATGATGAGTTTTGTGTACAAGTTGATGGCTGAAGGTGTAAGAGTACAGTCGTGGCCAAAAGTTTTGAGAATGACACAAATATTAATTTCCACAAAGGTTGCTGCTTCAGTGTCTTTAGATATTTTTGTCAGATGTTACTATGGAATACTGAAGTATAATTACAACTATTTAATAAGTGTCAAAGGCTTTTATTGACAATTACATGAAGTTGATGCAAAGAGTCAATATTTGCAGTGTTGACCCTTATTTTTCAAGACCTCTGCAATCCACCCTGGCGTGCTGTCAATTAACTTCTGGGCCACATCCTGACTGATGGCAGCCCATTCTAGTATAATCAATGCTTGGAGTTTGTCAGAATTTGTGGGTTTTTGTCCCCCCGCCTGAGGATTGACCACAAGTTCTCAATGGGATTAAGGTCTGGGGAGTTTCCTGGCCATGGACCCAAAATATCGATGTTTTGTTCCCCGAGCCACTTAGTTATCACTTTTGCCTTATGGCAAGGTGCTACATCATGCTGGAAAATGCATTGTTCGTCACTAAACTGTTCCTGGATGGTTGGGAGAAGTTGCTCGTGGAGGATGTGTTGGTACCATTCTTTATTCATGGCTGTGTTCTTAGGCAAAATTGTGAGTGAGCCCACTCCCTTGGCTGAGAAGCAACCCCACACATGAATGGTCTCAGGATTCTTTACTGTTAGCATGACACAGGACTGATGGTAGCGCGCTCACCTTGTCTTCTCCGGACAAGCTTTTTTTCTGGATGCCCCAAACAATCGGAAAGGGGATTCATCAGAGAAAAGGACTTTACCCCAGTCCTCAGCAGTCCAATCCCTGTACCTTTTGCAGAATATCAGTCTGTCCCTGATGTTTTTCCTGGAGAGAAGTGGCTTCTTTGCTGCCCTTCTTGACACCAGGCCATCCTCCAAAAGTATTTGCCTCACTGTGCGTGCAGATGCACTCACACCTGCCTGCTGCCATTCCTGAGCAAGCTCTGTACTGGTGGTGCCCCGATCCTGCAGCTGAATCAACTTCAGGAGATAGTCCTGGCGCTTGCTGGACTTTCTTGGGCGCCCTGAAACCTTCTTCACAACAATTGAACCGCTCTCCTTGAAGTTCTTGATGATCCGATAAATGGTTGATTTAGGTGCATTCTTACTGGCAGCAATATCCTTGACTGTGAAGCCCTTTTTGTGCAATGCAATGATGACGGCACATGTTTCCTTGCAGGTAACTTTGGTTGACAGAGGAAGGACAATGATTCCAAGCACCCCCCTCCTTTTGAAGATTCCAGTCTGTTATTCGAACTCAATCAGCATGACAGAGTGATCTCCAGCCATGTCCTCGTCAACACTCACACCTGTGTTAACGAGAGAATCACTGACATGATGTCAGCTGGTCCTTTTGTGGCAGGGCTTTAATGCAGTGGAAATGTTTTTTGGGGAATCAGTTCATTTGCATGGCAAAGAGGGACTTTGCAATTCATCTGATCACTCTTCATAACATTCTGGAGTATATGCAAATTGCCATCATGTGAAAATTAATATTTGTGTCATTCTCAAAACTTTTGGCCACGACTGTAGTGTCTGCTGCAATCTGGTAAATGGTGTGACCATAGTCAAGAACAGGGGAGTTGACTGTATAATCTTCTTCCTGCTATTTAGGCAAGAAGCAAGATCTATGAAAAAAATAATAACACACATAGATGTAATTAACGTTGACTGCTATATGTCTGAGTTGACTATTGTCTCTCCTCAGCCCAATGTCCTATTGGTTGGCTGGCAAGCGGAAGGAGCTACTATAGTGTGAGTAGGTAGAGCCTGTCATGGGCCGACGCCCATGTATGGGCGTGGCTTCAGGAGGTCACCTGATAGACGTTAAAACAGAGACAGACCTCCTCCTCCTCTCCTCTCACCTGACCACACATAACAACCTGCTACTGCTCTGGACCGCTCTCAATGACAGAAAGGTAACACACACACATAAGCGTGTGAGTGAGTGAGAGAAACGGGCTGTGTTAGCATGAATGGTGTTTGCTTTTCTAAACAGGCAGACACATTAGTTTCCTCCTTACAGAGGAGCGTGTTAGTCTGTGATTTAAAACTGATGATTGGGACATTCTCAGCGTGTCTGTCTGACACAAACACACACAATGTCACGTTCTGACCTTAGTTCTTTTGTTATGTCTTTGTTTTAGTATGGTCAGGGCGTGAGTTGGGTGGGTTGTCTATGTTTGTTTTTCTATGAGTTGGTATTTCTGTATTTGGCCTGGTATGGTTCTCAATCAGAGGCTGCTGTCAATCGTTGTCCCTGATTGAAAACCATACTTAGGCAGCCTGTTTTCACCCTTGATTGGTGGGTGATTATTTTTCAGTTTCAGTGTTTGCACCATTCAGGACTGTTTCGGTTTTCCTTTTGATTCTCCTGTTCTTTTGTATTTTGTATTCATTTTCCATTCAATTACATTATGGATACATACCACGCTGCATTTTGGTCCTCCGATCCTTCCTACTACTCCTCTTCAGAGGAGGAAGAAGACAACCGTTACAGAATCACCTACCAACCAAGGACCAAGCAGCGTGGTAACGGGCAGCAGAAATCTCAAGACTCCTGGACATGGGAGGAGATTTTGGGCGGCAAGGGACCCTGGGTACATGCTGGGGAATATCGCCGCCCCAAGGCAGAGCTGGAGGCAGAGAAAGCCGAGAGGCGGCGTTATGAGGAGCTAGCACGGCAGCGCGGCTGGGACGAGAGGCTAGAGTGGGCATCGAGCCAGGTGCCATGAAGCCGGCTCAGCGCATCTGGTCTCCAGTTCTTCTCCTCGGGCCGGGGGACATGGCACCAGCCCTACGCATGGTGTCCCCGGTTCGCCAGCACAGCCCAGTGCGGTCTATTCCACCTCGCCGCACTGGCCTGGCTATGAGGAGCATCCAGCCAGGTAGGGTTGTGCAGGCTCGTGCTCGAGACCTCCAGTGTGCCCCCACAGTCCGGTCTATCCGGTGCCTCCTCTACACACCAGGCCTCCGGTGGCAGCCCTCCACACCAGGCTGTCTCTCCGTCTCCTCTCTACAGGTGCTCCCGCCTGTCCAGCGCTGCCAGAGTCTCTCTCCTGTCCAGCGCTGCCAGAGTCTCCTGTCTGTCCTGAACTGCTAGAGTCGCCCGTCTGTTCTGAGCTGCCAGAGTCGCCCGTCTGTCCTGAGCTGCCAGAGTCGCCCGTCTGTCCTGAGCTGCCAGAGTCGCCCGTCTGTCCTGAGCTGCCAGAGTCGCCCGTCTGTCCTGAGCTGCCAGAGTCGCCCGTCTGTCCTGAGCTGCCAGAGTCGCCCGTCTGTCCTGAGCTGCCAGAGTCGCCCGTCTGTCCTGAACTGCTAGAGTCGCCCGTCTGTCCTGAGCTGCCAGAGTTGCCCGTCTGTCCTGAGCTGCCAGAGTTGCCCGTCTGTCCTGAGCTGCCAGAGTCGCCCGTCTGTCCTGAGCTGCCAGAGTCGCCCGTCTGTCCTGAGCTGCCAGAGTCGCCCGTCTGTCCTGAGCTGCCAGAGCCGCCCGTCTGTCCTGAGCTGCCAGAGTCGCCCGTCTGTCCTGAGCTGCCAGAGTCGCCCGTCTGTCCTGAGCTGCCAGAGCCGCCCGTCTGTCCTGAGCTGCCAGAGCCGCCGGTCAGTCAGGAGCTACCAGAGCCGTCCGTTACTCCGGAGCTGCCGGAATCGCCCGTCACTCCGGCGCTGCCGGAATTGCCTTTCACTCCGGAGCTGCCGGAGTCTCCCACCTGTCCGGTGCTGCCGTAATCTCCCGTCCATTCGGGACCCGTTGCAAGGGTCCCCAGTCCAAGGTCCGAGATCGGCGGAGAAGGTCGCCGCTCTAAAGAGGCCACGGAGACGTGTAAAGAGGCGGGCAAAGACTATGGTGGAGTGGGGTCCACGTCCCGCGCCAGAGCCGCCACCGCGGACAGACACCCACCCAGACCCTCCCCTATAGGTTCAGGTTTTGCGGCCGGAGTCCGCACCTTTGGGGGGGTACTGTCACGTTCTGACCTTAGTTCTTTTGTTATGTCTTTGTTTTAGTATGGTCAGGGCGTGAGTTGGGTGAGTTGTCTATGTTTGTTTTTCTATGAGTTGGTATTTCTGTGTTTGGCCTGGTATGGTTCTCAATCAGAGGCAGCTGTCAATCGATTGAGAACCATACTTAGGCAGCTTGTTTTCACCCTTGATTGGTGGGTGATTATTTTTCCATTTCAGTGTTTGCACCATTCGGGACTGTTTCGGTTTTCATTTTGATTCTCTTGTTCTTTTGTATTTTGTATTCATTCAATTACATTATGGATACATACCACGCTGCATTTTGGTCCTCCGATCCTTCCTACTACTCCTCCTCAGAGGAGGAAGAAGACAACCGTTACACGCAAAATGTTTTTGTTGTTGTTGTTTCTCTTCACAGGATAAGAGGTGGCCCCACTCGTCCGATGGCTCCTCCTACAACATGGCTAGTGCTATCATTATCGCTGCTAGCCAATCAGACGGACTGTTTTGCCCTGCAGAAGAACTCTACTGGACCCGGCTACTTTCTTACGCCGTTCTTCTGCCACATCCTTTTACCCTTTATCCGTTACTGGGAAAGTATGCATTAATACAGTCAATACCCAAGTAAATATACAACCAATACCTCTTTACCACTGCCAGACACACATTAACCCTATCTCTCTGTCTCTCTTTCTCTCTCTCTGTCGCTCTCATTCCCTCTCTTCCCTCGTTTGTTCACCTTTGAACTGCTGGATGTAGCAGAAAGAAAAGCAGATATCCACTGGAGTGACGTCACCCCCCAGCTCTATGTCCAATACAAAGATCAGGAGGAAGGGGAAGAAAATGGGGAAGAGGAGAAAGAAAGGGAGAAGAGAAGTGCAGGTCGTGTCCCAGTGTCCCTGTTGTCCAGAGGGCTGAAGGTGCCAGGTCTGAAGATCTACTCTCTGTCCCTCAGAGCCTCTCACCTCGCTGGGGCCGCTTGAAGCCTTGGGAACACGCACATCACTCACACACGGCCCCTTACCCCTCGGAACATCACCATTTGCAATGTGACAGCCAGTCAGATCACAGTAAGCTGGACGGCCCCAGACTCCCAGCATGCTGTGCAGTGGGGCTTCCTGGTTTGCTGGGGGGATGTAGCTTCAGGCCAGGAGAGGAGAAGGGGCGTGGCCAGCAGTTCCAGGTCGACTGTGATTGGAGGACTGGAGGGGTTCAGGAAGTACAGGGTCAGAGTTAACTCCGTCACAGAACATGATGTGGCAAGTAGTGGAGGAACTGACCATACACACTGGTATGAAACTCTGTGTTCGTGTAATTCTTTAGGTGTGCTTCTGCGTGGTTCTGTGTGTTATAAATATATTGAGTGTGTGTTTATGTGGTTCTGTACAGTATATTGACTGTGTGTGTGTGTGTGTGTGTGTGTGTGTGTGTGTGTGTGTGTGTGTGTAGCGCTGAACCCCCCAGGTGGTGTGTATGTTTCTAGCAGAGGGGAGAATCTGACAACGTGTTGGCCGACCCTGTCAGGTGCGTGTGTGTACTTCTGCCGTCACCCAGCAGTGTGAGAGAGGGCTCAGTAACAGAGTCGTCAGTAGAGATGCTTTGGGATCCAGCCCCTGGACATGGACACAACTATGAAGTCATCTGTCTCGACTGTCATCACACGCTTATGGTACTTCTGTAGAGTGTGTGTGTGTGTGTTTATAAAGTGTGTGTGCATGTATACTGTGTGTATGTGGTCGAGTATCTGTATAATGTGTGTGTATGTGGTCGATTATCAAATCAAGTGCCATGTAGACTAAGAGTGAAATGCTTACTTAAGCAGCATTTTTTGGGCCCTTCCTAACATTGCAAAGAGAAAACAAGAGAAATTATAGAAAAATAATAACACCAGGAATAAATATCCAATGGGTCCAAGCGTAAGGACTTCAGGAAACAGCAGAGGGAACACCCCCTTATCCACATCGATGGAACAGTAGTGGAGAGGGTAGTAGGTTTTAAGTTCCTCGGCGTACACATCACAGACAAACTGAATTGATCCACCCACACAGACAGCATCGTGAAGAAGGCGCAGCAGCGCCTCTTCAACCTCAGGAGGCTGAAGAAAAACAGCTTCTATCTCAAGGCCATCAGACTGTTAAACAGCCACCACTAACATTGAGTGGCTGCTGCCAACACTCTGACTCAACTCCAGCCACTTTAATAATGGGAATCGATGGGAAATGATGTAAAATATATCACAAGCCACTTTAAACAATGCTACCTAATATAATGTTTACATACCCTACATTATTCATCTCATATGTATACGTATATACTGTACTCTATATCATCTACTGCATCTTTATGTAATACATGTATCACTAGCCACTTTAACTATGCCACTTTGTTTACATACTCATCTCATATGTATATACTGTACTCAATACCATCTACTGTATCTTGCCTATGCCGCTCTGTACCATCACTCATTCATATATCTTTATGTACATATTCTTTATCCCCTTACACTTGTGTCTATAAGGTAGTAGTTTTGGAATTGTTAGCTATTACTTGTTGGTTATTACTGCATTGTTGGAACTAGAAGCACAAGCATTTCGCTACACTCGCATTAACATCTGCTAACCATGTGTATGTGACAAATAAAATTTGATTTGATTTGATTTGAGTCAATGTGCAGGGGTACGAGTTGTTTGAGGTAGATACAGTTGAAGTCAGAAGTTAACATACACTTAGGTTGGAGTCATTAAAACTCATTTTTCAACCACTTCACAAATTTCTTGTTAATGAACTATAGTTTTGGCAAGTCGGTTAGGACATCTACTTTGTGCATGACACAAGTCATTTTTCCAACAATTGTTTACAGACAGATTATTTCACTTATAATTTACTGTATCACAATTCCAGTGGGTCAGAAGTTAACATACACTAAGTTGACTGTGCCTTTAAACAGCTTGGAAAATTCCAGAAAATTATGTCATGGCTTTAGAAGCTTCTGATAGGCTAATTGACATCAATTGAGTCAATTGGAGGTGTACCTGTGGATGTATTTCAAGGCCTACCATCAAACTCAGTGCCTCTTTGCTTGACATCATGGGAAAATCAAAAGAAATCAAGCAAGACCTCAGAAAAACAATTGTAGACCTCCACAAGTCTGGTTCATCCCTGGGAGCAATTTCCAAACGCCTGAAGGTACCACGTTCATCTGTACAAACAATAGTGCGCAAGTATAAACACCATGGGACCACGCAGCCGTCATGCCGATCAGGAAGGAGACGCATTCTGTCTCCTAGAGATGAACGTACTTTGGTGCGAAAAGTGCAAATCAATCCCAGAACAACAGCAAAGGACCTTGTGAAGATGCTGGAGGAAACAGGTACAAAAGTATCTATTTCCATCTTAAAACGAGTCCTATATCGACATAACCTGAAAGGCCGCTCAACAAGGAAGAAGCCACTGCTCCAAAACCGCCATAAAAAAGCCAGACTGCACATGGGGGCAACGATTGTACTTTTTGGAGGAATGTCCTCTGGTCTGATGAAACAAAAATAGAACTGTTTGGCCATAATGACCATCGATATGTTTGGAGGAAAAAGGGGGAGGCTTGCAAACCGAAGTACACCATCCCAACCGTGAAGCACAGGGGTGGCAGCATCATGTTGTGGGGGTGTTTTGCTGCAGGAGGAACTGGTGCACTTCACAAAATAGATGGCATCATGAGGCGGGAAAATTATCTGGATATATTGAAGCAACATCTCAAGACATTATTATAATAATAATAATCCAACACCACAATCTTCAAGTTTGGAGTGAGATCAACAACAATACTGATATATTACTCAATAATAGTCAATAGAATGATTTGAAATCAGTCATGATATACTGTATCTTAAAGCTTAAAGCTTGGTCGCAAATGGGTCTTCCAAATGGACAATGACCCCAAGCATACTTCCAAAGTTGTGGCAAAATGGCTTAAGGACAACAAAGTCAAGGTATTGGAGTGGCCATCACAAAGCCCTGACCTCAATCCTATAGAAAATTTGTGGGCAGACCTGAAAAGGCGTATGCGAGCAAGGAGGCCTACAAATCTGACTCAGTTACACCAGCTCTGTCAGGAGGAATGGGCCAAAATTCACCCAACTTCTTGTGGAAGGCTACCCCAAACATTTGACCCAAGTTAAACAATTTCAAGGCAATGCTACCGAATACTAATTGAGTGTTTGTAAACTTCTGACCCACTGTGAATGTGATGAAAGAAATAAAAGCTGAAATAGTTCATTCTCTCTACTATTATTCTGACATTTCACATTCTTAAAATGAAGTGGTGATCCTACCTGACCTAAGACAGGGAATTTTACTAGGATTAATGTCAGGAATTGTGAAAAACTGAGTTTAAATGTATTTGGCTAAGGTGTATGTAAACTTCTGACTTCATCTGTAGGTAGGGTGAATAAAGTGAATAGTCAACAGGATAGATAATAAACAGTAGCAGCAGCATATGTGATGAGTCAAAATAGTTAGTGCAAAAAGGTTCAATGCAGATAGTAAAATAGTTAACAAATAGCTACCCGTACTAACTATTTAGCAGTCTTATGGCTTGGTGTAGAAGCTGTTCAGAGTCCTGTTGGTTCCAGACTTGCTGTATCGGTACCGCCTAGTATAGAGGTCCAGGATAGCAAGGGAGCTCGACCCCAGTGATGTACTGGCCCGTATGTACTAAATCAAATCAAATCAAATCAAATTTTATTTGTCACATACACATGGTTAGCAGATGTTAATGCGAGTGTAGCAAAATGCTTGTGCTTCTAGTTCCGACAATGCAGTAATAACCAACAAGTAATCTAACTAACAATTCCAAAACTACTGTCTTGTACACAGTGTAAGGGGATAAAGAATATGTACATAAGGATATATGAATGAGTGATGGTACAGAGCAGCATAGGCAAGATACAGTAGATGGTATCGAGTACAGTATGTACAAATGAGATGAGTATGTAAACAAAGTGGCATAGTTTAAAGTGGCTAGTGATACATGTATTACATAAGGATACAGTCGATGATATAGAGTACAGTATATACGTATGCATATGAGATGAATAATGTAGGGTAAGTAACATTATATAAGGTAGCATTGTTTAAAGTGGCTAGTGATATATTTACATCATTTCCCATCAATTCCCATTATTAAAGTGGCACCCTTAGATTGGATGCCAAGCAGTTACCATATCAAGTGGTGATACAGCCAGTCAAGATGCTCTCTATGGTGCAGCTGTAGAACTTTTTGAGGATCTGAGGGCCCATGTCCAATGTTTTCAGCCTCCTGAGGGGGAAGAAACATTGCTGTGCCTTCTTCATGACTGTGTTGGTGTGTGTGGAGTTGGACATAATAATTGCCAGGTCATCGTCGTTGGTGATCAGGCCAACCACCATTGTGTCTTCAGCACAGTCATGGGTAAGGAGGGACGTAAGCAGTACAGGAGGGACGTAAGCACACACCCCCATTTTGAAGGTCAGCGTAGCGGATGTGTTGCTGCCGACCCTCACCACCTGGGGGCGCCCCGTCAGGAAGTCCAGGATCCAGTTCAGTCTCAGCGCCCTGAGCTTAGTGATGAGCTTGGAGTCCATTATGGTGTTGAGTGCTGAGCTATAGTCAATGAACAACATTCTCACATAGGTGTTCCTCTTGTCCAGGTGGGAGAGGGTGGTGTGGAGTACAATAGAGATTGCGTCATCTATGGATCCGTTGGTGCGGTATGCAAATCGGAATGGGTCTAGGGTGTCTGGGATGATGGTGTGATCCAGGAGCAGTCTTTCAAAGCATTTCATGTCTACAGATGTGAGTACTACGGGGTGATAGTCATTTAGACATGTTACCTTGGCGTTCCTGGGCACAGGGACTATGGTGGTCTTCTTGAAACATGTAGGTATTACAAACTGTGTCAGGGAGAGTTTAAAAATGTCAGTGAAGACACTTGCCAGCTGGTGAGTGCATGCTCTGAATACGTGTCCTGGTAATTCGTCTGGCCCTGCGACCTTGTGAATGCTAAACTGTTTCAAATTCTTACTTACATTGGGTACATAGAGTGAGATCACACAGTCATCCGGAACAGCTGGTGCTCTCATGCATGGTTCAGTGTTGCTTGCCTCTAAGCAAGCATAGAAGGAATTTAGCTTGTCTGGTAGGCTTGCGTCACTGGGCAGCTCGTAGCTGGGTTTCCCTTTGTAATCTACGATTGTTTTCAAGCCCTGCCACATCCAACGGGCATCAGAGGATTCAATCTACCTTTATTGACGTTTTGACTGTTTGATGGCTCATCAGAGTTCATAGCGGGATTTCTTATAAGTGTCTGGATTAGTGTCCTTGATAGCAGCAGCTCTAGACTTTAGCTCAGTGTGGATGTTGCCTGTAATCCATGGCTTCTGGTTGGAATATATAAGTACTGTTACTGTGGGAACGATGTTGTTGATGCAGTTATTGGCGGCCTGCATACTCACAAGCCATGTCACTCATTGAGCCTGTTTGGGATGCTCTGGATCGACGTGTTCAACAGCGTGTTCCAGTTCCCGCCAATATACAGCATCTTCGCACAGCCATTGAAGAGGAGTGGGACAACATTCCACAGGCCACAATCAACAGCCTGATTAACTCTATGCGAAGGAGATGTGTTGCGCTGCATGAGTCAAATGGTGGTCACACCAGATACTGACTGGTTTCCTGGTGTTTTTCATGCCCCTATAATTTTTTAAAGGTATCTGTGACCAACAGATGCATATCTGTATTCCCAGTCATGTGAAATCCATAGATTAAGGCCTAATGAATTTATTTAAATTGACTGATTTCCTTATATTATCTGTAACTCAGTCAAATCTTTGAATTGTTGCATGTTTCGTTTCTATTTCTGTTCAGTCTATGTCTTTGTTCAGCCATGAATCCGGGAAACATAATATATAACAGTTCTTCAGGTCCCGTTGATAGTATAGTCTCGAACGGAGCTCGTCCAGTTTGTTCTCTAGTTATTATATGTTCTTGAGGGTAGAGGTGGTTTATTTACTCAACCGTCGTAGTCTCATCAGGGAGAATCTCCGGGACTTGAAAGAGATTAGGGCCTGGTTTGGGATGAGCAGTACATCCACAGCTGCTGCCTCGTTGAAAAATATGTGTTCATCTAAATCGAGGTTAGTGATTGGTTAGTGAGTCACACAAAATTATGGTGGAAATATTATGTACCAAAAAAAGTCAAGATCAGCGTAAAAAAACACACACACAAAACAGAATTGGTCAGGCGCCCGCCCGTAAGACGGCAGCTATCCATCTCTGCAGCGCCATCTCATGTGAGTTGCGCACACATTATATAGATACTTGGCCGCATATCTATAGAATATGTTAATATGTGTGTGTTAGGTTCAGAAGGTATGTGTTCAGAGGGCAGTGTTATCTGGTTTGCTACCAGGCAGGCTGTACCACTTCTTTCTGAGGACGGAGAAAGAGTCCTTCACAGACAGCCCCCCTGCACACACACACACACACAAACACACACACACACACGCACGCACACACACACACACACACACACACACCTGTCTCCCTGACTCTGCTTAATCGGTGTGTGTGTGCATGTGCGTGTATGTTAGCTCCCAGTCCAGTGGAGTTTTTTATCCTCAGTAAGACCACCTCGTCTGTGACAGTTGGCTGGGGCCAAGCCAGCGGCGATGTGAAAGGCTTCATCCTGTCAATTACAAACCAAACCTCCAATCAGCAGCTGAACCTCTCTGCCCAGGAGACATGGTGAGTCCTGCCCTCCTGGCACACTGTCCTTATTGGCTGATCTAGCTGCCCCTTGCTGTCTGGGTAACACTGGTTGTGTTTGTGTGTGTTCGCATGTTTGTGTGTGTGTGTGTGTGTGTGTGCGCGTGCGTGCGAGCGTGTGTGTGAGCGTGTGTGTGTAGGTCCTACAGGTTTGAGTGCCTCTCCCCAGGAAGCCATTACACAGTAGATGTTATCAGCAGCAATGGAGAGAGGAGGAGTACAAATGCTTCTGTAGACATCAACACCAGTGAGTAATGGAGACACACAAACACACACCAGGAATTCAGAGTTTATCTCCAGTTTATGTTCCAGGTCAAGTTCAACTGCTTTTTTTCTACATGCACACACACACACACACACACACACACACACACACACACACACACACACACACACATGCACATACCTACACACACTACATATTAACCACATACAACGAACCCAGTACGATTAATTAAGATTGGTTGAGAGCGACGAGGGGAATGTTGATTGACTGATATGACAAAAGATGTTCTGATTGGTGTTTCTCTCTAGTCAAAGGAGCCCCACAGGAAGTGCTGCTGGTGGAAGAGGATGTGACCTCATCAGTGTTTGTGAGTTGGGGAGCTGCCGCAGGGGGATGGAGGGGTACAAGGTAGTACACCGTCCTGTCCTCTCCCTTACTCTCTCCTTTCTCTCTCTCTCTCTCCTATTTTCTTCTCCTCTCCTTTCCTTTCATTTCCTCTTTTCTCCATAATGTATCATTTACATCCCCTGACAAATCATTAACAATGGCAAATCATTAGCAACAACAGTCTAGGTTTACCCATTCATAATAAGCCCTTTACATACACAAATGCTCAAACACACAGTCATCACTCGCTCGCTCTCTCTCACACACTAACACACACACACACACACACATAGAATGAGTTCTTCGTCAGAGGAAGCAGGACAGATGGGTCAAGTAACACTCAAGAGAACACACTCACCTGGTGGTTGCCTAGTGATCGTTGTCAGCGCAGATTGGCTCTGGTTACCGGCCATTTAAAGATGTATGACCCCCCCCCACAGCCACTGCCAGGGAGAATGACCAAGCACAATACACACACGCACGTACACACACAAACACACACACAGACAGACTTACTGCTTTATTCTGTCCAGATAAACAGAAATGCTGTTCGCTCTATGTCATTGATTTGGGGTTTGTCACTGCCAAAACAACATTTGATTTTGCCCAAACAACATCCCACATTTGATTTGGTCCTCTAATGTTTTGTCTGATTGTGTGTGTTCTTCTTAGCTACTGTTGTGTCCATCAGGGGACAAGTCGTCATGTCGTGAGATGGTGGTCCATAGCAACAGTCTCCAAGTTGGAGGTTTGACCCCAGGATCAGATTATGACATTACCATCCTTAGCCTGCTGGGATCAGACACCAGGCAACCTGTCATTACACAGTTCTCCATACGTAAGACACAAACACACTCACACAAATCAACCTCTTTGTGGCAACTCTAAATGTAACTGGCCATATCAGGGCCGTATCAGAGTTCCTAGTTGTAACCTTTGAACCTCAGATATGTGGAGAGACTGAGACAGAGCTGAGTGTGAGATAAGCCAGATGAGACATTATACTAATGTGTGTGTGTGTGTGTGTGTGTGTGTGTGTGTGTGTGTGTGTGTGTGTGTGTGTGTGTGTGTGTGTGTGTGTGTGTGTGTGTGTGCTGCAGGTCCGGCTGGTGTGTGTTCCCTCGCTCTCCTCCATGTTAACTCTTCCTGTGCCGTGGTGAAGTGGGATGCTGCCATTGGCCAGTTTGACTTCCACAGGGTAACTGTGGGAAATGGCTTGCATTCACACACGCTAGTGGTTGAGGCACGGCTGTAGCTACAACATGAGTGTGGGGTGCATCAGACAAGAAGTGGCAGGGACAACAGCCTCCCTGACCATAACGACAGGTACCTGAGTGCAACACAACTATTACTGAACTAAAATATAAATGCAACATGCAACAATTTCAATGATTTTAATGAGTACAGTTCATATAACGGAATCAGTCAATTGACACAAATAAATTAGGCCCTAATCTAAGAATTTCACATGACTGGGCAGAGGCGCAGCCATTGGTGGGTCTGGGAGGGCATAGCCCCAAGCACTTGGCAGCCAGGTCCACCGACTGGGGATCCAGGCCCAGCCAGTCAGAATGAGTTTTTCTCCACAAAAATACATATATCTCTATCTGTCCCTCCCTTCATCTCTCTCCCTCCCTCTCTTTCTTTCTCAGTACCGGGCCGTGTGAGGGGTGTGTGTATGGTGAGTGTGTCTGCTCAGAACTTCTCTCTGCATTGGGAGCAGTCAGAGGGGTGTGTGGACCAGTACCTTGTCAGCCTGCTGCCCATCCAAGGAACTGTCTCTGTCTACCACACACACAATGGACACGTACAGGTACACACACACACACACACACACACACACACACACACACACACACACACACACACACACACACACACACACACACAAGGAAGCGATTACACAGTAGATGTTGTCAGCAGCAATGGAGACGAGAAGTTAACCTGCTTCTGTTAACATCAACACAAGTGAGTTATGGAGAAACACACACACACGAACATACTAGCACATACAGTGGCTTGCGAAAGTATTTACCCCCCTTGGCATTTTTCATATTTTGTTGCCTTAAAACCTGGAATTAAAATCGATTTTTTGTGGGGTTTGTATCATTTTATTTACACAACATGCCTACCACTTTGAAGATTCAAAATATGTTTTATTGTGAAACAAACAATAAATAACACAAAAAAAAACAGAAAACTTGAGTGTGCATAACTATTCACCCCCCCCCAAAGTCAATACTTTGTAGAGCCACCTTCTGCAGCAATTACAGCTGCACGTCTCTTGGGGTATGTCTCTATAAGCTTGGCACATCTAGCCACTGGGACTTTTGCCCATTCTTCATGGCAAAACGGCTCAATGTCCTTCAAGTTGAATGGGTTCTGCTGGTGTACAACAATCTTTAAGTCATACCACATATTCTCAATTGGATTGAGTTCTGGGCTTTGGCTAGGCCATTCCAAGACATTTAAATGTTTCCCCTTAAACCACTCAAGTGTTGTTTTAGCAGTATCCTTAGGGTCATTGTCCTGCTGGAAGGTTAACCTCTGTCTCAGTCTCAAATCTCTGGAAGACTGAAACAGGTTTCCCTCAAGACTTTTCCTGTATCTAGCAGCATCCATCATTCCTTCAATTATTTTTTTAGATTTTTTTGTTGTTGTTGAATTTTACCCCCTTTTCTCCCCAATTTCGTGGTATCCAATTGTTAGTAGTTACTATCTTGTCTCATCGCTACAACTCCCGTACGGGCTCGGGAGAGACAAAGGTCGATGCGTCCTCCGAAACACAACCCAACCAAGCCGCACTGCTTCTTAACACAGCGCGCATCCAACCTGGAAGCCAGCCGCACCAATGTGTCGGAGGAAACACTGTGCGCCTGGCGACCTGGTTAGCGTGCACTGCGCCCGGCCCGCCACAGGAGTCGCTAGTGCGCGATGAGACAAGGATATCCCTACCGGCCAAATGCTCCCTAACCCGGACGACGCTAGGCCAATTGTGCGTCGCCCCATGGACCTCCCGGTCGCGGCCGGCTGCGACAGAGCCATCATTCCTTCAATTCTGACCAGTTTCCCAGTCCCTGCCGATGAAAAACATCCCCACAGCTTGATGCTGCCACCACCATGCTTCACTGTGGGGATGGTGTTCTCGGGGTGATGACAGGTGTTGGATTTACACCAGATATAGTTTTTTCCTTGATGGCCAAAAAGCTCAAATTTAGTCTCATTTGACCAGAGTACCTTCCGAGTATGTTTGGGGAGTCTCCCACATGCCTTTTGGTGAACACCAAACGTGTTTGCTTATTTTTTCTATAAGCAATGGCTTTTTTATGGCCACTCTTCTTTAAAGCCCAGCTCTGTGGAGTGTACAGCTTAAAGTGGTCCTATGGACAGATTCTCCAATCTCCGCTGTGGAGCTTTGAAGCTCCTTCAGGGTTATCTTTGGTCTCTTTGTTGCCTCCCTGATTAATGCCCTCCTTGCCTGGTCTGTGAGTTTTGGTGGGCAGCCCTCTCTTGGCAGGATTGTTCTGGTGCCATATTCTTTTAATTTTTTAATAATGAATTTAATGGTGCTCCATGGGATATTCAAAGTTTCTGGTATTTTTTTATAACCCAACCCTGATCTGTACTTCTCCACAACTTTGTCCCTAACCTGTTTGGAGAGCTCTTTGGTCTTTATGGTGCCACTTGCTTGGTGGTGCCACTTCCTTGGTGGTGCCCCTTGCTTAGTGGTGTTGCAGACTCTGGGGCCTTTCAGAACAGGTGTATATATACTGGGATCATGTGACAGATCATGTTACACTTAGAATGCACACAGATGGACTTTATTTAACTAATTATGTGACTTCTGAAGGTAATTGGTTGCACCAGATCTTATTTAGGGGCTTCGTAGCAAAGGGGCTGAATACACTGCTCAAAAAAATAAAGGGAACACTTAAACAACACAATGTAACTCCAAGTCAATCACACTTCTGTGAAATCAAACTGTCCACTTAGGAAGCAACACTGATTGACAATACATTTCACATGCTGTTGTGCAAATGGAATAGACAACAGGTGGAAATTATAGGCAATTAGCAAGACACCCCCAATAAAGGAGTGGTTCTGCAGGTGGTGACTACAGACCACTTTTCAGTTCCTATGCTTCCTGGCTGATGTTTTGGTCACTTTTGAATGCTGGCGGTGCTTTCACTCTAGTGGTAGCATGAGACGGAGTCTACAACCCACACAAGTGGCTCAGGTAGTGCAGCTCATCCAGGATGGCACATCAATGCGAGCTGTGGCAAGAAGGTTTGCTGTGTCTGTCAGCGTAGTGTCCAGAGCATGGAGGCGCTACCAGGAGACAGGCCAGTACATCAGGAGACGTGCTCACCAGAGGTACCGAGATGAGATCCTCAGACCCCTTGTGAGACCATATGCTGGTGCGGCTGGCCCTGGGTTCCTTCTAATGCAAGACAATGCTAGACCTCATGTGGCTGGAGTGTGTCAGCAGTTCCTGCAAGAGGAAGGCATTGATGCTATGGACAGGCCGGCCCGTTCCCCAGACCTGAATCCAATTGAGCACATCTGGGACATCATGTCTCGCTCCATCCACCAACGCCACGTTGCACCACAGACTGTCCAGGAGTTGGCGGATGCTTTAGTCCAGGTCTGGGAGGAGATCCCTCAGGAGACCATCCGCCACCTCATCAGGAGCATGCCCAGGCGTTGTAGGGAGGTCATACAGGCACGTGGAGGCCACACACACTACTGAGCCTCATTTTGACTTGTTTTAAGGACATTACATCAAAGTTGGATCAGCCTGTAGTGTGGTTTTCCACTTTAATTTTGAGTGTGACTCCAAATCCAGGCCTCCATGGGTTGATAAATTTGATTTCCATTGATCATTTTTGTGTGATTTTGTTATCGGCACATTCAACTATGTAAAGAAAAAAGTATTTAATAAGAATATTTGATTCATTCAGATCTAGGATGTGTTATTTTAGTGTTCCCTTTATTTTTTTGAGCAGTGTACATATGTACGCACCACTTTTACATTTTTTATTATTATTATTATTATTTTTTAAACAAGTTATTTTTTAATTTCACTTCACCAATTTGGACTATTTTGTGTATGTCCATTACATGAAATACAAGTTGTAATGCAACAAAATAGGAAAAACACCAAGGGGGATGAATACTTTTGCAAGGCACTGAAGCTCCCCCAGACCCAAACCATTCCCAGCCCTGCTCAGCAGCCAGGTGTCAGATAACCCCCAATGTAACCTAACACACACACACACACACACACACACACAGGTTGAGTAATAGAGCTCATTATTTATTAGGTAGACCTCCTGAGCTAAACCCTGAATCATTTATTCAGTGAAGCTGCTCTCCCCAGAAAGAGAGAGATAGAGAGAGAGAGTGCCGCATGGAGTTATGTTGGACACAATGTCCTGACTCTCTCTGACCCTAACTTGCTGACCACTGGACGACTGGGTTACTTCCAGAGCTGGACTATAACTACTACTGTTGCTACCCTGGACTAGTACTACTACTGTAACTTACCTGCTCTAACTGTTTCTACTTTACGGTGGTATGCACCGCCCTGAAACTCTTCAACTCTAACCGACTAACCGTGGCTAACTGTTCTTAACTGTGGACTGGGTTACTACTTTAGGCCTGGACTACTGCACTAAGAACTAAGCTGCTGTAACCTGCTGTAACACTGACCTGCTGTAGCTAAACTGTTGACAACACTGGACTGAAGAACTGCCAACTAGAACTTCACGCTAACTGCTAACTCTGGACTAAGCCCTCCAATCTAGAATCTTTCGATAATGGCTAGCACTAGACGCTAACACGGCCTCTTCCTCTCTAACCTGCTGCCTCTGACCAGCTAACTGTGCTAACTCCATCATGGGCCTCACTCTCCTCCTGCTCATCACCTACCTGGGATACACACACTCACAGGTTAGACTGGCGAACACACACACACACACACACACACACACACACACACATACACATACACATACACATACACATACACACACACACACACACACACACACACACACACACACACGTCTGCAACCGCATAGTTGTGTTGTGGTCATGTTCTGACCATGCGGTCTCTCATCAGGCTGATGTATCCAGTATGAGTTCTCGAACAGCGTTTACAGTCATGGTGACTGCCGCGTCCTCCTCCAACCTCAGCCCTCCGGTCAGCCGCATTATCAACACCAACGAAACCGGTGAGTCACAAACACACACACATGCACACGCATACACAAACACTTTAATGTGTGAAAGCCAAACTGATAGTGCTCTGAGGAATCGTTGGGTCTGTTCTGCTGCTGCCCTCTGCTTTATTATCTCCCACACAGTGTGTGTGTGTGTATGTGTGTGTGTGTGTGTGTGTGTGTGTGTGTGTGTGTGTGTGTGTGTGTGTGTGTGTGTGTGTGTGTGTGTGTGTGTGGTAACTGTAGTCGTGCTAAGCAGGATGAATGATGCTGTAGTGAATGTCAGTGAAATGCCAGAGCTCTCACCAGAATAGAGCAAGCTGGTCACACACACCCACACCCAGTTGGTTGACCCAATACCAAACAACATCAGTATCTGCAGTATCTGCAACAAGAGTAGGGGAGACCGGGGCTGGTTCTCTCACGGGTTAGTTGTCATAGTTTTAATTATTCCCAATCTAAATGGACCTGTGTAATATTTTTAAGGTTAAAATGCATGATTTAAAAAAAAAAAGAAATCATCCAACTGGTCAACTCACACTCATGACAAACAATTGAGGTGTGTGAATCTATGTTTTTCATAGGTGAAAGTTGTAAAAAATAATCTTGGAATTTTCTTTGGAAATGTTGGAATTATGTGAGTATCCATGAACAATTATGGTTTGTAGAAAAGAGAAACAGGGGAGATATATTTCAAGCCTATCCATTTTCTGTCACACACCCACACACGCACACATGCGTGTGCAAACACACACATACTGTAAATACTGTACACTCACATTTACACAAAGTGTCATATATTATTCTTACAGCATAAAATGCTGAATTTTGCTAGGAATATTGTTTGATCAAAGAAAGGCTTTGCTATTTCTAAGACTGTATGGTATAGTGCTTAATTTCCTGTTACAAAAGGAATAAGCTACTAGCAAACATAGTGGCAACCAACCCCGGTCACCTCCATCTTTCACAACATCCTCCCAATTTGTTGAATGGATTTACTTGTTAAGGACCTTTATGTATGGATTGGATGCTTTATGATGACATATTTAATAGAATTTCAGGAGATTTTGGTGAATATGGCTTGAACTACTTCTTCTTCCTCCTCCTCCTCCTCTAGCCCCAACATCCCCACCTACCAATCTAGAGGGAGAGAGGGTAGGCTCCAATGGGATCCTTCTGTCTTGGACCATGCCCTCTGACTCTCCCATCGACGGTTATGTGATCAGGTAAAGAGACATACTGTATGATGTAACCCCAGATTAAGGTGGACTAAGCCGTGCGTCCTCTAAAACACAACCTAGCTACTGCTTCTTGACACAACGCCCACTTAGCCTGGATGCCAGCCGCACCAATAAGTCAGAGGAAACACCATAGACCTGGCGATCATGTCAGCATGCATTTCACCTGGCCCACCACAGGAATCGCTAATGCACGATGGGACAATAACATCCCTACCGGCCAAACCCTCCCCTAACCCAGATGACGCTGGGCCAATTGTGCGCCACCACACATGACACACACACTTACCCCACCAGGACCTCTATATCAGGAGTTGTGAAAAGAAGGCCCGGAAAGTCGTCAAAGACCCCAACCACCCAAGCCATAGACTATTTTCTCTACTGCCGCACAGCAAGAGGTACCGGTGCATCAAGTCTGACACCAACAGGCTTTTGAAGGGCTTCTTGGTCTCCCAAGTGGCGCAGCATTCTAAGGCACTGTATCACAGTGCTAGAGGCGTCTCTACAGACCCTGATTCAATTCCAAGCTGTATCACAACCGGCTGTGATTGGGAGTCCCATAAGGTGGCCGGGTTTGGCCAGTGTAGGCTGTCATTGTAAATAATAATCTGTTCTTAACTGACTTGCCTAGTTAAACATAAAAATAAATGTGTATCTATTTCAGGTACAAGGAGATGTGTCCATATCCAGATACCACCTTCAAAGAGGTGACCAAGCACCTAGATGTCCCTGAGACCCTCCTCAACCTCTTTTTACCAGGATCTACCTATAACATTAAGGTAACACTCAATCAGTACACATAAGTACACTGTAAATTCCAATGTGTTGTCATTACTCAAAACTCTTGAGGAAACCTGTTGCACTTCAAATATCTGAGTACAGTTACTCTAAGTGATTTTGTAGTCATTACTCAAACCAATAGATTCACTGTGACCCTGTAGGGCAGTAGTCACCAACCGGTCGATCGCGATCTCCAAGCCTTTTGTAGTCGATTACCAAACATTTCTATATAAAATCCAACGATAAAGCTTTGCGTTCCTATTTTTATTTCTTGTTTCGCGCTGTTGACAGTAGGTGCAGTGGTGATTTTAGCATGTAATTCTTGGTGGGGCAAACCCCCAAAAATGTGGGCAGATGCATGCCAGCAAAGGCACTACACAACACAACACAAAACAATACATTAGTTGCCCTGTAATGGTGACAAACGGTGCCCACAAACTGTTAGGACAGCAGTCCCAACACCTTACCACTACGACACTTGGTTATCAACGGAGCCTTGTCTGGCAGCGAAACAGTTAATTCAGCCTCATTTACTGACTTTAGAAAACATAGGTGATATGGCTTACTTGCTTAAACAAATGTGGTTTCTACTGACAATTGAGATGTACAAACTATGCCATAAGGGGACGACAAGCGGATAAGAGGAAATCTGTAATTTCGATTAAGACATTAATAAGCAAGCCACGACGGACGTAGTCAATATAACTATTTGTTCAGCACTTTGGAAATGTACAGCGACAGAATTCAGAACATGGGCCGTTCTCCCTGTTCACCAAGTCTGAAACGTAGGATAAATAAAGGAGGCATATAAGCAGACGATGAAAGCTTTTACAATATTCAATGATTACATTTCTCTAAAACATGTTATAGGCTACATGTTCACCACCAAGTCAGAACAGTAGATGAAATGAAGAAGGGAAAATATACCAAATTATAAGGATGAGGCACATGGGCTATGAACAGCTTATTACACAGCATACACTTAGTATTACTTTCTTAGCTACAGTATACATATCTCTGTGGCATATTGCTTAATTTATGCAGCACCATACAAGACATTTTTGGAGTCACATGCTGACCAGACTGGACGCATTGCGTACGGGAGCGTTGCAAAATACAGTATATTTACACATACATGTTATTCTATCATTGCACCAACACTGCTTGTGCGCGTCAGCGAGCGTCTGCGTAGCCAGGCGCTAAAATAGAACTTGGTTCTATTTGTGATACTCAACGTGCTGCAAGTCCTGCCTCTCCCATCTCCTCAACGGTTTTTAGGAGCATATACCCACTTAGGTGATTGAAAGATGAACGGAGGTACCCACTCCAGTCCAGTTGGTAGTGGTAATGCACCTTAAAGTTTGTTAACAACCGCCATATAAAGTCCAAAGAGGAAGAAGCCTGAAGGAGGAGAGATTACTAGAAATGAACTCAGTTGACCATTTTATCTGTGGATTAATTGTCGGAGTAGAGAACCTTGTGCATTTCAGGTAAAATAACAACCCAATGTTTATGTCCAAGGACAAATGAGCTAACATTTGCCATAAATGTTGAATGCTTTTCAACCTATCCCCAAATTAATATAATTGGTTCAGAGTTTGTTTTGATATTTCAACCTACGTGTCCTGATCGCGTCTGGTGTGGGTAGACAAAATCAACTTACATGCAATGGCGCACGCAGACAAATGCGCGGTCTGGTCAGTATGTCACCTTGTTGTGCTGTGCTCACTTGAACAGGAATGTGGCGCGGCGGTCCTTCGTGGGTAAATTTTGTGATTGAACTTTGTCATCAAAGTCTGGCATTCTCTGGATTTATGGCGCTTTCAAAACAACTGGGAACTCTGAAGAAAAAAAAATCAAATCATGATGACGTCTGTGATCTTCAGGTCGTAGCTCTAGAAAGAGGCCCGAGTTGGATAACCTTTCAAAACGTATTTTCCCAGTCGGAGCTCGTTTTTTCCCCCAGTTCCCAGTTGTCTTGAACTCACTGAAATCAGATTTCCCAGTTCCGAGTTAACAGTTGTTTTGAGCTCGGCAGAAATCATACTGGATTGACAGCATGGCCAATGTTGAATGTTTATAATTTTAAGCATTAAACCCAGAATTGGGACCACACAACCACTGCACTGAATTTCTCTTCATTATTTATCTTCATATGACAAGGATTGAAAAGCATTTGCCAGTAGATCGTTGACTTGATTCATGATGATAACTGCTAGCTTGCTAGATAAGTTACTGTAGATATAACGTGATTTTACTTAATTTTATCTGTGGCCAATGACCTTGGGCCTTCTTGGATGGGCACTTCTAATGAAACTCGATGGCAAAACCCAAAGGGCTACAATTTTTTAGGTCTAACCCTTAGACTTGGCGGTGACGTAGTGTCCCCATGAGTGACAAAACACTGAGCCAAACACGGTGCAACGCTCCGTATTTTCTGCTGGCTTGCCCCACCACCACAGAAAGCACTGAGCTAGGCTGAAACTGCCTTAGTCAAGAAAACAAAAAAGAGACAATGTTTGTATGACACCTTATTAACTCAATGATATATATCTTTTTTACATTGTTTGCAAACTGATATGTGACACGTATTAATGCCAAAATAACATGCAAAACAGTCAAGCTAAAAATAATTATAAACTGGGTGTTTTCGAGCCCTGAATGCTGATTGGCTGACAGCCGTGGTATATCAGACCGTATACCACGGGTATGACAAAACATTTATTTTAACTGCTCTAATTACATTGACAACCAGGTTATAATAGCAATAAGGCACCTGGGGGGTTTGTGATATATGGCCAAAATACCACTCCGCGTTGCGTCGTGCATAAGAACAACCATTAGCCGTGGTATAATGGCCATATACCACACCTCCTCTGGCCTTATTGCTTAATTAAATCTTTATGGCAATACATTACATATCTCATGAGGCCTTGTTTTGAGGCCTAGCTTTACCCTAATGGCTGTGTGTGTGTGTGTGTGTGTGCATGCCTGTGTGTTCTAGGCAGATGCCTCTAGCGGGGAAACTATTCTCTTGGTCTGGTTGAATAATTCATTGTGATTAAATTATTGATCGTATAAACAGATCTATGGATCAGCCATGCTGTTCTTTTTCCACATAATTTTATGTCAACATATTGTATGTGGTCATGGTTAATAGTTTTCAGAATGCATTAATCCTTAATTACCTGTGTGTGTGTGTGTGTGTGTGTGTGTGTGTGTGTGTGTGTGTGTGTGTGTGTGTCACATTACCAGACTGGGTGTACTGTGTAAGCACACCCAGCAGTACTGAGCGAGCTATGTGCTGCTTTGTCCTGCTCCTCATTCAATAATCTCTATCCGTTGTTTCCTTTTCTCTTCCTTCTATTAATATTCTCTGTTCTATTTTCAAAGCTATGTAGCCATTTCATTATCTTATTAGAGTCAGAACCTCGTTTTAACATCTCATCTAAAGGGTACTCTCTACAGCAGGGTTGGGCAAACTATGGCCCGCGAGCCCATTCAATCCACTGTGCAGGAGGTTTGCGTAAAACCCCTTATGTCATTTTTTTTTAAGGGGGAAATTATTTTTGGGGGTTTAAAAAAACACTCCAGGCCACTCATGAATGTCTAAAACTAGATAGAGAGGATGTAGAAATTATAATGGATTCATATATTTTAAAATACCTGCCCTTTTTCTGGCCCGTGAAATAGATTTTGACAAAAAAATTGGTACAAAAATAATCTGTGTGGCCATTCGTTGAATTTTGAAATCCCGATGTGGCCCTACTGCTGTACACGGTAGTTACCCATTATATGATGCAAAACTTGTCATACTGGCTGTATTTTTTATTTAACTAGGCAAGTCAGTTAAGAACAAATTCTTCTTTACAATGACGGCCTACCCTGGCCAAACCTTAACAACGCTGGGCCAATTGTGCGCCGTCCTTTCGGACTCCCAGTCATGGGTGGTTGTGATATAGCCTGGAATTGAACAAGGTTCTGTAGTGACACCTCTATCACTGAGATGCAGTGTCTTAGACAGCTGCGCCACCTGGACGCCCCCTAAATGTATGCCTGATTGAACGGGGAATACTTCAGATGCACATGAAATGACCCCGGGAATCGCTCAGAGATGCACACAAATTATATACATAAAAAATGGGTGAATATTTCCTTTAAGACTAATATTTCCTTTAATATTGACCCCATCTGGCCTCCCCAACACCACAGCCAGCATCATCTGTGTCTCCCTTCCAGGGATGATTAGTGCTATCTGGGATCCTTGGGATGTCCCTACCCTAAACCCTAACATTAACCCATACCTTTACCATTTTACATTTCTACTTCAATGGGGTAGGGACTTCCAAAGGATCCCGGATAGCATGAACCATCCAGGGATTGACCAGGCCCAACTTGCTTAGCTTCAAAGACAAACTAGCAGTGGGATGCTATGGCTATGTGTGTGTGTACCTGCCTGCCTGGTGTTGTGTGGCTGTTGCATCAGTAAAAGTTCTGAATCTTGAATTAGTAATAATGACTCTCTCTCTCTCTCTCTCTCTCTCTCAATCTAGGTTGCAGCAGAAAACTCTGCTGGTATTGGTCCCTATAGCAAGTCTATGTACATCAAAACTGCTGAGGCCCGTAGGTATCCAATAATAACATACAAACACAGACACACTTATACACACAGACAATGACATCAGCTTGTCTATCCCTTTCTCAAGCCCCCGGCCTGGTGACTAATCTGACAGCATTTGCTCAGAACCACACGTTCGTAGTGGTCACGTGGTTCCTGCCGCTCCGCATCAACGGTCTGATCAACAAGTTTGCGGTCAAAGCCAAACACGCTCGTACCGGTCAGACTGTCCGCATGCTGGAGCTGGATGCTGAGGAAATCATGACCGTAGCGCTACCACACTGCAACGTACGTATGTCTGTCTTTGTCTTTCTCATTCTTTCTCTGTCTGTCTAGAGATACTCTGACTATATCGGTAACAGAAGACTATCTAGTTTTAACTTTGGTCCTCTGTGACAGATGTGAGATGAGCTTTTTCAACTGGTTTTTCAACTTTCAGAAAATATATTGCAGTCCAAACAGAGCAATGCTACAGGCCTCCAGTTTTTTTTTTTCTCTCTCTCTCTCTCTCTCTCTCTTCAGCTAAATTCAAAGTGGATTTATTGGCATGGAAAAAAACATGTGTTTACAGTGCCAAAGCAAGTGAAAAAACAAAACAACATCGACAAAAACCAACAAAGCAAATTAAACAAAATGAAGACAAAAACAATCAGACATTAACAGTAAACATTAGACAGCTTTTAAAATCTGATATTATTAGCAGTTAAAAAATGTAAGCTCTGTCTTTGTGTACTTAAAATACACAGTGTGTGTCTGTGTTTGTAGGATGCAGTAGAAATCCTGTCTCGTGGAACCGCAAGTCCATCAGAGGTGACAGCGTCCTCTCCTCCTGTCACCCTGTCAGCCGTCCCACCTGCCGCCACATGGGCTGTACCAATATCCGTAGGGGTGGACCAGCTGCGACCCTACACAGCATACGTCTTCGAAGTGTCCGCTTTCACCTCCGACGGAGAGGGACAGGTAGCCTCCACCATGGTCCGCATGCCTGAGTCAGGTACACATACACACACTCCACCTCTCTACATCTACATATCTCTGCCCATCTCTCCATATCTCTTTCTATAACCATCTACATCTCAATCCCTCCGTGTCTCACTATCTATTCCTCGCTTCATCTCTCTCTCTCACCATGTGAATATGTATTTGTGTGCTGCAGCCCCAGAGGACCCTCCCTACAACCTGTCGGTATGGAATGTGACGTCTAAGTCAGTCTCTGTCTCCTGGGATCCGCCAACCATTGTTACCGGACGCTTCAGCTACGTCACCCATCTCTACGGCCCCACAGGTACACACACACACACACATGCAGACACACACATATACAGGACATTTCATATACTTGCTGAAGTAAAAACACTGAAGGTGGCAGATCTAACCCTAACACTGTGTGTGTGTGTGTCAGGGTTTATCTATGAGAACAGCACAGGGGACCTGAAGTTTGCGTACTCTGGTCTGACTCCCTACACACACTACAGAGTAGAGGTCCGGGCCAAGTCTGCTGGCTTGCTGGGGCCTGAGGCCTTTTCTGCAGTACTGACACATTCTGAGGGTAAGAACAGACACATGTCTTGAGTGATCTACCAGTGCAGTAGTTTTCCTTTCCCTATTGGTCAACGAGGTGAGTGCAGAAGTATTTACCTACCTTGAATATCTAAACATTCTGCCTGGTTCTCTAACATTGTCTCTAAGACTGTCTGGTTCTCTGTGTGCGTGTGTGTGTGTGTGTGTAGCTCCCAGTGCGGTGCAGGCTCTGCAGGCAGTAGCACTAGACTCTGTGTCGGTGGGTGTGAGTTGGAGAAGCCCTGCCCAACCCAATGGTCTGATCACACAGTACAGACTCCTGGTTCTGTCTGACAACACACTGCTGCAGGACATCACTCTCATCGGAACACAGGTACCACTCTGTGGATCTGGTTTTACTATCCTTGTGAGGACCAGAAATCCTCACAAGGATACCAAAACAAGTAAAATTCAGACAAGTGGAGAACAAAATGTATACAGTACCAGTTAAAGGTTTGGACACACCTACTCATTCCAGGGTTTTTCTTTATTTTTACTATTTTCTACATTGTTGAATAGTAGTGAAGACATCAAAACTATGAAATAACACATGGAATCATGTAGTAACCAAAAAAGTGCTAACAAATCAAAATATATTTATGTTTGAGATTCTTCGAAGTAGCCACCCTTTGCCTTGATGACAGCTTTGCACACTCTTGGCATTCTCTCAACCAGCTTCATGAGGTAGTCACCTGGAATGCATTTCAATTAACAGGTGTGCGTTTGAGCCAATCAGATGTGTTGTGACAAGGTAGGGTGGTTTACAGAAGATAGCCCTATTTGGTAAAATACCAAGTCCATATTATGGCAAGAACAGCTCAAATAAGCAAAGAAAATGACAGTCCACCATTACTTTAAGACATGAAGGTCAGTCAATATGGAAGATTTCAAGAACTTTCTTCAAGGGCAATCTTAAAAACCATTAAGCGCTATGATGAAACTGGCTCTCATGAGGACTGCCACAGGAAAGGAAGACCTGGAGTTACCTCTGCTGCAGAGGGTGGACCATTTCAGATCGTCAGTGATATGTATGCCGAGGAACTTGAAGCTTTCCACCTGCTCCACTTCGATCCCATCGATGTGGATAGGGGCGTGCTCCCTCTACGGTTTCCTGAAGTCCACGATCAGCTCTTTTGTTTTGTCGACATTGAGTGAGAGGTTATTTTCCTGGCACCACACTCCCAGGGCCCTCACCTCCTCTCTGTAGGCTGTCTCGTAATTGTTGGTAATCAGGCCTACTACTGTTGTGTCATCTGAAAACTTGACGATTGAGTTGGAGGTGTGCGTGAAATCAAATCAAACTTTATTTGCCACATGCGCCATACACACATGTGTAGACTTTACCGTGAAATGCTTACTTACAAGCCCTTAACCAACAGTGCAGTTTAAGAAGAAGAAAGTATTTACCAAGTAGGTTAATAATAAAAAGTAACACAATAAGAAAAACAATAACGAGGCTATATACAGGGGGCACCGGTACCGAGTCAGTGAAGAGGTACAGGCTAGTTGAGGTAATCTGTACATGTAGGTGGGGGCAAAGTGGCTATGCATAGGTAACAAACAAACAGTGAGTAGCAGCAGTGTACAAAAGGGAGGGTTAGTCAAAGTAAATTGGGGATTTTTATGAATTCTTCAGCAGTCTAATGGCTTGGGGGTAGAAGCTGTTGAGCAGCCTTTTGGTCCTAGACTTGGCGCTCCGGTACTGGATGCCATGCAGTAGCAGAGAAAACAGTCTATAACTTGGGTGACGCGAGTCTCTGACAATTTTATGGGCTTCCCTCTGACACCACCTGTTATATTGGTCCTGGATGGCAGGACGCTTGGCCCCAGTGATGTACTGGGCCGTTCGCACTACCCTCTGTAGCGCCTTACGGTCAGATGCCAAGCATTTGCCATACCAGGCGGTGATGCAACACGTCAGGATGCTCTAAGATGGTGCAGCTGTAGAAACTTTTGAGGGTCTGGGGACCCATGCCAAATCTTTTCAGTCTCCTGAGGGGGAGAAGGTTTTGTCGTGCCCTCTTCACGACTGTCTTGGTATGTTTGGACTATGATAGTTTGTTGGTGATGTGGACACCAAGGAACTTGAAGGTCTCGCCCCGCTCCACTACAGCCCCGTTGATGTTAATGGGGCCTGTTCGGGCCGCCTTTTCCTGTAGTCCACGATCAGCTCCTTTATCTTGCTCACATTGAGGGAGAGGTTGTTGTCCTGGCACCACACTGCCAGATCTCTGACCTCCTCCCTATAGGCCATCTCATCGTTGTCGATGATCAGGCCTACCACTGTTGTGTCATCAGCAAACTTCATGATGGTGTTGGAGCTGTGTTTGGCTACGCAGTCGTGGATGAACAGGGAGTACAGGAGGGGGGTTGAGCACGCAGCCTTGTGGGGCCCCTGTGTTGAGGATCAGTGAAGTGGAGTTGTTGTTTCCTGCCTTCACCACCTTGGGGTCGGCCCGTCAACAAGTCCAGGACCCAGTTGCACAGGGCGAGGTTCAGACCCAGGGCTCCAAGCTTAATGATGAGCTTGGATGGTACTATAGTGTTGAATGTTGATATATAGTAAATTAACAGCATTCTTATATAGGTATTCCTCTTGTCCAGATGGGATAGGGCAGTGTGCAGTGCGATGACGATTGCATCGTCTGTGGATCTATTGCGGCGGTAAGCAAATTGAGGTGGGTCTAGGGAGTCCGGTAAGGTACGGGTGATACGGTCCTTAACTATCCTCTCAAAGCATTTCATGATGACAGAAGTGAGTGCTATAGTCATTTAGTTCAGTTACCTTTGCTTTCTTGGGTACAGGAACAGTGGCGGACATCTTGAAGCAAGTGGGGACAGCAGACTGGGATAGGAACAGATTGAATATGTCCTAAACACTCCATCCAGATGGTCTGTGTATGCTCTGAGGACTTGGCTAGGGATGCCATCTGGGCCGGAAGGCGTCAGGGTCCGCGACGTGGCTGGTTGTCACTTTCTAGTCTGTGATTGTCCTTAGACTTTGCCACAAGCTTCTCGTGTCTGAGCCGTTGAATTGCGTCTCCACTTTGTCTCTATACTGACGTTTTGCCTGTTTGATTGCCTTACAGAGGGAATAACTACACTGTTTGTATTCGGCCATATTCCCAGTCACCTTGCCATGGTTAAATGCGGTGGTTCGCGCTTTCAGTTTTGCGCAAATGCTACCATCGAGCCAGGGTTTCTGGTTATGGTAGGTTTTAATAGTCACAGTGGGCACAACATCTACTATACACTTCTTGATCAACTCAGTCACCATATCCGTGTATTTGTCAATGTTATTCTCAGAGGCTACCCGGAACATATCCCAGTCCGCATGATCAAAACAATCTTGAAGAGTGGATTCCGATTGGTCGGACCAGCGTTGAATAGTCCATAGCACGGCTACTTCCTGTTTGAGTTTCTGCCTATTTGGATTTGCCAAAGGGAGGGCGGGGGAGGGCCTTGCAGGCATCCTGGTCGTTGGAGTAGCAGTGGTTGAGTGTTTTAGCAGCGCGAGTAGTACAGTCAATGTGTTGATAGAACTTCTGTAGCTTTTTCCTCAAATTTGCTTTGTTAAAATCCCAGTTACAATAAATGCAGCCTCAGGATATGTGGTTTCCAGTTTGCATAAATCCAGTGAAGTTCTTTGAGGGCTATCGTGGTATCGGCTTGAGGGGGAATATACACGGCTGTGACTATAACCGAAGAGAATTCTCTTGGGAGATAATACAGTCTGCATTTCATTGTGAGGTATTGTAGGTCGGGTGAACAAAATGACTTGAGTTTCTGTATGTTATCACAATCACACCATGAGTGGTTAATCATGAAACATACACCTCTGCCTTTCTTCTTCCCGGAGAGTTCTTTATTCATGTCTGCACAATATACTGAGACCTCAGCTGGCTGTATGGACAAAGACAGTATATCCCGAGAGAGCCATGTTTCCGTGTAATAGAGTATGTTACAATCTCTTATGTCTCTCCGGAAGGAGATTCTCACCCTGAGCTCGTCTATTTTATTATCCAGAGTCTGAACATTAGCGAGTAATATACTCGGAAGTGGTGGATGCGTGCCTCCTGAGTCGGACTAGAAGTCCACTCCGAATACCTCTGCTCCGCCAGCGGTGTTTTGGATAAGCCTCTGGAATCAGTTCAATTGCCCTGGCAGGTACGAACAAAGGATCCAATTCTGAAAAGTCATATTCCCTGTCGTAATGCTAGTGAGTTACCACCGCTCTGATATCCAAAAGTTATTTCCGGCTGTATGTAATAACACAAAACATTTCCTGGGCTAATAATGTAAGAAATAACACGCAAAAAAATTAAATACTACAAAATTGCTTAGGAGCTAGAAGCAGAGCTGCCCTATCTGCCGGCAACCGTAAGAGCTATTTTACCAAGAAGGAGAATGATGGAGTGCTCCATCAGATGACCTGGCCTCCACAATCACCCAACCTCAACCCAAGTGAGATGGTTTGGGATGAGTAGGACCACAGAGTGAAGGAAAAGCAGTGCTCAGCATATGTTGGAACTCTTTCAAGACTGTTAGAAAAGCATTCCAGGTGAAGCTGGTTGAGAGAATGCCAAGAGTGTGCAAAGCTGTCATCAAGGCAAATGGTGGCTACTTTGATGAATCTGAAATATAAAATATATTTTGATTTGTTTAACAGTTTTTTGGTTCCTACATGATTCCATATGCGTTATTTCATAGTTTTGATGTCTTCGATGTCTTCACTATTATTCTACAATGTAGAAAATAGTAAAAATAAAGAAAAATCCTTGAGTGAGAAGGTGTGTCCAAACTTTTGACCAGTACTGTATATATATTTTTTTAATTTAGGAACTCAGACCCCCGAGCAACTGCGGCCCCTCATGATGGGTTCAAAGTTGCCCATACCTGGTTTAGGGTTAAGGTTAGAATTAGGGTTAGGGGTTAGGAGCTAGGTGTTAGGGTTAGGGTTTAAGGTAATGCTTAGGGGTAGGTTTTGAAGCAAAACAAATGATTGTAAAACAAACGATTGTGTGTGTGTGTGTTTGTGCCTGATGTTTTCCTCTTATCTTCAGAACCTAAATGACACTGATCTCCATGGTGATGGAACGTTAGTGCCAGGTATCCCTGGTGACTCTCTGCGGCGTAAGAGATCAGCTGACCTCAGCCTGACCACCTCTCCGCTTGCATTCACGGTCACCCTGTCCGACCACACAGTCGTCACTGGCATGACCATGACCACAACCAGCCGCACACACAGCGCTTCAACCCCCCCTGACCTTAATCCTAACCTTGACCACAACAATTACACTGTCCCCACAGTCACTGAGAGCCCCAGTCTGACCAGTATGGGCCCTGGGACTGACCAGACCTCTGACTTTCCAGACTCCTCCCCTATGACCTTTGATGCTGTAACTTCAGGGACTTCTGTCCTCTCCATGACCTCTTCAACCCCGGCCACACCCCTCCCCTGGCTCACTGCCAACTCACATCCCGGCCAGCTCACCTCTGGCCAGCCACGCCTCTCCACCCGTTCTGCACCTGCAGTCACTGGACACCTCCAGACACTCCCCTCCACCAGGGCTGCAGCCTCCAGCACCCCGGGAGGTACTGCACTCACCTCTAACCTATAACCATTTCACCTTTTAACCTCTAAACCCTTTTAAAGGTGCAATATGCAGAAATGGCTCTGCCCTTTCCTGGTTGCTAAAATTCTAATATTTCTCCTAATTTCAGTTTACATGACCAAACAAGCACTCAAAGTGTAGAGAATCATTGTACAATCTATACCACTGTAAAATATATTTGAAATAACCAGAAATCTAGTATTTACAGTTGTTTGAAGCTGGTGTACAAAACCGAACGTAAGACGCAAACGCGAAACTTAAGAACGGGAAGCATAGAAATATTGCGCATAGAACAGAACCAACGCGTCATAGACTTGCTTTCAATACCAATGACAGATCTATAACTAACATTACTATGTGAATTTGGTTGGGTCGCCGGAAAAGTTACATATTGCAGCTTTAACACTATACATATCTACCTCCATCACTCCAGTATCCCTGCACATTGTAAATATGGTACTGGAACTGACTAACCCTATATATATAAATCAAAGTGTATTTGTCATGTGCGGCGAATACAACAGGTGTAGACCTTACAGCGGAATGCTTACTTACAGGCTCTAACCAATAGTGCAAAAAAGGTATTAGAGGAACAATAGGTAAGTAAAGAAATAAAACAACAGTAAAAAGACAGGCCAAATACAGTAGCAAGGCTATAAAATTAGTGAGGCTACATACAGACACCGGTTAGTCAGGCTGATTGAGGTAGTATGTACATGTAGATATGGTTAAAGTGACTATGCATATTGGATGAACAGAGAGTAGCAGTAGGGTAAAAGAGGGGTTGGCGGGTGATGGGGCACAATACAGATAGCCCGGTTAGCCAATGTGCGCGAGCAATGGTTGGTCGGCCCAATTGAGGTACTATGTACATCAATGTATAGTTAAAGTGACTATACATACAGTGCCTTGCAAAAGTATTCGGCCCCCTTGAACTTTGCGACCTTTTGCCACATTTCAGGCTTCAAACATAAAGCTGTATTTTTTGTGAAGAATCAACAACAAGTGGGACACAATCATGAAGTGGAACGACATTTATTGGATATTTCAAACTTTTCTAACAAATCAAAAACTGAAAAATTGGGTGTGCAAAATTATTCAGCCCCTTTACTTTCAGTGCAGCAAACTCTCTCCAGAAGTTCAGTGAGGATCTCTGAATGATCCAATGTTGACCTAAATGACTAATGATGATAAATGCAATCCACCTGTGTGTAATCAAGTTTCCGTATAAATGCACCTGCACTGTGATAGTCTCAGAGGTCCGTCAAAAGCGCAGAGAGCATCATGAAGAACAAGGAACACACCAGGCAGGTCCGAGATACTGTTGTGAAGAAGTTTAAAGCCGGATTTGGATACAAAAAGATTTCCCAAGCTTTAAACATCCCAAGGAGCACTGTGCAAGCGATAATATTGAAATGGAAGGAGTATCAGACCACTGCAAATCTACCAAGACCTGGCCGTCCCTCTAAACTTTCAGGAGAAGACTGATCAGAGATGCAGCCAAGAGGCCTGAACTGCAGAGATCTACAGCTGAGGTGGGAGACTCTGTCCATAGGACAACAATCAGTCGTATATTGCACAAATCTGGCCTTTATGGAAGAGTGGCATGAAGAAAGCCATTTCTTAAAGATATCCATAAAAAGTGTCGTTTAAAGTTTGCCACAAGCCACCTGGGAGACACACCAAACATGTGGAAGAAGGTGCTCTGGTCAGATGAAACCAAAATGGAACTTTTTGGCAACAATGCAAAACGTTATGTTTGGCGTAAAAGCAACACAGCTGAACACACCATCCCCACTGTCAAACATGGTGGTGGCAGCATCATGGTTTGGGCCTGCTTTTCTTCAGCAGGGACAGGGAAGATGGTTCAAATTGATGGGAAGATGGATGGAGCCAAATACAGGACCATTCTGGAAGAAAACCTGATGGAGTCTGCAAAAGACCTGAGACTGGGACGGAGATGTGTCTTCCAACAAGACAATGATCCAAAACATAAAGCAAAATCTACAATGGAATGGTTCAAAAATAAACATATCCAGGTGTTAGAATGGCCAAGTCAAAGTCCAGACCTGAATCCAATCGAGAATCTGTGGAAAGAACTGAAAACTGCTGTTCACAAATGCTCTCCATCCAACCTCACTGAGCTTGAGCTGTTTTGCAAGGAGGAATGGGAAAAAATGTCAGTCTCTCGATGTGCAAAACTGATAGAGACATACCCCAAGCGACTTACAGCTGTAATCGCAGCAAAAGGTGGCGCTACAAAGTATTAACTTAAGGGGGCTGAATAATTTTGCACGCCCAATTTTTCAGTTTTTGATTTGTTAAAAAAAGTTTGAAATATCCAATAAATGGCGTTCCACTTCATGATTGTGTCCCACTTGTTGTTGATTCTTCACAAAAAAAATACAGTTTTATATCTTTATGTTTGAAGCCTGAAATGTGGCAAAAGGTCGCAAAGTTTAAGGGGGCCGAATACTTTCGCAAGGCACTGTATATGATAAACAGAGAGTAGCAACAGCATAAAAGAGGGGTTGGGGGGTCACACAATGCAAATAGTCCAGGTAGCCATTTGATTACCTGTTCAGGAGTCTTATGGCTTGGGGGTCAAATCTGTTGAGAAGCCTTTTGTCCTAGACTTGGCACTCCGGTACCGTTTGTCATGCGGTAGTAGAGAGAACAGTCTTTGACTGAGGTGGCTGGGGTCTTTGACTATTTTTAGGGCCTTCCTCTGACACCGCCTGGTGTAGAGGTCCTGGATGGCAGGCAGCTTAACCCCAGTGAAGTACTGGGCCTTATGCACTACCGTCTGTAGTGCCTTGCGGTCAGAGGCCGAGCAATTGCTGTACCAGGCAGTGATGCTCTCGATGTTGCAGCTGTAGAACCTTTTGAGGATCTCAGCACCCATACCATTTTTTTGTTTTGTTTCCTGAGGTGGAATAGGCTTTGTCGTGCCCTCTTCACAACTGTCTTGGTGTGTTTGGACCATTCTAATTTGTTGTTGATGTGGACACCGAGGAACTTGAAGATCTCCACCTGCTCCACTACAGCCCCGTCGATGAGAATGGGGGCGTGCTCGGCCCTCTTTTTCCTGTAGTCCACAATCATCTCCTTAGTCTTGGTTACGCTGAGGGATAGGTTGTTATTCTGGCACCACCCAGCCAGGTCTCTGACCTCCTCCCTATAGGCTGTCTCGTCATTGTCGGTGATCAGGCCTACCACTGTTGTGTCGTCTGCAAACTTAATGATGGTGTTGGAGTTGTGCCTGGCCATGCAGTCGTGGTGAACAGGGAGTACAAGAGGGGACTGAGCACGTACCCCTGGGGAGCTCCAGTTTTGAGAATCATCGTGGCAGATGTGTTGCTATCTACCCTCACCACCTGGGGGCGGCCCGTCAGGAAGTCCAGGATCCAGTTGCAGAGGGAAGTGTTTAGTCCCAGGATCCTTAGCTTAGTGATAAGCTTTGTGCTCAGTTAGTGCTCAGTCCCCTCCTGTACTCCCTGTTCACCCACAACGCTGTTAAACGCTGAGCTGTAGTCAATGAATAGCATTCTCACATAAGTGTTCCTTTTGTCCAGGTGGGAAAGGGCAGTGTGGAGTGCAATAGAGATTGCATCATCTATAGATATGTTTGAGCGGTATGCAAATTGGAGTGGGTCTAGGGTTTCTGGGATAATGGTGTTAATGTGAGCCATTACCAACCTTTCAAAGCACTTCATGGCTACGGACGTGAGTGCTACCGGTCTGTAGTAATTTAGGCAGGTTGCCTTTGTGTTCTTGGGCACAGGGACTATGGTGGTCTGCTTGAAACATGTTGGTATTACAGACTCAATCAGGGACATGTTGAAAATGTCAGTGAAGACACCTGCCAGTTGGTAAGCACATGCCCGGAGCACACGTCCTGGTTATCCGTCTGGCCTCGCAGCCTTGAGTATGTTGACCTGTTTAAAGGTCCTACTCACGTCGGCTACGGAACAGCTGATGCTGTCTCAGTGTTGCTTGCCTCGAAGCGAGCATAGAAGTGATTTAGCTCGTCGGGTAGGCTCGTGTCACTGGGCAGCTCGCGGATGTGCTTCCCTTTGTAGTCTGCAATAGTTTGCAAGCCCTGCTACATAAGACAAGCATCAAAGCCGGTGTAGTATGATTCAATCTTAGCTCTGTATTGACACTTTGCCTGTTTGATGGTTTGTCGCAGGGCATAGCAGGATTTCTTGTAAGCTTCCGGGTTAGAGTCCCGCACCTTGAAAGCGGCAGCTCTACCCTTTAGCTCAGTGCGAATGTTGCCTGTAATCCATTGCTTCTGGTTGGGGTATGTACATACGGTCACTGTGGGGACATCGTCCTCGATGCACTTATTGATGAAGCCAGTGACTGATGTGGTGTACTCCTCAATGCCATCGGAAGAATCCCGGAACATGTTCAAGTCTGTGATAGCAAAACAGTCCTGTAGTTTAGCATCTGCTTCATCTGACCACTTTTTTAATAGACCGAGTCACTGGTGCTTCCTGCTTTAAATTTTAGCTTGTAAGCAGGAATCAGGAGGATAAGTTGTGGTCGGATTTACCAAATGGAAGGCAAGGGAGAGCTTTTTACGCGTCTCTGTGAGTGGAGTACAGGTGATCTAGAATTATTTTCCTTCTGGTTGCACATTTAACACGTTGATAGAAATGTGTTAGAACTGATTTAAGTTTCCCTGCATTAATGTCTCCGGCCACTAGGAGCGCCACCTCTGGGTGAGTGGTTTCCTGTTTGCTTATTTCCTTATACAGCTGACTGAGTGCGGTCTTAGTGCCAGCATCTGTCTGTGGTGGTAAATAAACAGCCATGAAAAGTATAGCTGAAAACTCTCTAGGCAGGTGGTGTGGACTGCAATTTATCACAATATACTCTACTTCAGGCGAGCAAAATCTAGAGACTTCCTTAGATTTCGTGCACCAGCTGTTATTTACAAATATGCACAGACCCCCCCCCCCCCCCCCCCCCATCATGTTCTATCTTGCCGGTGCAGCATATATCCCGCTAGCTGAATATCCATGTCGTCATTCAGCCACGATTCCGTGAAACATAAGATGTTACAGTTTTTGATGTCCCGTTGGTAGGATATTCATGATCGTACCTCGTCTAATTTATTGTCCATTGTTGGCGAGAAGTATTGACGGTAACGGCAGCTTTCCCACTCGCCTTCGCTGGGTCCTGACCATGCATCCGGCTCTTTGTCCTCTGTACCTGCGTCGCTTCCTCTTGCAAATAACGGGGATGTCGGCCCTGTGGGGTGTTTGGAGAATGTCTTGTGCGTCCGCCTTGTCGAAAAAATATTTGTCTAATCCGAGGTGAGTGATCGCTGTCCTGATTTCCAGAAGCTCTTTTTTGCCGTAAGATACGGTTGCAGAAACATTATGTACAAAATAATTTACAATTAACGTGAAAAACCCCCACATACTACCACAATTGGTTGGGGGCCTGTAAAATTGCTGCCATTTTTTGTAACTTTTTGTATGCTTGCTTCCTTACTTGTTTTCTCTTATTTTTATTTCTCGTATTTTCTTTGTTCTACCTTATGATACTTTTAGTATTACATTACTATTGATTCCTGCATTGTTGGGTTTAGAGCAAGAAATGCATTTCACTGTACCTTTGCATGTGACATTACAACTAGAAACTTGATTGAAGACTATAGAGTTGATGAGTAGAGTGTGTTACCATGCACTACAGTCTGTCCTCTATACTGTGTGTGTGTTCCAGGACTGTATGTGAGAGAGGAGGTGATAGACATGAAGTCTGAGGAGCTGTCTTACCTTGTCTCTGGTCTTAGTCCCTTCACTGAATACACCTTCACTGTTACCGCTGCTACTGCTATTGGAGAGGGTCCTGCCTCACACGTCTCTGAGAAGACCCGCGAGCAGGGTACACATAGATACTGTATATACATTGTTTTTTAATATGTCATTGTTGTTTATTATTGTTCTTATTGTTGTGTGTTGTTGTTGTCATAGTTCCTAGCTCAGTGGTGGCTGTGTCCTATCAGAACGTTAGCTCCACTTCCATCCTGGTCAGCTGGACTCCGCCCCTCTACCCCAACGGACGAATCACACATTACACCGTTTACGGACTCAACCTGCACAGCAACCAGGCCCTGCAGAGAGTTACAAACAACACCAGCATACTGCTCACAGGTAACTCACACACATGCTGTATGTACACATATACACACATGGTACAGGCCTGGTTCAAGCCTGTGAAGATGTATTGGTGTTAAGTTGCTTGCTGTGTGTTTCAGGGCTGGAGAAGTATACAGGTTATAAACTGCTTGCTGTGTGTTTCAGGGCTGGGGAAGTATACAGGTTATAAGCTGCTTGCTGTGTGTTTCAGGGCTGGGGAAGTATACAGGTTATAAGCTGCTTGCTGTGTGTTTCAGGGCTGGAGAAGTATACAGGTTATAGGCTGCTTGCTGTGTGTTTCAGGGCTGGTGAAGTATACAGGTTATAAGCTGCTTGCTGTGTGTTTCAGGGCTGGGGAAGTATACAGGTTATAAACTGCTTGCTGTGTGTTTCAGGGCTGGGGAAGTATACAGGTTATAAGCTGCTTGCTGTGTGTTTCAGGGCTGGGGAAGTATACAGGTTATAAGCTGCTTGCTGTGTGTTTCAGGGCTGGAGAAGTATTCAGGTTATAAGCTGCTTGCTGTGTGTTTCAGGGCTGGAGAAGTATACAGATTATAAACTGCTTGCTGTGTGTTTCAGGGCTGGAGAAGTATACAGGTTATAAGCTGCTTGCTGTGTGTTTCAGGGCTGGAGAAGTATACAGGTTATAAACTGCTTGCTGTGTGTTTCAGGGCTGGAGAAGTATACAGATTATAAACTGCTTGTTGTGTGTTTCAGGGCTGGAGAAGTATACAGGTTATAAGCTGCTTGCTGTGTGTTTCAGGGCTGGGGAAGTATACAGGTTATAAGCTGCTTGCTGTGTGTTTCAGGGCTGGAGAAGTATACAGGTTATAAACTGCTTGCTGTGTGTTTCAGGGCTGGAGAAGTATACCGGTTATAAGCTGCGAGTGGCTGCATCTACTGCTGTAGGAGAGAGCTCTCTGTCTGACCGAGACGATATCTTCGCTGTCACACCCGAGGATGGTACCTGGCACACACACACACACATATATACACACACACCCCCACCTCTCTCATTATGTGGGTTTCATGATAGAGAGTCCAATGTTATCCCTATCTCTCTCTCCCTCTCAGAACCTGACTCCCCACCCATAGGATTAACAGTGGTAGACACCTCTCCTTCCACCACCACCCTCTCTTGGTCACCCCCGGAGAGAGCCAATGGAGTGATCCAACAGTATGAGGTCCTGTACAAGAACCAATCATATGTGGCAGTGTTGAACAGCTCTGTCCCCAGAGTGACTTTGACGGGGCTGATGCCGTTCTCCTACTATAACGTGTCTGTCAGAGCATACACACGCCTCGGACACGGGAACCACACCTCAGACACACTCACTATGCTGTCTGGGGAGGACGGTGAGTCTACACACACACACACACATACAGTACATACAAACACACACACACACACCACTCTCCGAGTGGTTACCCACTTGTACATGCAGTGAAACAGGACAAATATAAGCACCCCTTATTTGACCTTTTATTTCACACACACACAAACTAGGCACATGCACACACTAACGCCACATGTTGAAGTGTGTGTGTACCCTCTAGTACCGGGAAGTCCTCCCTACGGCCTGTCCTATGAGTCCGTCAGTCCCAATGAGGTGAATGTGACCTGGGAACCCCCCCTAGTGCCTAATGGAGTTATCACGCACTACAGGTACATTTATGCATGGATTCTGGATTTGTACTGTCTCATGATGAAAAGGCTATTTAAATTACGTTTGTTTTGATTTGATTTACAGCCTTGAGCTGCGAAACTCTTCCCACTTCCTCAACCTGACCACACCCATTAGCCACGTCCAGATCACTCACCTAAGGAAGTTTGCGCAATACACTCTGGTGGTGAAGGGACACACACGAATGGGCCCTGGAAACCACAGCAGTGACCCACTCAACATCACCACACTGGAGGATGGTGAGAGCCTCTCTAACACACAAACACACCCCAGAACCACCGCAGTAAACCACTATACATCACCCCAATGGAGTGAGGGATCTGGGGTAAGAGGGGGGAGGTAGAGGGAGGCCATGGTTAGGGTCATTGTGTTTCAGGTGGCCGCGTAGTGGACTATGGCGTTAACAAGACCAGAGACCCTGGACCACAGAATGTTCATCATCACCTCCTCTCACTTCCTCTCTGTCTCAAGTCTTCCTGATCCTCTGACAATACAAGTCAGAGGTCAGGGGCTACCACAGTGTTATTTAACAACATCAACACCATCACTTCTAACCAACCAGCTTTACTTCACAGGGCTGTGCTTACAGATGAGCCAGCATGCAGGCGCTATTTCCAATGATCAAGGAGCGTTTAGCTAACATTCTCTCCTCCTTCCAGTCCATTTCCCCTAGGGACCTGGTTGGTCTTAAATAATAGGAAGTGTGTTTCAGACCCAGACACTCCCCCTCAGTTCCTGTTAGCCAGGAAGTTGTCAGACTACGAGGTAGAATTGTCATGGGAACCGCCGAAAGAGGCCAACTCTGAGATCCTCTACTACATAGTCAGAGTCTGGTGAGTTTGATTTCAATATTGATCGTTAGTTTGAAACCTACTGCTGATGTGATGTTGAAAAAGGAGATGTTGAGGGATGAGTCATTCTGATTGAAGCATGAATTACAGCTGCAACATGGCCAGCTCCAACACAGCTCCAACATGGCCTCCAACATGGCCTCTTCCTCTTCTTCTTCTTCCTCCTTCCTTCTCTCTCCTGTAGGAATGAGTCATCTGAGGTGTGGCAGAATGTAACAGGTACAGCGGTGGTGATCAGCGTTGACTCAGAAAGTCGCTTCAACGCCTCTGTCTCCAGCTGGACGCGCCTGGGGGACGGGGGAGTCCTCATATACATCAGCTTCAGTATTATTGACGCAGGTACACACACACATCTACGTATGGCAAGCACGCATGCACTCACACTCACACACACAACCCTTTGAGAAAATCTTGTAGTCCCAACTGAACATGCCTCCAGTTCATTTTTAGTAAACACAAGTGACATGCAACTTGCACCAATTCATCCTGCAATTCTCTTCCAGTGCCATTTGACCCACCCCAGAATGTGTCGTTGGTGAACCTGACCTTTTCTTCAGTGACCGTCCTCTGGCAACCCCCCACTCAGCCAAATGGAATCCTCCTTCACTATACTCTGTACTACTCAGACAATACCACTGTCACAGAGCAGGTGAGTTATACAGCATCACACTCTATACTACACAGACAATAACACTGTTATAAAGCAGGTGAGTAACACACACACACACTGTATGCTCGTGTGTAAAAGTGAGTTATTTTCTAATGTAAAGGCATCGTTTCTCTCTCTCCTCTCCATCAGCGTATCCCAGTGTCAGAGCTGGACCCTGTCTCTCTGGGGGAGGACCTGTCCTACTGTCTGTCTGGCCTGAGAGGAGGACAGAACTATAGCCTCTGGCTGACCTCCAGCACCATGCAGGGGGACGGAGGGGTCCGTACTGATCCTTTAGACCTACTCACCCCAGATGGCGGTCAGTTTCACACACACACACACACACACACACACACACACACACACACACAGAGAGAGTCTGCACTGTTTTTTCCAACCTCCTGAACTTGCTAAAATCACGTAAAAATTCTGCGATTGAAGTGTAACTTTCAGCTGGCTGGTAAAAGGAGGTAAGTCTGTCAGTCTGACAAACTGGCCCTTTTTGTCCCTCCGAGGCCTCCGTACCTCAGACAACCAGTTTGTATCTCCTTTTACTGAACCCTGTGGAAGCTTACTCTTTGACCTGTTGGATATCTGATAATGTCTTATATTCCCAACAGAGCAATGATACAGGCATCCAGTTCTTTTGTAAACACATTGGCTATCAACAATGTCACAATGCTATCAACATACATCCAGTAGAGATGTTTCATCATGTAGTTTTGTGAGTAGGTCATTATCGTATTAGTGTTAGTAGTTTAGTCTGTAGCTTAAGATGCAGATGAATCATTTTCAAATGGCAGTATCTGGATGATCACAAGAAGTAGCAATGTTCCTGTCAAATAAATTATGTAGATAAAAATAGTAGCTTTTGTGTTATTCAAAAGAAATGTAGTTATTGTTCCTATTTGACGATGATCTCTTTGTTTTTATGTGATTTTGGGAAAAATTGTGTAGACAGACTGCTGCCTCCATCTGACGTATAATAGTGACTGCCTCTTGTTTCGGTCTGAAGATATCTCTAATACTGACTGTGTGTCTCTGCCTCTGTGCTCCAGCCACGGGACCTCCAGCTCACCCTGCCTCTCCTGCCCTGCCAAGCCCAGCAGGGCTCACTGCCCTGGGCTCAGACACCCACACACCGCCCTCTCTCCTCCACCCATCCATCCACTTCACCAGCCTCTCAATCTGCCTTCACTGAGGTCTCCCCTCCCTCCTTATATCTTCCATCTCTGCGTCTCTCCTTCTTTCCATCCCTGTTTCCCCTGGTGCACATGCTCAGTTTGCTCTCTCCATATGGTCAGACTCAGTGACCGGAACTTAGAGGATGGACACCGGAAGTGGGTGTGGCCAGGATGAGTATCTGCTATTCAAAATGTCTCTGTTTTTTTGTTTCTCGATTTGAAGTATCTCTGGTCAAAGTGTTCTTGTTTTATTCCACACTGAGGTTATTCTCTCCATATGACTCATGGGGTGATGATGATGTTAATGATGACGATGTTGTTAATGATGATGATGACAAAGTGCTGTTTTATGTTTGTTGATGTGTTTCTCTCCCTGGGGTGGTGCCAGTGTTTGATTGGTTGATGTTGCTGGTTTGGGTGTAGATGTACTATTATGTGTATATACAGCATAAATAACCTGTAGTGTTCTTCTAGTGCTAGGACTGAGTCTGAAGAATTATCTAGTTCAGTCAGTGATACTAATTCCTCCTCTCTCTCCACAGTGCCCAGTGATCCGGTCCACAATCTCAGTGCTCAGATCTTCAGTTCTACAGCCATCATAGTAAGCTGGGACCCCCCTATGGAACCCAATGGACGCCCCTTCTACTTGCTCACCCTGCAGGAAGCAGGACACCCCCAACCCCCTAAACCTCTGAACCCCTCTTACCCTAACACCAACCCCCCCGGACCCCCCGCTGTCAACAATACCATCACCAAGACAACCAACGATAACGTCTTCCTGTTTACCAAACTCAGGAAGTACTATCCCTACGTCTTCACCGTTACCCCGGCAACCAGCGCCGGCCCGGCCCACAACCACACCAGCCTGCTGCACGTGAGGACTGATGATGATAGTGAGTCTACAGACACACACACACACAAATGCACACATGTGCATACACATACATAATATTAACCCACTCTCTCCCTCCAGTTCCCAGTTCAGCTCCAGTGCTGGTGTCCTGTAGGAACCTGTCGTCCTCCTCTGTGTCTGTGGTGTGGCAGCGCCCCCTGGAGGCCAATGGAGAGATAACAGAGTATTCCCTCACCATGTTCGGCCCTGGCGGCTCCAACACCACACACACCCCCAACACCATCCTCACACTCACACAGCTTCTGCCCTACACAGCCTACAACCTCTCCATCACCGCAGCCACACGCAAGGGCTCCGGACCCCCGCTCCTACTGATGCTGCACACAGATGAAGCAGGTCATCTTTAACCTCTCACCTTTAACCCCTACTAACCTCTAACCTCTACCCTACCATAACCGCTCCAACTGCTGCTGCATACAGACGAAGGCCAGTAATGTACTCTAACATTGTGTTCCACCAGGTCCGATGTCTCCTCCCCGGAACCTGTCTCTGTATAACCACACAGCCTTTTCTGTGTGGCTGACCTGGGAACCCTCTCTGGAACCCAATGGTGTGGTCACAAACTACGGCTTCAGGATCTGGGAGATTAACACAAACACAATCAGATATCAGGTACTGCACACACACAAACACAAACAGTCACAAAGAAACATTAACATTTTTAAACTGGAGTGCTGCAACTTTGCTATGTTCTAACTAGAAGATTTCCAAATTCTTCTCTCTCTCACTCTCAGAACTCTACAGGTCCGTGGACAGAAGGACAGCTGAGTGGGTTCAGGCCTCACAGCTCCTATGAGATCAGTGTGCTTAGCTACACCAGAGTGGGTCATGGAGACCAGTATAGCACTCCTGTGTCCTTCACAACCAATGAGTCCGGTATGTATGTGGGTGTAGGTGGTATGTGTGTGTGGGTATGTATGGTTGTGGAACTAGAAATCAAGTGCCATATGCGTGTGGAATTGGCTATTAATCCTTTTGCATAACCCCTGTGTCTCCTGGCTCCAGTGTCTGAAGTTGTGGGTAACCTGTCCTGCTCTGGTCTGGGCTGGGACTCTGTGTTTCTACACTGGGAGCCTCCAGCCAACCCCAATGGACTCATCCTGTACTACCAGGTCCAGGTGGACAGACACTCAGACTCACAGTCATACATACACCAGGCTGACACAAACCAGTATACGGTCAGCGGGCTGGCACCGGATGCAGAATTCACACTCACCGTAACAGCTGTCAACTCTGCTGGCCCAGGAGACCAGGTCAACTGTACTGCCTACACACACCCCGAGTCAGGTACACACACACACGTACACTACACCAGGAGACCAGATGAACTGTACCCACTCAACCCACTCTTATATCCTCCTGCAGTTCCTGGTGTCCCTCGATTCCTGAGTGTGTCAGAGGCCACGTCCACCAGCGTGACGCTCCAATGGGCTGCTCCCCTCTCTGCTCTGGGCATGCTCACTGAGTACCACATCACTGTGCAGCTGCTGTCACCTGACTGCCTGTCCAACACACCCCTTTCTGAAGCCACACCCCTCCCAGAGCCGAGCCCTTCCCTGGCTCCAGGCTGCGTGGATCAGGAGGTACGTTTACCTGGATATCTGTCGTCATCTTTCTACATGTATATCTGCAGAATACATTTCCTAACATTGAACTCAACATCATATTCATGTTCATGATCTTCCTGGTCAGGTGTTGGTGTCAGTGAATGGTTCTGATGGTGGGGAGGGCAATAGGAGCATCACTCTCCAGTCTCTGGTCAAGTACCGCCTCTACCGCTTCAGAATCACAGCCCTTACTAATGCTGGGCCAGGAGAACACACACCCTGGAGATACACACACACATTGGCTGGGAGTAAGTACACACACCCACCCACGCACGCACATACACATACAGTCACATCCAAAAGGATTGGAACCCTTGACAAATATGAGCAAAAATTGACTGTTTAAAATAAATAATACAAATACCGAGCTATATTGTATGTTCCAAAAAATGAGAAAAATCTATTATTTTATACTAATACAATGGTGAATGTGCATAAAGATTACATAATTCAGATATGACATAATTGTTTTAGACTACAGTGCGCGACCTGGTTCATTGAGCCAATAAATCAGCACAATCTACATTGTTGTTTTTTTCTAATTGCCGGAGTCTTGGAGCTAGAATTAGGATAATGAATATTGTGCTAATGACGATACAAAAAATTATTAAATGTTGAGACCAGTTGAGCCCTGTATAGCACCACAATACACATCAAAATACAATAAACACATTAAACTACACATTAAAACACATCATTATACACAACAATACACAAAAAGCTAAACATAAATCAGTAGTGGAGCGGTTCTAGAGTTTCAAGTTCCTTGGTGTCCACATCACCAACAAAATATCTGTCACGCTTGTCGAAATGATTGAACCAAGGCGCAGCGTGCGTAGAGTTCCACATAATTGTAATTCATAGAAACTAACCAAAACAAAATAAACAAGCAAAAATTAAACATGCCGCTACTGGTGTGCACACAGGCAACTATCTGTAGACTAGATCCCACAAAGCACAATGAGGAAATGGCTTCCTAAATATGATCCCCAATCAGAGACAACGATAAACAGCTGTCTCTGATTGGGAACCATACCAGGCCAACATAAACCATTAGTAACCTAGATGACCCACCCTAGTCACTATCACACCCCAACCAACATAGAGAATAAACAGCTCTCTATGGTCAGGGCGTGACACTATCATGGTCCAAACATACCAAAACAGTCGTGAAGAGGGCACAACAAAACCTTTTCCCCCTCAGGAGTCAGTTGAGAACAAATTCTTATTTACAATGATGGCCTAGGAACAGTGGGTTAACTGCCTTGTTCAGGGGCAGAACAACAGATGTTTTCCTTGTCAGCTCAGGGATTCGATCTAGCAACCTTTTGGTTACTGGCCCAACGCTCTAACCACTAGGCTACCCACTGCCTAAATTTATTCTACAATGTAGAAAATAGTACAAATAAAGAAAAACCCTTGAATGAGTAGTTGTGTTCAAACGTTTGACTGGTACTGTGTATATATTTTTTTTAATTAGCATACAATATAGCTTATACAGTCTTTTTTAAATCATCTTTATCAAGGGTAGCAATAATTCTGGATGTGACTGGAAATACAAGTACCTACACACCCAGGCAGTATGCGTATATTCATACCTGTCTCTCCCCTCAGACCCTGATGCCCCTCCCAGCAACCTCTCAATGACCATGTCCTCCAATGGCCTCCGTATCGAATGGCAACTCCCAGATGTGATTACCGGCCCCACTTCCTACCTCATAGACGTAATCTCTGTGAGTACACATGCACACACACACTCAAAGAATAATGAGAAAAAAGGAGTTTCTTGCATTTGTATGTTGTGTTGTTGTTCAGCTGGATAGCGAGGGGTTAAACCAGTCTATAGTTCGCGGCCCAGAGGAGCTGAGGACCGTAGTTGTGTCAAACCTGACTGCGTTCACTCGCTACTCTGTGACCGTGACCGCCTTCACTGGACGACTGGAGAACGCACGGCGGGACGGACAGGCCACTGAGCCCACTGTCATCAGAACAATGGAGGAGGGTGAGGAACCCACACATACAGTAATACAGTAGCTACTTTATTCAACTGCTAGAAGGTAGTTAAGCACTCTCTCTCTCCTCCTCATCCTCCCTCCATCCCTCTCCCCTGCTCCCTCCAGAGCCCAGGGATCCCCCTAAGAACGTGACCCTCCAGGTAATTCCAGAGGAAGTGACCCGTGTGTTTGTGACCTTTGCCCCCCCGGAGGAGCCTAATGGGAACATCAGTTCCTATACGGTGCTGGTCTACCGCCAAGGCCAGCTAGAGATGACCATCGACCGCCTCACCGTAGTCCAAAACGAGAACCGCACCCTGACCGCAGTCATCGACGGGCTGAAGGGAGGCTACAACTATAGTATACGGGTGAGGATCTCACACACAGGCACAACTACACAAACACATGGTTCACAACAATAATATACGGGTGAGGAACACACACAGTGTCGCATAACAATTGTGCTTTCTGAAAAATTATTCTCACCATTTGAAACACTCCGACCAACTCTCTCTCTCACACACAGATTGCAGCGGTAAACGGAGCAGGTTTAAGCCCCCCCAGCTCAGAGGTTCAGATCACTACAGGGATCAAAGGTACAGTGCTACATAAACACTACATAACCCATTCATAATCCCTACATAACCCCTTTATAACCCCAACATCCTTAGAAACTTAGTTGTAGGGGGTGTCATATTGTGAATATATGTGTGTGCACTACGAACACTTCATGATACAGAAATGTGTGTGTGGGTAGCTCCTGCCAAGCCCACCCAGAGACCCCAGGTGATGTTGGACCGAGGAGGAGTTGCCATGGTAACCTCCAGAAGCATCATTGTTCGCATGCCAGCCTGTTTCTACAGCAATGACAACGGACCAATCAGCAGCATCCAGGTCATCATGTCCGAATCTGGGGGTACGACATCACACACACACACACATAAACACACACTATCACACAGAAAATATATCCTGAACTAAAGTATGTAGGAGCCACTGCTATAGGTCTAGTCTGACATCTGTCTGTCTCTCTGTCTCAGTGATGGACAGCATGAACCTGACCAACTGGAAGACAGCATTTCTCTCTCGTCCCGCCCCCTACCTAACAGACAATGGCTTCCCCAACCCTCTCTGCGTGAGGGACCGTATGAGCAGGGACACACAAACCAGCAGACTCACTTTCTCACGCATTAGACACAGTATTGTGAGGGACAGGGTTCTGGGACATAGAGACTCAGGGGGGGAGCGCATAGACCACCAGGATGATCACTATGTCATCGGAGAGAAGGACAACTGTCTGACTGAAGAGTACAGTAACACACTCTGTAACGGACCCCTCAAACCAAACACTGTCTATGTGTGAGTATACACAACACAAACATGTAAACACATACACGTGCACATAGATATAAACACACACATACGTACAAAGTTTAATACAGTGCATGTCTTTGTCTGTGTGGCAGGTTTAAGTTCCGAGCCACCAACATCCGGGGCCAGTACACAGACTCCGACTACTCTGAGCATATCAGAACAGCAGGTAAGCACTCCTCTTCTCTCCACAAACATCTTTCCTCTCTGATGCAAACTGATTAAACAACACCACTCTCACTCCTTCATTTGAATTTTTTACATTTGAGTCATTTAGCAGAGGCTCTTATCCAGAGCAACTTACTGTTAGTGCATTCATCTTAAGATTACTAAGCGGGTCAACCACATCTCTCAGTCATAGTAAGTACATTTTCCCTAAATAAAGTAGCTATCTGCAAACTCAGAGCTAGTAAGTTTCAAGTTAATGTCACATGCACAAGCACATGAAACGCCTTTCTTGCTCTAAACCCAACAATGCAGGCATCAATAGTAATGTAATACTAAAAGTATCATAAGGTAGAACAAAAACACACAAGAAAAAAAATAAGAAGAACACGTGAAAATTAGAATCTAAATACAGGGCCAGTTTCAATATAATATTATTTTCAATGTGCAGAGATACTGGACTCATGGAGGTAGATATGTATAGTGAGTGCTTGACTTTGACTGAAATAGGTTCCAGTGTCGTGCAGAAAATCTCCCCCCTGCCAGAATCCCCCCCTTTCTAATTTCCTTAATTTTGTGTCTAGATCAAATACTTTCTGTGACACACATCAGAGTCAAATACTTTCTATAGAACAAACTTCACTTCAGGATAGGCAACCGAAATGAATAATTAATGTATGTATGTTAAATTAAACATACAGGAGGGAGTCAAATGTCAAACATTTCAGAACAACTATGGCTGAATTATTATCCTTACACTTTGAAACATACTAATCGAATAAGACATGGGAGAGATGACGAATTTTGTCAAAGAGATTTATTTATAGACTAATACAAATTCAGTAGGGGATTTAGGTAAGGGCGACATGGCCAGCCGCCCAGGGCTGCATCTTGCCGGCCCCGGGTGCAGGCGTGGAAGAGGGGTTTGTCCAGGGCGCCATACAAGCTAGAACCGCCACATACACTTGAAACATATAGCCAAACCGAAAACTGCAGACGAAAATGTTTTCTTCTACTATGTCAGTGAAATGTAGGCTAAACTGACAACGGAGTGAAGAGCAGAAATCTTAACTAGCAAGCAAGTCGCAGCAATGAAGAACGCGAAGAGGGGGAGAATTCTGGCATGGGAGAGATTTTCGGTACAACACCTGTTCTCATTTTGGGTGACGGTACTGTTTGTTTATATTTAGGTGCAGGAGCTCCACAATACTTTTGAGCTAATATGCTAGAAGAGGAACAGGAGCTCAAGCAGAGTAAATGATGATTGTATGTGAGTGTGTGGACGTGTGTGTACGGTAACGTTAGTATAAATGTGTGTGCATGACATGCGTGTGTTGGAGTGTCAGTGTGCGTGAGTGTGTAGAGTCCTGTGAGTATGCATATACACAGTGCAAAAATAAAAACAAAATGCAAGGGTCAACTCACATAGTCCGTGTAGCCATTCTGTTAGCTATGTCTTGTGGTTTAGGAATAGAAGCTCTTCAGGCACCATCTTTACGACTGTGCGTGGTTGAGTGGACCATTTTAAGTCCATAGTGATTTGGACACGGAAGAACTTGAAGCTCTCGACCCGATCCATTGCAGCCCGTCGATGTAAGTGCAAGTGTTAGTTCACGAAAGGCTTATTTTTTATCCTTCCCTCAACCCCTCCTGTCTGTCAGTGGATGGGTTGTTGACCAGAGATGAACAGATCATTCTGGGAGTTCTCCTCTCCTTCTTCCTGGCCCTGCTGCTCATCCTCATCATCTACGCCTCTGTCAGGTAAACTGGTTACAGCTGATGCCTCTAGTTTTGTAGTTTTTTATTTTATTTTTCTATATATATATTTTTTTTAAATTATTATTAACAAATATCAACAAACAAAAGAGAAATAGTCACATACAAACAAGCATACATACAAACGATTTACATTGCCAGGAATCCTAAACAAACAAATCATATTCATTAATAATACAAGTTTTAATTGCCTTTTTGTTTTCAATTTTAGTTAAAGTAGTGCCATATTGTTTAAATTAATTTATAAAGTGAAAAAAGTTAGGTTTTGAATTAGACCATTTGCATTTGTGAATATGAAATTTACCTAGTATTATTAGCAGTTGAATTAAATATACTACATCTTTATCTATGTCAGAATGTATTAAATAAATCATTATATCAAAACCATTAAATAGTACAACCAGTCCTATTTTTTTGTAACAAAATTCTGTATGTCAATCCAAAACATTCTACGATAAATACAGGCAAAAAACAAATGCAAAATGGTCTCCTTCTCCATTCCACAGAAATCACATTTATAGTCAATATTCAGCTTGAATCTTTTCAAAACATGTTTCACAGGATAGATTCTATGTAACATTTTAAATGAAACTCCCTTTACCTTGTTACTGATACAATATTTGTTAGCAATTTTCCATGCTTTCCCCTATTGTATATCACCATAGACATTTGACCAAAATAATCTTGCTGAGGGAATTGTAGTGTCACAAACCATATTCCTAATCTGTTTATTACTACATTTATCTTTGATGTTAATATTGCCAATTCATATATTTTCATGTAAATCTATGTTACTTACATCAACCACAGAGGAATTTAAAAGAGATACAACCCCCATTGGAATTGAAATCAAAAACAATTGCATATTCTTTCAGTGTTATTGGAATTTTAAATGTATCAAGAAATTCCCCAAATGAGAGTAGATATCCATCCTCATTCAGTAACTGACCAACCAAAATAATTGTATTCTCAAACTAGTAACGAAAAAAAAGAGACTTATTTTTAAATTGTTTATCTTTGTTGTTCCATGGAAAGTATCTGTGAGGGGAAAACTTGTGTTTATACACTAACATCCAAGCTAAAATTGCCTGCTTATGGAATTTGGCCAACTTTACTGGGATTTTATCAACATCAAAATTACATCAAAGCAGACATTCTAAACCACCAACAGAGTCAAATAAATACTTAGGGAAGACATTCTAAATACTGTTCTGGTTCTTAACATACTTCAGAATCCAATTTATTTTAAAAGTATTAATTAGAGTTTTGAAATCTATAACCTCAAGTTTTCTAGTTTAAACCCAGCCAGCCATAGTCAGTTGTGTCAGAGTGATTGACATGTTCCTCATCCAATGACAGGATCCGTCAGCGGCAGAAGGAGGGCGGGACCTACTCTCCCCGGGAGGCGGAGATTATAGAGACCAAGTTTAAACTGGATCAACTGATTGCTGTGGCTGACCTGGAGCTGAAGGAAGAGAAACTACACCGGTCAGTGTGTGTATGCCTGTGTGTGTCTTTTTCTCACACATACACACCCCCTCTCTCTCATTCGCACACAACTTCACAAAGGTTTACCCACTGTAACATTATGCTCACTCTGCCTCTACTACTCTACCTGCATGCCTACAGAATGTGCATGGCTGCTGCTAACACACACGCACGCACACTACAGTACACACATAAACACACACACAATCACACAAAGGCTGTCTGTGCTCTCCACTCTCACTCTAACCCAGGGTTTTACAAACTCGGTGCCCGTTTTGAGTTTTGCCCCAGCACTACACAGCTGATTCAAATGATCAACTAATCATCCAGCTTTGCTCCAACTCCTCTCTCAAACTCTCTCTCCAGGTATTCCTCCTTCTTCTTTAGACGGAAGGAGATATTTGTCATCCAGTAAGTTGTAGCACTCAGTGTGTGTAGTCCTTGTTAAATAGCACTCCATGTGTGTGTGTTGCTGTGTTGCATTGCTACAGTTGGAAGTGTGTATTGTTGTCTCATGGCTTTAGTCTACTGAAGTGCTGTTCAGTCAGCCAGTCTGTCTGTAACTGTACAGTAATGGAAAGTAAAGTCTGCTGTACTCACAGTGTACTGGTGTGAGTGGAAAGTAAAGTCTGCTGTACTCACAGTGTACTGGTGTGAGTGGAAAATAAAGTCTGCTGTACTCACAGTGTACTGGTTGGTGTGAGTGGAAAATAAAGTCTGCTGTACTCACAGTGTACTGGTGTGAGTGGAAAATTAAAGTCTGCTGTACTCAGTGTACTGATGTGACTGGAAAGTAAAGCACTCACAGTGTATTGGTGTGACTCATATTGTTCTGTCAACTCTGTTTCAGACTTCTCAGCTACAGAAAGTCTCTCAAGTAAGTCACCTAATGAGTGTGTATGTTGTTCTATGTCTACATTATGTGAGTTTGTTGGGCAATAATAGTTGGATTTGGATTGCTGCCCTGTGAAGGATTTCTCTTATCCCCACCTCCTGTTTGTTTGATTTTTGATATTCATATATGGTTTATGCATTCATGTGTGAGCTGTGCCAAGATTTTGCTCTTGTAGGACAAAAAACGTGATTCTGATTATCTCTGTCTCTCAGGCCCGTCAATAAGAAGTCTTTCCTGCAGCATGTAGAGGATCTGTGTGCCAACGAGAACACCAAGTTCCAGGAAGAGTTTGCAGTATGTAACTCTAACCTCTGACCCCATGTGATAACCTGTGTGTGTGTGTGTACGTGGATTGACAGCGTTAACCCTGTCTTCTCTAGGAGTTGCCCAAACTGCTGCAGGATCTGGCTACTTCAGACGCTGACCTTCCCTGGAACAGATCCAAGAACCGCTTCACTAACATCAAACCCTGTATGTACACACACACACACACACACACACACACACAGTGAGCGTAACACACACACACAACCTAACACATTCTCTCCTCTACAGACAACAACAACCGTGTGAAGCTCTTGTCTGAACCTGGCATGCCTGGATCTGACTACATTAACGCTAGCTTCATCTCAGTGAGACACACACACACACACACACAGAAGAGAACACTCATGCTTTCAGAGAAGCTCACATTTCTAAACACCCCAACGTTTGTGTTACAAAACTGGAGACCTGTGACCTACTCTGTTCTGACTGTAACATTCTTCCTCTCCCGCTTAGGGTTACCTGTGTCCTAGTGAGTTCATCGCGACCCAGGGTCCTCTCCCCGGCACTGTGGCTGACTTTTGGAGGATGATCTGGGAGACTCGCACACGAACCATCGCTATGCTCATACAGTGCTATGAGAAAGGAAGGGTAAGGACCGGATCAAGGTTTTAATAGTGTCAGGTTCGTATGTCTGTTCAGATCCGGTCACCAATTTTGTGGGTGTGTTTAGATCCGGTGTCACCAGTACTGGCCAGAGGACAATAAGCCAGTGACAGTGTTTGGGGACATCATCATCACCAAGCTGACAGAGGACGTTTATCCTGACTGGACCGTCAGAGCTCTCAAAGTGGAGCGGGTAACACGCACACGCACACGCACACGCACACACACACACACACACACACACACACACACACACACACACACACATATATATATATATATATATATATATATATATATATATATATATATATATATATATATATATATATATATATACATACATACATACATACATACATACATACATACATACATACATACATACATACATACATACATACATACATACATACATACATACATACATACATACATACATACATACATACATACATACATACATACATACATACATACATACAGTGCATTCGGAAAGTATTCAGGCCTCTTTACTTTTTTTCACCTTTTGTTAAGTTACAGCCTTATTCTAAAATGGATTAAATTGTATATTTTCCTCATCAATCTACACACAATACCCCATAATGACAAAGCAAAGAGATTTTTAGAATTTAAATAAGATATATATATATATATATATATATATATATATATATATATTTTTTTTTTTTTTCTCTATAAATTAGCAAAAATGTCAACTGTTTTGGCTTTGTCATTATGGGGTATTGTGTGTAGATTGATGAGGGGAAAAAAACAAGTTTATCCATTTTAGAATAAGGCTGTAACGTAACAAAATTTGGAAAAAGTCAAGGGGTCTGAATACTCATCGGGACATGGACTCTACAAGGTGTCAAAAGCATTCCAGAGGGACGATGGCCCATATTGACTCCAATGCTTCCCACAGTTGTGTCAAGTTGGCTGGATGTTCTTTGGGTTGTGGACCATTGTTGGTTGATACACTCAGGAAACTATTGAGTGTGAAATCTAGCAGCACTACAGTTCTTGACACAATCAAACCGGTGCACCTGGCAATTCAATATTTTGTCTTGCCGATACAGCCTCTGAATAGCACACATACACAATCCATGTCTCAATTGTCTCAAGGCTTAAAAATCCTACTTTCAGTTGTCTCCTCCCCTTCAACTGCACTGATTGAAATGGATTTAACAAGTTACATCATTAAAGGATCATAGCTTTCACCTGGATTCACCCGGTCAGTCTGTAATGGAAAGAGCAGGTGTTCCTAATGTTTTGTACAATCAGTGTATATTTGAGTACCCCAGAGTAAACAAGTTCAGAGTTATCCTCTTGACAATAAAATCATTATTCTCTCTCTCCTTCTAACTCCCTCGCTCTCTCTCCCTCTGTCACTCCTTCTCTCCCCACCCTCTCTCTCTGTCTGTCTCCCTTTCTCCCCCTAGCATGGGGACTACATGGTGGTTCACCACTTCAACTACACCTCCTGGCCAGAGCATGGTGTACCAGATTCCAGCACCACACTCATACAGTTTGTTCGAGCCATCAGAGCCAACAGGCATGAGAACACTACTATAGTGGTGCACTGCAGTGCTGGCGTGGGCAGGACAGGAGTGTTTATAACGCTGGATCACCTGATCCAACACGTCAGTGATCACGACTTTGTGGACATCTACGGTCTGGTGGCTGAACTACGCAGTGAGAGGATGTGTATGGTGCAGAACCTGGTGAGAAATATGCATTTATACAACATGTATCATAATATAATATTCTTACTGTGATATGGATATGATACTTCATACTATAATCTAGTTTTCCTGGTGCATTCAAACCTGCCAGACAGAATCTTAGTCTGTTCACGCATATCCCCAGGCCCAGTATATGTTCCTACACCAGAGTACTCTGGACCTGCTGAACAGTAAAGGAAACAGCCAGTCCATCTGGTTCATCAACTACTCTGCTCTGGAGAAGATGGACTCACTGGAAGCTATGGAGGGTGAGCACACACATATAGAAGAACACACACTAGCATACACATACGTCATCAACGCACATTTCACATATCTACTTTTTTGTGCTCTTGCAGGTGATGTCGAGCTGGAATGGGAGGAGACTACGATGTAAAGGCTGAGAACTTATCAGTCAGCTTCACACCTGATGAACACACATCTATCCCTGGGTCATGGGGCCAAATCCTGGACACACTGACTGTTTGTCAGATGGATTGCTCCACCAGAGATGGAGGGAGAGAGAATTGTGTAGTCCAGAGTCATGTTTCCTCTAGCTTCTTTGGGAACACAAGTTGTCCTTTTCTGGCAGGAGGGTCAAAACAACAACAGAAACTTAGTTGTTTACCTGGCCTGAATCATCACACAATTACAGTCCTCGTGGAGTCCTGCATCTTTTGTAAAAGTTCACAGGCAGAAAAGATAGGGATATATATCACACATGGAGGTTTACAGGTATCTTGCAATAGTCATTCCACTGTGTATTTCATTGGATTCTTGTATCATGTTTTTGTATATTAGGTTTTTCGGCCAAATAGTGTTGTCACGGTGTTCATATGTTTCCTTCGCTGTGTTACTACGTTTATATCACGTGTTGCTATGTTTGTCATTGTAATTGGGAGGTTTGAGGTATAATATATTTGTGGGGTGTTCTTGTGTATTTGATGTATTTTGTTCCACATCTGTGTTTTGGACCAGAAGTAAAATCAACTCCACTACTCACCTACTGTCTGTCTGTCTGTCTCAGTGAGCTGTTTAGAGTATAAAAATGACACCCCAAAAGAGTGAAGCATGAAATGCACTGAGAATCTCACTGACTGCTGATACTGTAGGTACTTATCACAGTGGGAGGCCGTTCCTTCTCTTGCTAGAACAAAAGCGGTACCTGTTGCGTGCCGACCCGGTAGCGACGAACCTACGCAATGCTTGTCAGTGGCCAACAGCTTGACTTGGAGCCAATCAGAAACACAAACCTCCATGTGGGGGAGCCAACAAAAAAAATGAAAATATAGGGGCTTTCTACAAAATAGAATCGTGACCATAAGCAATACGCATGGATATGCATTGCCAAACAACGCTACTGCCCCCTTCTGGTTTGGAGTATTGTAACAAGGCTGAGTGGCTGACGACTTCCAAAGTCTTTGCTGTGTGAACACAAAAGAGTGACTGCCAACACTGTTCAGAGGTGCTAAGTACTGTCGGCAGGCAAACCTTTCACATACACAAACGGATAGACAGGACCCAGGACTCAAGGCAGAGTACAAACTACTTTATTATGTAATTCTCTTCAAACATAAATCTTTAGAAATATTCCATTAGTAAACACTGTAATTGTTATAAACATGATATCTTAGTAAATACTTAATGTGACGGTGCACAGGTGCTCTCTTCAACAGTGTAAGACATCTCCAAGATGGATGCAGGACAGGCGAGCCAAACTCAGTGTTAAGGTGATATGTTAGGGCTTTAGAACATGCTAAAATGTCTACTATGACTCCTGCTTGTTTTCCACTAAACCATCTAGTTAATGCTAACGCTAGTGTGATCACAGCTACAGTATAGCCCTTTACACAGAGCTCTAATTATGATAATGTATCATCTGTGTGTGTGTCTCTTGTGGTAACAGTGGGTAACACTGTTGCCCTCATAATCTGAAAAACAAATAGATTTCCACCTCTGTACAAATACATAAATACACACATCGGCAGTCCGTCCATTCCTTTTACTATATATATATATATATATATATATACCACCTATATACTGTGCACATGTTCAGTATTCCGATATACTCTAATAATATGGTGCAACACGAAGAAGATCAGCCTCAGTGGGTCACCACGTGTCACAGCCCTCAGAGAGAGGGAAAGGGAAAGAAGAGATGTAACAACACTATTATAATAATAATGAAACATATTCAATATTCTGATAAATAAACATACTTAAGTAATTCTGTGGTTTAATGCTCTGTGTGTGCATGTGTGTGTACTGTGTGTGTATATACATTCCTACATGCATTCCAGTGGAGAACAGGTTAATCATGTGAGAATGGGTAATAGTTAACCCTTTAGGGATTCAGAAAGTGAGATTGAATATTCAAAAGTACAAATTAGATAGAATGTTAGAACATGACTGGTCAATAACATACAATGTTCATGTTATTACTGATCAAACAATAAGTTAGAATGTTGAACAGTTTGTCGTCAGTACTGGTATCTTCCTGAGTGTGAGGCTTGGACCAGTGTAGCAAAACCTCAGAGAATAGAACAATGGTATTCGCACACACATGCAACAAGCACACACAGACACACCCTTTCACACGCACATACACTGGCAGACCCTTATAATCTCAAACACACATGCACACGCAGATATGTTAATCAGGGTAGAAGTCTGACATTACGAATAGAAATACAGATTGTAATCATCTGTAAGCCAGGAGTCAGGAGAAACAGTCTTCCCTCCCGGCAAATCTGACATACTCACTTCTTCACGATCAAAAGTATTATTAGCATCTGATTATCATATTTTACCACACATCACCAAAACACAGTGTGCTAAAGAGGAGGGCTAAAACCCTAGATGATGTTGATGATGTCATTGAGGTGACATGTCTCCATGTCCAGACAGCTCAACACATGGAGGAGATCTGTGTGTTCCATCAGCTGTGTGACATCAGGGCAGGGTTAGAGTCGGGGATCAGGTGGTGAGAGGTTGTATCCTAAATTGTTCTTTCTAAAGTCAGGAACAGATATAGATATGTACAGATGACACTGTGTCACAAGAGCTGTACGATTAGAAAATCTCTGTTTAGAAATGTTGTCAAAATGACATCCTATTCAAAAATACACATGAAATCATTAGATGACTTTGATTTTATATTGATTTGAATCCTCTCTATTATCTCCCACTCGCTTTATCGGCTTATTCCCTTTCTCTCAGACGACTTCCTTCCCGCCCTCTTTCTCTTCCTTCCTTCCTCGTCTCACCTTTTCTCTATCTTTGTCTATGAGTGTTTGTGTTGTGTGTGTTTCACCAATACAGTACATGACCGTTTAACAAAAGGTCAGAGGGCGCATGATAAGGTGTGGTAGGGTGAGGGGGTCATATGTCAGACGAGGCTGCGGGAGCCACTAGAGTTGCGTCTGCGGAGGGGGTGAGGCAGGGTGTGTGAGAGAGGGCAGGGGGAGTCGGGGGGACAGTACTGGTGGGGGTGGTTGTAGGGGGGAGGAGGGGGAGGCAGAGGGGGCTCAGATCCCTCTCTGACCCGTACTGGCGTGGACATCGCTGATTGGATGAGGCGGTGGTGGGAGGCGGGGCTTCCTTGGTTGAGGAAAGCTTCCATTCTCCCGCGGCCGCTCTGGTCCATGACGATCACCTTGACGATCTGCTGGCATTGAATGAGAGTGTCTGGGCGGAACTCTCCGGGGTGGGTGGCACTTAGCATGGCTGGTGCTGCCAGAGCCAGTTGGGTGGAGTCAGGACTGGTCACATGGTAGGTCTGGAGCAGCCTATCAGGGCTGGGCTGGGTCATGTGGTAGGTCTGCAGCAGCCTATTGTGAATTGACACCTAGTTTAGAAACAGCCAGAGAATGGCATGAGGAGTTACCAGCCTGAATGCAGCCTACAGCAGCCCTCTGGTGGGTTAGATACACTGGCAGCATGCAGGCATGCAGGGAGTGAACGCATGCTAACACACACACCAGCCCAGAGACACACCTGTGTTTGGGTGGAAGGGCGTTTCAGGGTCAACATTTGGGCTCCAGTGGGTGGGTGTGAGTTTGCGTGCGTGTGTGGAGGAGGAGGAGTGTGTGTGGAGAGGGATGAGTGTGTGGGGGGAGATGACACCGAGGGCATGGTGTCTCATCCAACACAGAGATATACATTGCTAAAGGACTGACTAAGAGTTAGGGGTTGGGGCTGCCAGGTCTGTAGAGAGGGTATTTAGAGCGGAGGAACTGGGCTTGAGTCATACATGTGCATGCATACACAGACACACACATACATTAACTCTGAGTCTTGCCATGGAGATGGTTTTCTAGCAAGCCAGCAGGGCTTAGAAAAGCTTATGACGGCTGGGAGGCAGATGTTGTGTTAGCAGGAGGCTAATAGCTAACTCCCTACTAGCAGGAGGCTAATAGCTAATAGATAACCGTGCATTGGCAGGTGGCTAATAGCTAATTACTGGTCTCTGTTAGCAGAAGGCTGATGGCTAAAGCTATCCCTCCAGTTGCAGCTGTGTTGCTATGAGGCACACAGAGCTGGAGGGAGCTGAGGAGGGTCTCCCTACTCCTCGCCTGTGTGCATCTTTGCTAACACACATACACTTACCTGAGGCAGAGTGTGTATGTGACTCACCTCCACAGTGTTGTTGCCAGTCTTGTCATACAGGTCTTGCTGGGCTGAGGGCAGAAACACACAAGTGACACTCAGATACACAGCATGATGTGTGGATGCTAGTCGCTAACTTTGTGTTTGTTACCAGTGGGTGATCCTGTGTGTCGACTGAGTGTGTCCATCTGTCCTCCATTGGTGTGGGGAGTGTGAGTCTGCACCCCCTGTTCTCTCTCCAGCTCCCCTACAGACAGCGAGATATGACCATATAATTACATAAAGAGCCTGCTTGTGTGTGCATGTGGTGTGCGTGCGAATGCGTGTGTGTGCGTGTGGTGTGCGCGCGTATGCGTGTGTGTGTGGTGTGCGTGTGTATACGTGTGTGTGTGGTGTGTGTGCGAATGCGTGTGTGGGCGTGTGGTGTGCGTGCGTATGCGTGTGTGTGTGGTGTGCGTACGAATGCGTGTGTGGTGTGCGTGCGGTGTGCGTGCGTATGCGTGTGTGTGTGGTGTGCGTACGAATGCGTGTGTGGTGTGCGTGCGTGCGTATGCGTGTGTGTGTGTTGTGCGTGCGTATGCGTGTGTGTGCGTGCGTATGTGTGTGGTGTGTGTGCGTGCGTGCGTGCGTATGTGTGTGCGTGCGTACGTGCGTATGTGTGTGTGCTCACATTGGATGTGTATCTGCTCCATCTCGTTGACCTCAGTGATGGACTCACGTAGCTCCTCTGTGAAATTCCTGAGCTCCTCTCCGCTGGGGGAGCAGAAACTCACCAGCTGCTTCTTCTCTGAAGAGAACGGACTCAACATGGTGATGCCATGAGCATAGTCTGAACACACACACACACACAAAAACAGTTAGCTATGTAACCAGAATGGCGATGCCATGGGCATAGTAGGACTCTGGACAGATAATGTCACCGCTCATAGTTAGCTATGTATGGGGCAGTACAGTGTAATAGCATAGTATAGCAGTAGTAGTAGTAGTAGTAGTAGTAGTAGTAGTATAGTAGTAGTGTAGTAGTAGTAGAGTAGTAGTAGTAGTGTAGTAGTAGCAGTACTTTTAAAGTAGTAGTAGTAATAATAATAGTAGAGCTGTAGTAGTAGCAGAGTAGTAGTAGAGTAGTAGTAGTAGTAATAATAATAGTCGAGTAGTAGTAGTAGTAATAGTATAGTAGTAGTACTAGTAGTAGTAATAATAGTAATAGCAGTAGTAGAGTAGTAGTAATAATAATAGTAGAGTAGTAGTAGTAGTAGTAATAGTAGTAGCAGAGTAGTAGTATAGTAGTAGTAGTAATATTAGTAGCAGAGTAGTAGTAGTAGTAGTAGTAGTAGAGTAGTAGTAGAGTAGTAGAGTCGTAGTAGTAGTAGTAGAGTAGTAGTAGTAGTAATAATAGTAGAGTAGTAGTAGTAGAGTAGTAGTAGTAGCAATAGTAGTAGCAGTAGTAATAGTAGTAGCAGCGTAGTAGTAGTAGAGTAGTAGTAGTAGCAATAGTAGTGGCAGTAGTAGTAGTAGTAGTAGCAATAGTAGTAGCAGTAGTAGAGTAGTAATAGTAGTAGAGTAGTAGTAGGTGTAGTAGAGTAGTAATAGTAGTAGTGTAGAAGTAGTAGTAGCAGAGTAGTGGTAGTAGTAGTAGTAGTAGTAATAATAATAATAATAGCAGAGTAGTAGTAGTAGTAGTAGTAGTAATAATAGAGTAGAATAGTAGTAGTAGTAGTAGTAGTGTAGTAGTAGTAGTAGTAATACTAATAGTAGTAGAGTAGTGGTAGTAGTAGTAGTGTAGTAGTAGTAGTAGTAGTAGTAGAGCAGTAGTAGTAGTAGATGTGTAGTTGTAGTAGTAGTAGTAATAATAAGTGTAGTAGCATATTAGTGGTAGTAGTAGAGTAGTAGTAGTGATACTAATAGTAGAGTAGTAGTAATAGTGATAGTAGAAGCAGTAGTAGTAATAGTGGTAAAGTAGTCTTAGTAGTAATAATAATAGTAGAGTAGAAGTAGTAGAGTAGTAGTAGTAGTAGTAGTAATAGTAGTGGCAGAGTAGTGGTGGTAGTAGAGTAGTTGTAGTGATAATACTAGTAGAGTAGCAGTAGTAGTTGTAGTAATAGTAGTAGTAGTAGTAGTAGTAAAGTAGTAGTAGTAGTATAGTAGTAATAATAGTAGAGTAGAAGTAGTTGAGTAGCAGATTAGTAGTAGTAATAATAATAATAATAGAGTAGTGATGGTAATAGTATTTATTAACCTTTATTTAACTAGGCAAGTCAGTTAAGAACAAATTCTTACAATTGTACAATGACGGCCTATCCCAGCCAAACCCTACCCTAGCCCGGACAACGCTGAGCCAATTGTGCACCGCCCTATCAGACTCCCGATCACGGCCGGTTGTGATTCAGCCCAGGATTGAACCAGGATCTGTAGTGACACCTATAGCACTGAGATGCAGTGCCTTAAACCGTTGCGCCATTCGGGAGCTACTAGTAGTAGTAGTGTAGTAGTAGTTGTAGTAGTAGTAGCAATAGTAGAGTAGTAGTAGTAGTAGAGTAGTTATAGTAGTAGTAGCAAGTTGTAGTAGTTGTAGTAGTTACATTCATTGCTGAAGAGGTGAAACTGCATGCCCAGTAGACCCATGGCTTTACAGAAGGTGTAGGAAGCAGAAGTCTTCTTCTTTGGACACAGCTTCAGGATCTGTGTGAGGAGACAACAGAATGGACATAAGCCATACAGTGAGCACACACGCATACGTGCGCATACACATACGCACACACTTATACAACAGGTGGGTCTAATCCTGAATGCTGATTGGTTAAAAGCGCATTCCAGCCGGTGTCTATTCCACAAATTACCACCGGCTAAATCTATGACCGTTCGATTTGACGTCATCTCTCCATTTAGACGTCATCTCACATTTCTTTTAGACTAACATTTAGTTTTCAACAGCGAAAATGTGTATAAACCTTACTGTCTGTCTCTCCGACATTTGCAACGTTTTTTCAATATTCAAATTCGATATCCAACTGTCCCATGGAAATGAACGTGTTGGAATCGGGAGTTGGGACGAGAGAGAGGCAGGCAGCGTTTTCAGCCAGTCGAAGTCATGAATCAGCTGGCATCATTTTTATGGATATATATAAAGAAATGTCAATTGAAAAAGGTACAACGAAACGAAGTGCAGCTAATTTGCAGTATTTTCATCTTCAGTTTGAAGGTATTGTGTTAATTGTGCTGTTGGTTTTAACCGTTAAAAACAGACCGCAAAGTGAAATATTTTACTTGGCAAGAAAGAACGGGCAGCACAGCCTACCGGTTGACGTCTCAATCGCGTTGTGCTTGTTTTGTCCAGCAGAGGGGGCTGCTCGCTATACAGCTCCATTCACTCTTCTTCTTCTACTAACTACTTGCTCGCGATAGTTTTAGAGAAAACTGCTGTGGAAAACTCGGCCAGAAGCTAGCAAGTGTCAAGTGAACCCACAACATCACCAGAAACGTCTTTTCAAGCCAGGTAAGTTAAAAATCGTTTGAGATAATAGCTAGTGATGTTATGTAACAATGTATTATATAGATAGATGTTCTGCTCTATAAGGTTTTAAATTGGTTATGCTAGCTAACGTTAGCTATGTAGACTAACGTTAAGTTAGCTAGCTACTGTTATGGTAGCTAGGTTAAAAAACGTTCACATGTAAACATGCAGTGGACGGGATTTTGAAAATATGATTATATTAAATGAATGCACAATTAATTCTGAGAATATTTTTGTAGATTACAATTTTAATGGTTTGGAATTAGAATAAGTAGTGTGAAAATATTGTAATGAAACAGCAGGGAGTAGGTTTCGAACCCTCGACCTTCTAGCCCGAGGTCCGGCGCGCTATCGACGGTGCCGCAAAAGCATGCTCAAACGGCAGAGTCGATTTCCATGCTTATAAACCCAGGGTCGTTACACTACTCCCTCCTTTCAAAGAGCGCGTCCTCGCGGCTCTACGTCTTCCAGGAACGCTCTCAGCGGCCAAGCACACGCACTGTCGTGGATGCGAGGTACGATCACTTCTGACACCAATGTAATGAAACAGCAGGGAGTAGGTCTCGAAACCCTCGACCTCGAGGTCCGGCGCGCTATCGACTGTGCCGCAAAAGCATGCTCAAACGGCAGGGTCGATTTCCGCGCTTATAAACCCAGGGTCGTTACAATATATTTAGAAATGTTCATGGATAACATTAGTAGTGGAGAGGAAGGAGAGGAGGAAGAAGAGTGAAGGAGACAGAGGAGGAAAGGTAAAGCTATGGTTACAGAGCCTGCCAATTTATTATTCCAAACAATGTTTTTGAGATAAATACAAAAATGAGGCAAGCAATGGGAATCTGTTAACCAAAGTATTTTATCTAATATTATGTTGTTTATTAATACAGATTGGAGAGAAAGGAGAAGGAAAAATTAAGGGAGTAAAAAGAGTGAAGGAAGGAGAGTGTAGAAGAGTGAGGTGGAAAGGTGAAGAGAAGGAAAGGAAGACGAGTGAATAAAAGAGGAGAAGAAAAAGTTGAGCGTAAGAAGAGTGACACAAGAACAGACAGAGGAGATACAATGACACTTTCCAAGAAACGGAAATGCACTTTTTATGAAAAACATGAGAGAATTTCCATTTATACGCTCAGGTCAAGACGATAGAATTGTTCACTGCACCCTTTGTAATTCCTCTCTTTCAATTGTCAGCCGGAGAAGAACGGCAGTGGTAGAAAATCAGCAGCCGAAAAAGCATAAAGCCTCTCTGATTGGCCGTGTTGGTATGCCCTCTGTCACCACATTCTTCAAGAAGGTAGAGCCTTCCCAAGAACAATATGGTTTAGCTGTGCAGGAGGGTGTCTTTGCATACCACACTATGTGACACAATCATAGTTACAGATCTATGGACTGCACAGCACAACTGACACGGAAGCTTTGTGAGCCAAAGTTTACATGTGCTAGGACAAAATGTGACGCCATAGTGAGTAACGTGTTAGCAACATGGGCAACTACTTTGCTAACACAGGACCTAGACCAGGTTGAATTTGTGTCCCTGTCCATTGATACGTCCAATCATGGACATTTAAAGCTGCTGCCAATAGTAGTCAGATATGTAAGATATATGATGGCAGCACATCTGTGGAAACAAAACTGCTTGATTTTGTTGAATTGAATGGAGAAACAGCAGAGGAAATTGCAGCCGAGGTCCTGGTGGTCATCCAAAAATGTAACCTGGAAAACATTCTCTGCCGACAACAAATACCAACTTTGGAGGGCTGAATAGGCTGGGGAGGGTCAATGTCCATACCAAAGTTAAAAATTCTCTGCAGCGGGAGGTGATTGGCTTCGGTTGTCCTGCCCACATCACTTATAACACAGCCAGAACAGCTTTGGATATGATGTTGAGTACCTGCTCACAAAGATATTTGGATATGTTCATATTTTCACCGTCAGAGTAGAAAGACTGAAGGGCTTTTGTGAGTTTGTTGGCCAGGAGTACCATAACATTTTAGGACACAGCAATGTTCACTGGATGTCCATGCTCCCTGCTCTAGAAAGAGTGCTGAAAATGTATGTGCCATTGAAATCCTTTTTTATGTCTGAAGACAAATGCCCTGTTGTTCTGTGAACAATGTTCAAAGGTCCACTGACTGAACTTTGGCTGGCCTTTGTCCATGGAAACTTGACCGTATTCAGTGACACGATCAAGATGCTTAGAGGCCAGGACCACTGTGCTGTGGAGTCAGCTGCAATTCTGAGAAACGTTGAGGCAAAATTCTCTGCAAGAGATGATGACAACTTCATTCCAGTTTTGGTCAGAGGACTTCTGAAAGAGCTAGAGGAAAATGGAGCCATGTCTAAAGAGAGCTTTCTCAAAACATCCCAACCATTCTTCACTACGGCTGTGAACTACTTGCAAGCATGGGGAAAGCACACAGATAATCTAAAAGATTTACATGGTCTCCTTTTAAAAAGGCAACCTCAGCGTGAAGAGATCCAGAAGGCAGCAGGCACACTGCAGGAAAAATACCCCAATGTGACCATCAATGAGGATGCATTGTGTGACGAGGTTACTGGCCTGCAAAAGTTCCTAAAGGGGGATCGCTTGAAGAATGGAAAACATCTGAGACACCACTTAGTCAGAGATGGAGCACAGTGGTTACCCACTTCAAAGAGAATGACATCCCACACACTAACCTAGCTAGATTAGCGTCTGTTGTCATGTGCTTACCTGGAAGTAATGCACCAGTCGAGAGAGTGTTCTCCCAAATTAATGATCTATGGACAGCAGCAAGAAATAGGTTTACTGTTACTACCATCAAGGCCATGCTTATTGTGAAGATAAACTTCAACCTCCCCTGCCAGGAGTTCATGGAGAAGCTGGCCAAAGACAGAGCAATCCTGATGAAGATACATTCTTCGGAGAAATATACATATTAGGTTGGTATAAGTATATTATGTAGTTACCAATCTCATCAGCATCTTATTTCTTTATTATGTTAAGTATTTCACATTTACTATTGTCTGTTTTTTCAATTTTGCTCATGTTCTCTTCTGCTCTTATTGTAGCAGGACCACTGAATGGCTGTTCAGATCGGACAGTTCTGTCTTGTCTGTAGTGTTTCTGTAATATAGTTGTTTTCTCTGTCTATCACAGTGGGCCTGTTAAGACTAAATACATGAAACCGGAATTGTCCCCCTTTTTTATTTCATAGATATAACATTGGCTATTTTAATTATATATTGACCACCGAACTGGAAATGTCCCCGGTTTTCATTTCAGACATCTGGTCACCTTACCTAACAGAGAGTACATTTTCTATGTCAGGTGAAATCGTGCCTCATTAGCTCATTATTATGGAATTATCCAAATAAATATCACTAGAAAACAGCTTAAACAAATGCAGCTACTGTTGTTATTCTGTTTGCACTGTTTGACGTGACTAAGTTAGCCGTAGTTGGCTAGCTAGCAAGCAAGCCATAAGAACGTTGCCAGCCATAAGAACGTTGCCAGCCAGTATGGCAATGGAACATTTAGAACAGTGGTCACCAACCAGTCGACTTGTCGATCTCCAAGGCATTTCTAGTCGATCGCCAAACATTTCTGTAATAAACTGTAATGGTTGTCGTCAGGAGATAGAGAGGACCAAAGCGCAGCGTGGTTAGTGTTCATCTTTTTAATGGAAAACTGAACACTTCAAAAACACAAAACAACAAAGTGACAACCGAAACAGTTCTATCTGGTGCAGTCACACAAAGACTGAAAACAACCACCCACAAACCCCAACAGAAAACAGGCTACCTAAATATGGTTCCCAATCAGAGACAATGACTAACACCTACCTCTGATTGAGAACCATATCAGGCCAAACAAGAAACCCAACCTAGAAACACAAATCATAGAATACCCACCCAACTCACGTCCTGACCAACTAAAACAAAGAAATAACACAAGAACTAGGGTCAGAACATGACATAAACCCAAAGATAAAGCCTTTGTGTTCCTAATTTGTTTTATTAGTCTCAGGCTGTTGGTGGTAGGTGCAGCCCTGGGCGCCGGGTAGGAAAACTGTTACCATTTCATGTGTCTGAAGGTACAAACTCTGCCTTCCCGGTGGGCCTGGAGAGGAAATCAAGTACACTATGCGTACCGCTGGCCAATCAGATTGCTCAGATGACCAAATCTGCAGTAACGTAGGAGGCGTAAAAGAAAGCTACGGCAAAATTGATACTGTGAGATTTCAAAACGTTTAAAACCTTAACTAGAGAGAGACTGTCAACGAATACAGCAAAGAGCTGCTGTTTTTATGAGAGATCATATTTAAGTTCTCACTCAGCACTGTCAACACTTTCCATTCAACACTTTTATAACCCATAAAATGCGCGTTCTTCCTATTTCCACTCAGCGCTACAACAAGCACTGCAGCAGTAATGAATGAATAGGAAAGTGTATCTATAGGCTTGCGTTGTTGTTATTATTAGCGGCTTGGATCATTTTTAATATCAAGGAATATTTAAATTTCTCTGTTCATAGGAGTAACAACATGAATTTGTCCATGAGGCAGAAATAATGCAGTGCGACTCGAGTTTCGCCATCAGCTGGAAGACAGTGTCCCTTTTTGGTCAGTGGAGGAAAGGGAGAGCGGAGGGATGTTGAGAGACAGAGCCTCAGTCTGCTGCTCTCTCCCTGAGACTGACCATCAGATGCAACCACCATCAGCCCAGTAAAATAAAAAGCTAATTATTTAAATGTATTTTCACTCAGCTGTGGCTCACAAGTAATAGAACAATGGATCTATTACCGGTGTGATCATATAGCCTACCTCAAGATTTGAAATATATATATTTTTTAAATGTCCTGAACAACAATGCATTGGCAGGTAAATTCAAGCAAAGCCAGTATGTGGTGATAATGTATTGGGCCTATAGCTTACTGCACCAACCTCATTGCTACAGTACTGTTTTTAATTGGTTAATGTTGCATAGGCTTACATTTTTTAAGTCATGTTAATAAAAAAATCAGAGCGGTAGATCTCAGCATTTTGACTCAGAAAGTGATCTTGACTCAGAAACGGTTGATGACCACTGATTTAGAACGAAAGACTGGGTCGTGTCCATAGAAACAGAACAAAAAGACTGAACGACTGGGTCGCGTCCATAGAAACAGAACAAAAAGACTAAAAGACTGGGTCGTGTCCATAGAAACAGAACAAAAAGACTGAAAGACTGGGTCGTGTCCATAGAAACAGAACAAAAAGACTGAACGACTGGGTCGTGTCCATAGAAACAGAACAAAAAGACTGAACGACTGGGTCGCGTCCATAGAAACAGAACAAAAAGACTGAACGACTGGGTCGCGTCCATAGATACAGTACAAAAAGACTGAACAACTGGGTCGCATCTCTGGCAACCGAACCAATAGAACGAATGACCAGCCGGCTTGGGTAGCAACCCTAGATTTGTTTTGGGACTATATCTTGTGAAAGGAAGAAAAGTATGAATAAATTCATCAGAATAATGTTTTTAATGAAAATCATTATTTGATTATGTTGGTACCATTGCATAAAAGTGATAATGCCCGAGAAGCCGTTGGCACGGTTTTCCAGGTCTAACAACACCATTGCCAATATATCCTCCAAACACCAGCTTCTCGGGCATTATCACTTAAATAAACACTGGTCATGCTTTAACGTGTGGGTGTGTGTGTGCATGTGTCCATGAGTGCGTGTGTGTGTGCTTGTGTGTTCTCACCAGTATGAGGTCGTTGAAAAGGAACACCTCTCTTTGGGTGTTCGCCAGTTTCTGTTTCAGAGGTTTGTTGAAGTCTGCCACCTCAAACAAACGACAGCAGCAGACCAGCCTACGGTGGGGCACAGACAGGATCTACAGAAAAACACACACACACACATACAGTTGAAGTCGGAAGTTTACATACACTTATTTTTCAACCACTCCACAAATGTCTTGTTAACAAACTAGTTTTGTCAAGTCGGTTAGGACACCTACTTTGTGCATGACACAAGTATTTTTTCCAACAATTGTTTACAGACAGATTATTTCATTTATAATTCACTGTATCACAATTCCAATGGTCAGAAGTTTACATACACTAAGTTGACTGTGCCTTTAATCAGCTTGGAAAATTCCAGAAAATAATGTCATGGCTTTAGAAGCTTCTGAAAGGCTAATTGACATAATTTGAGTCAATTGGAGGTGTACCTGTGGATGTATTTCAAGGCCTACCTTCAAACTCAGTGCCTCTTTGCTTGACATCATATGGAAATCAAAAGAAATCAACCAAGACCTCAGAGAAACATTTTTAGACCTCCACAAGTCTGGTTCTTCCTTGGGAGCAATTTCCAATCACCTGAAGGTACCACGTTCACCTGTACAAACAATAGTACGCAAGTATAAACACCATGGGACCACACAGCCGTCATACCACTCAGGAAGGAGATGCGTTCAGTCATCTAGAGATGAACGTACTTTGGTGCAAAACGTGCAAATCAATCCAAGAACAACAGCAAAGAAACGTGTGAAGATGCTGGAGGAAACAGGTACAAAAGTATCTATATTCACAGTAAAACGAGTCCTTTATCGACATAACCTGAAAGACCGCTCAGCAAGGAAGAAGCAAGTGCTCCAAAACCGCCAAAAAAACTACGGTTTGCAACTGCACATGGGGACAAATATTGTACTTTTTGAAGAAATGCCCTCTGGTCTGATGAAACAAAAATAGAAAATGTTTGGCCATAATGACCATCGTTATGTTTGGAGGAAAAAGGTGGAGGCTTGCAAGCTAAAGAACACAATCCCAACCGTGAAGCATGGGGGTGGCAGCATCATGTTGTGGGGGTGCTTTGCTGCAGGAGAGATTGGTGCACTTCACAAAATAGATGGCATCATGAGGCGGAAATATTATGTGGATATATTGAAGCAACATCTCAAGACATCAGTCAGGAAGTTAAAGCTTGGTCGCAAATGAGTCTTCCAAATGGACAATGATCCCAAGTATACTTCCAAAGTTGTGGCAAAATGGCTTAAGGACAACAAAGTAAAGGTATTGGAGTGGCCATCACAAAGCCTTGACCTCAATCCTATAGAACATTTGTGGGCAGAACTAAAAAAAGCGCATGCGAGCAAGGAGGCCTACACACCTGACTCAGTTACACCAGCTCTGTCAGGAGGAATGGGCCAAAATTCACCCAACTTATTGTGGGAAGCTTGTGGAAGGCTTCCTGAAACGTTTCACCCAAGTTAAACAATTTGAAGGCAATGCTACCAAATACTAATTTAATGGATGTAAACTTCTGACCCACTGGGAATGTGATGGAAGAAATAAAAGTTTAAATAAACCATTCTCTCTACTATTATCCTGACATTTCACATTCTTAAAATAAAGTGGTGATCCTAACTGACCTAAGACAGGGATTCTTTACTAGGATTAAATGTTAGGAATTGTGAAAAACTGAGTTTAAATGTATTTGGTTAAGGTGTATGTACATTTCCGACTTCAACTGTAAACCATGGGGTAAACACACACACAGACTCCACTCTCTCTCTCACACACACACACATACACCAATCTCTCTTTCAGGCTCTCCCTCAGTCACACAACACACTCACCGTCTTCATGCCCAGTATGGACTGTTCCACACGGCTGACGTAGGTGACGTGGTCTTCGTTGGAGCGTAGCTCTCTCTGCTGGGTCCTCTCATAGATCCCGGTCACCATCTCCCTGGGGATGTCTGCCCCGTCATCCACTCCTGAGGGAACAGGGACACACAAGGAACTAGAGAGGGAATTCCCGAAAATGAATTGCAAACTGAATTAACTCCACCCCTGGTTCAGGCTCGTTGCAGGACAAGGCAGGAGTGGCTGATGTTAGGATCATCAGGGACCTCAGCCATTCGAGCCACGGCCTGTTCTCCCCACTTCCATCACTCAGATGCGGGCAGTACAGGAGCATCATGGCTAAAACAAACAGACTGGCCAATAGCTTCTACCCCCAGACCATCGGGCTGCTGAATAGCCACCACTAGTCAGCCCCCCCCACCCACCCTTTTCTGCTTCCCCACTGGACATCTACCCTGCCCCCAGCCCGATGGACATTTATCATACTGAATAGCCACCACTATTCCTACCATATCATTATTATTAATATTATTGTTTCATTCACACAAGTATTTCACTGTACACTGCAACTTCATCTGCGACCCTGTGCATGTGATAAAATAAAAATTAAATCTATCACCCTGCTGTGGCTGTATCTCACCACTAGAGGGAGATCTTGTGCTGTGTTTCAGTCAAGAGAGACTCAACAGAAGCCTCATCCCCAGTAGAACATTTACAGTTATTTATTTTATTTAACTAGGCAAGTCAGTTAAGAACAAATTCTTATTTACAATGACAGCCTACACCGGCCAAACCCGGACGACGCTGGGCCAATTGTCCACCGCCCTATGGGACTCCCAGTCACAGCCAGTTGTGATACAGCCTGGAATCAAACCAGGGTCTGTAGTGATGCCTCTAGCACTGAGATGCAGTGCCTTAGACTGCTGCACCACTCGGGAGCGGGCAGGAGTTAATGATGTTCAACTCCCAGTCCATCCTCTCTCACCCCCCAATTTGGTGTGTTCTCTAGATTCACCATCCCTGATCCCCCACAATTCAATCTGTCTTCTTCAACCAGCTGTCAATCATTCCATATGAAATTGGTCCTGTGTTGTATTAAAATATATGCTGAGTATACAAAACATGACATAGACTGACCAGGTGAATTCAAGTGAGAGCTATGACCCCTTATTGATGTCACTTGTTAAATCCACTTCAATCAGTGTAGATTAAGGGGAGGAGACAGGTTAGATAAGGATTTTTTAACCTTGAGACAATTGAGACATGGATTGTGTATGTGTGCCATTCAGACTGTAAAGGGGCAAGACAAAATATTTAAGTGCCTTTGAACAGGGCATGGTGGTATGTGCCCGGCCCACCGGTTTGTGTCAAGAACTGCAACACTTCTGTTTTTTCACGCTCCAGTTTCCCGTGTGTTTCCCGTGTGTAACTTGACACAACTGTGAGAGTCAACATGGGCCAGCATCCCTGTGGAACGCTTTTGACACCTTGAAGAGTCCATGCCCCGACAAATAGAGGCTGTTCTGAGGGCGAAAGGGGGTGTAACTCAATATTAGGAAGGTGTTCCTAATGTTTGGTATACTAAGTGTACAAAGCATTGTCTGTGCACCTGTTCTATAAATAACCGCTCCAGTGTCTCTAGTCTCTAACACCAGGCTCAGAAACACTGTCATAAATGTTGCAAGACTTCTGCAGCTTATTATACTGAGTCAAACACACACAGGCACACACTGTCCATAAATTACCACCGTGGACTTCAGATTATTTTTATTCTTTCTTCTATCAGTAGGCTCAAAAGAAAAGCAAAAAAGGCAAAAATAAAAACGCAACCCCACTAACAAGCTAGGTACCGTTTAATAAGCTAGGTACCGTTTAATAAGCTAGGTACCGTTTAATAAGCTAGGTACCGTTTAACAAGCTAGGTACCGTTTAATAAGCTAGGTACCGTTTAATAAGCTAGGTACCGTTTAATAAGCTAGGTACCGTTTAATAAGCTAGGTACCGTTTAATAAGCTAGGTACCGTTTAACAAGCTAGGTACCGTTTAATAAGCTAGGTACCGTTTAACAAGCTAGGTACCGTTTAATAAGCTAGGTACCGTTTAATAAGCTAGGTACCGTTTAATAAGCTAGGTACCGTTTAACAAGCTAGGTACCGTTTAATAAGCTAGGTACCGTTTAACAAGCTAGGTACCGTTTAATAAGCTAGGTACCGTTTAATAAGCTAGGTACCGTTTAATAAGCTAGGTACCGTTTAACAAGCTAGGTACCGTTTAATAAGCTAGGTACCGTTTAACAAGCTAGGTACCGTTTAATAAGCTAGGTACCGTTTAACAAGCTAGGTACCGTTTAATAAGCTAGGTACCGTTTAACAAGCTAGGTACCGTTTAACAAGCTAGGTACCGTTTAATAAGCTAGGTACCGTTTAATAAGCTAGGTACCGTTTAACAAGCTAGGTACCGTTTAACAAGCTAGGTACCGTTTAATAAGCTAGGTACCGTTTAATAAGCTAGGTACCGTTTAACAAGCTAGGTACCGTTTAATAAGCTAGGTACCGTTTAACAAGCTAGGTACCATTTAATAAGCTAGGTACCGTTTAACAAGCTAGGTACCATTTAATAAGCTAGGTACCGTTTAACAAGCTAGGTACCATTTAATAAGCTAGGTACCGTTTAACAAGCTAGGTACCGTTTAATAAGCTAGGTACCGTTTAATAAGCTAGGTACCGTTTATAGATTTGTGTTTCACACACAAACAACACACAGACAGACAAACACAGACACACATATACAAAGACAGCCAGTCACCTCGTAGGTTACGTATGAAGTCGTCAAGGCCCATCTTGCGTTGAGGTTTGATGTTAGGGGAATACATATCAGTGTTGAGGAGGACCACAGCAAAGGCCAGGATGAAAATGGTGTCTGGGTTATGGAACTGCTGCACCACCTCGGGATTACACATACAATACCTCTGACTGGAGAGATGGAGAGAGAGAGATGTAAAGAGAGTTGTTGTTACAAATACAGTACCTCTAACAGGGGGGTAGAGGGAGATATTGAAAAAGAGACAGAGAATGAGATAGTCAAAGAGAGAGACAGTGAAAGGGACACAAAGACAAAGTGAAATAATAACAATAATAATTTGGTGGATGCATAAATGTGTCCTATTTCTGTGCACTGGACATGAATTGGATGTGTTTTTTCCATATACCAACTCCCCCTGAGAGTGAGAGTTCTTAACAGCAACCCTGACTTAATTAGGGTTAAGTGCCTTGCTCAAAGGCACATCAACAGATTTTCCACTTTGTCTCTGGCCCAATACTAAATGCTAGGCTATCTGCCGAGACAGAAAGCTATTCTGTTGTAATGGCCTCAGAGACAAACTGCTTGTCCATTCGTGTCATTAGTTAGTAACTATTTAATTTTTCTTTCTTAACTTCAGACATTATGTAATACTGTTTATTTGTGGGTTCTTACATCCTGAGAAGAGATACACACATACAAGCTTCCTGAGTTTTCAGTTTCTTGAGAGTCCTGCTGCACATCAAATACTCTTGACACTGGGAAGGAGCAGTGTTTGTGTGAGTTCAGAAGCTGATATCCAGGTCACTGCTAACATATTCACAAAAGCATACAGCAGGATGGGTCTAACACTCAACCCCAGAAAAACAAAGAACTACTTCCAGCAACCATGGGAAGCAACCTGCCATCCCCCAAGGTCACTGCCAACAATACAATACTTGAAAACATTCCCAGTTTCACATACCTAGGTAGCCACCTCTCCACCAATATCCTAATGGATAATATCCTAAGACCGCACTCAATGAGCTGTATGAGGCCATAAGCAAATAGGAAACCGCTCATCCAGCGGCGGCGCTCCTAGTGGCCGGGGGCTTTAATGCAGGAAACTTAAATCTGTTTTACCTCATTTCTACCAGCATGTTAAATGTGCAACCAGAGGGGGAAAAAACTCTAGAGCAACTTTACACACAGAGACTCGTACAAAGCTCTCCCTCGCACTCCATTTGGCAAATCTGACCATAATTCTATCCTCCTGATTACTGCTTACAAGCAAAAACTAAAGCAGGAAGCACCAGTGACTCACTCAATAAAGAAGTGGTCAGACGACGCAGATGCTAAGTTACAGGACTGTTTTGCTAGCACTGACTAGAATATGTTCCGGGATTCTTCCGATGGCATTGAGGAGTACACCACATCAGTCACTGGCTTCATCAATAAGTGCATCAACAACGTTGTCCCCACAGTGACCGTATGTACATACCCCAACCAGAAGTCATGGTTTACAGGCAACATCCGCACTGAGCTAAAAGGTAGAGCTGCCACTTTCAAGGAGCGGGACTCTAACCTGGAAGCTTATAAGAAATTGCGCTATGCCCTCCAACGAACCATCAAACGGGCAAAGCATCAATATAAGACTTAAGATTGAAATGTACTACACCAGCTCCAACGCTCATCTTATGTGGCAGGGCTTGCAAACTATTACAGACTACAAAGGGAAGCACTGCCGTGAGCTGCCCAGTGACAAGAGCCTACCAGACGAGCTAAATTACTTCTATGCTCGCTTCGAGGCTAGCAACACGGAAGCATGCTGGCCAACTGGCAAGCGTCTTCACTGACATTTTCAACCTGTCCCTGACTGAGTCTGTAATACCAACATGTTTCAAGCAGACCACCATAGTTCCTGTGCCCAAGAACACTAAGTTAACCTGCCTAAATGACTACCGACCCGTAGCATTCATGTCCGTAGCCATGAAGTGCTTTGAAAGGCTGGTCATGGCTCACAGCAACACCATTATCCCAGAAACCCTAGACCCACTCCAATTTGCATACCGCCCAAAAAGATCCACAGATGATGCAATCTCTATTGCAGTCCACACTGCCCTTTCCCACCTGGACAAAAGGAACACATACGTGAGAATGCTATTTATTGACTAAAGCTCAGCACCATAGAGCCCTCAAAGCTCATCACTCAGCTAAGAACGCTGGGACTAAGCACCTCCCAATTCAACTGGATCCTGGACTTCCTGGCGGGCCGCCCCCAGGTGGGAAGGGTAGGTAACAACACATCTGCCACGCTGATCCTCAACACGGGGGCCATTAGGGGGTGTGTGCTCAGTCCCCTCCTGCACTCCCTGTTCACCCATGACTGCATGGCCAAGCACGACTTCAACACCATCATTAAGTTTGCAGACGACACAACAGTGGTAGGCCTGATCACCAATAACAATGAGGCAGCTTATTAGAACCTTATTAGAACCTCTCCCTCAACGTGATGAAGACAAAGGAGATGATTGTGGACTACAGGAAAAGGAAGACCGAGCACACCCCCATTCTCATTGACGGGGCTGTAGTGGAGCAGATTGAGAGCTTCAAGTTCCTTGGTGTCCACATCACCAACAAACTATCCAAACACACCAAGACAGTCGTGAAGAGGGTATGACAAAACCTATTCTCCCTCAGGGAACTGAAAATATTTGGCATGGGTCCTCAGATCCTCAAAAGGTTCTACAGCTGCACCATCGAGAACATCCTGACTGGTTGCCTCACTGCCTGGTGAGACGAATGTTGAAAGTCATGCATCCTCCGATACACAACCCAACCAAGCCGCACTGCTTTTTAACACAGCGTGCATCCAACCCGGAAGCCAGCCGCACCACAGGAGTCGCTGGTGCACGGTGAGACAAGGATATCCCTACCAGCCAAACCCTCCCTAACCCGGACGACGCTAGGCCAATTGTACGTTGCCCCACAGACCTCCCGGTCGCGGCCGGGTACGAGAGAGCCTGGGCGCGAAACCAGAGTCTCTGGTGGCACAGCTGGCGCTGCAGTACAGCGCCCTTAACTACTGCGCCACACGGGAGGCCCAACAATATTTTTTCTTAAAACTGCATTGTTGGTTAAGGGCTTGTATGTAAGCATTTCCCTGTTAGGTCTACACCTGTTGTATTCGGCACATGTGACAAATAACATTTTATTTGATGATGAAATCCAACATCGGATTGCTCGAACAAGTGCTGCCTTTGGTAAACTCAAAAACAGGGTCTTCAAGGATCGCAACACTACCACCAGGAACAAAGTGGACGTGTACAAGCTGTGATCACCCCGACCCTGCTATACGGTGCGGAAACCTGGACCGCATTTTGAAAACACATCAAACCCCTTGAAAGATTCCACCACGCTGCCTCAGGAAAATACTTAACATCAGCTGGGAAGACAGACAAACCAACATCAGTCACCTGGGGTGAACCAACTCCTCCAATATAGAAGCCATCGTAATGAGACCAACTCCGATGGGCAGGTCACCTCATGAGGATGAGCGACTCAAGGCTTCCTAAACAGATCTTCTACTCACAGCTAGAGAAAATACTTGTATTTTGTAATTTATTTGAAAATACCAACTTTTCAAATACTTGAGGTAGTCGAATATAGAGATTCAACTAAAGGCATCTTATTGGCATCTATTTCCTCTGATATTCAAATACAGGTCTCAGAAAAACAAAAAATATTTGAAGGTATTTGAATATATGCAAATTATTTGACTGCCAAAGAAGTGTTTAACAGACATTTTTCAGAATTGCTTTTCATCCTGCATTTAATTACTCTTTACATCATTGTCATAGCCTATGATTCTTTAACGGTCATTTTAGCTCTTGGTTAATCATTTAAGATGGAAATTGCATTTGATGAACATCAAGGTCTCAAACTTAAGCCGCTCTGAGGGCAAAAGGGGGGCGGGTTCAACTCAATATTAGGAAGGTGTTCCTAATGTTTGGTAAACTCAGTGTTTTTGGTTCGACACAAATGGCCTAGGACATGGACATATGATAGACACATTTTTATGACCAAAAATATATAATTAATAATAATAATGAACACTGAGAGTGGTAAATCTGTCACTGAAAGTGTGAGGTCTGTGGACCCATATAGACACTGGAAAAGTGTTCAATTTACACACTGCTTAGTGTAAATACTTATTCAAATATTTTCAGTGTTAATTATATACATTTATTATATATTATTATATATGTTATATACACACTGCTCAAAAAAATAAAGGGAACACTTAAACAACACAATGTAACTCCAAGTCAATCACACTTCTGTGAAATCAAACTGTCCACTTAGGAAGCAACACTGATTGACAATACATTTCACATGCTGTTGTGCAAATGGAATAGACAACAGGTGGAAATTATAGGCAATTAGCAAGACACCCCCAATAAAGGAGTGGTTCTGCAGGTGGTGACCACAGACCACTTCTCAGTTCCTATGCTTCCTGGCTGATGTTTTGGTCACTTTTGAATGCTGGCGGTGCTTTCACTCTAGTGGTAGCATGAGACGGAGTCTACAACCCACACAAGTGGCTCAGGTAGTGCAGCTCATCCAGGATGGCACAACAAAAATGAAGCAGCTCTCTGGGACACTTGACATTAAGACCTAGATTCAATCAGATCAAGCATAAACACGTGACTGCCGACACCTTTTTTGGCGGTGTTGGAGTTGTAACTGCATTAGACCTGTCAAATCGGTGAGCAGCTGCCTGTGTAATCATTGTCACGAAGCCACACCAGTCCTACTCACATTCGTATTTCAGAACGAGAAAGTGTAGGCTACTCTATATAGAAATAATGACACTCAAATTTAAAATCAAAATAGTGAGGATTTCTATCAGCCTAATTGAAGTGTAGATTACATATCATATCCCGGTGTTCCAACTAGTAAACATGCAAGTCCTGGTATAATTCCAGGAGCCACTTGTGGATTTGACAGCTCTAATGCAGTTCCACTGTCACGGATCCCTCCAGAACATTTATTACGCACACCTGTACCCTGTTCCCAATTATTAGTACTTGTATAAGTGTGCCCTTTGGTTTCCAGTGGGCTGTCGTTTTTTGTTACAATGGCTTTCGTGCCATTGTGGATTGCGCAGCTGATTATGGGTCTCGTCCTGTGGGTTAATCATTGTGCGCATGTATTATTTATTCAAGGTACTCCTCGCTCTTTTGTTTTGGGTTTCTACCCTGTGTTTTGTTACTTGTTTGTTTGGTCTTCATCCCCGTGCCTTGACACGGCACGCCGTAATTTGGGCTTAATAAAAAAAACTATTACGCATTCTTGCGTCTGTCTCCTGATCCTTCATGCCAACGTGACATCCACCACCAAAACAACCGCTATGCAGGTGTTTGTTAGTGCAGATCTGATAGGGCTAGATTCTAAGTGTGCATAAAAATAACTGAGCTAATATGGCTTACTTGCTTGAAAAAATGTGGTTTCTGCTGACAATTGAGATGTACAAACTGTCATAAGGGAATGACAAGCGGATAAGAGGCAATCTGTTATTTCGATTGAGACTTTAATGAGCGAACTAGGACGGACGTGGTCAATATAACTATTTGTTTAGCACTTTTGAAATGTACAGTGACAGAATACAGAACATGGGCCGGTCTTACAGTATTCTCCCAAGTCAGAACCGTGGATAAATAAAGGGGGCATATAAATAAGCATACAATGAAAGCTCTTTCAATTTTTGAAGATGACATTTCTCTAAAACAGGCTATAGGCTACATGTGCACCACCAACAGCTAAACAGCTTACTACACAACATACAGCTAGTATTACTTTCTTAGCTACAGTATACATATATCCCTGGCATATTACATCATTTATGCAGCAGCATACAAGACATTTTTGGACTCACCTTTTAGTGCTGTGCCCACTTGAACAGGCGGTCCTTCGTGGGCAAATTTTGTCATCAAACTTTATCGTTGAAGGCTGTCATTCTCAGGATTTATGGTGCTTTCAAGACAACTGGGAACACTTAAAAAACAAGGTTGCATCATGATGACATCAGTGATCTTCAGGTTGGAGCTCTAGAAATGCAATTGCAATTCCAAGTTGGATGACCATTCAAAACTTATTTTCCCAGTCGGAGCTCGTTTTTTTCCAAGTTCCCAATTGTCTTGAATGCACTGAAGTCAGATTTCCCAGTTCCGAGTTTCCAGTTGTTTTGAGCACGGCAGAAGTCATGCTGGATTGACAGCATTGTCAATGTTGAATGTTAATCCTTTTAAGCTTGGAAAAGACACCCTTAAACCCAGATTTGGGACCACACACCCACTCCACTGAATAGCAGGCTAGCGATTGCTTTGCAATGATTGCAGTTAGACACTGATTCCTTCCAAACAGCTCATTGTTGAATTTGCAATTTCCAACTTGTTGTGTAATGTTTATGTCCAATGGCCGATGAGCACCGATACATTTTATCTATAATTTCTCTTCATTATGTATCTTCATATGACAAGGATTGAAAAGGATTTGCCAGTAGATTGTCGACTTCATTCATGTTGATGAATGCTAGCTTGCCATCAAAGCTACTGTATATATGTAATTTGACTCAATTTTATCTGTGGCCAATGACCTTGAGCCTTCTTGGATGGGCACCTCTAATGTAACTCTTTGGCAGCACCTAAGGGATTCGAATTCTTGAGCTCTACCCTTAGATTTTTCAAGGCGTAGTTTCCCCACGAGTGAAAAAACATTGAACCAATCATGGCGCAACTAGAAAACATTACCAACCCCTACGTTCCGTATTTTCCGCTGGCTGCCCCACAACCACAGAATGCACTGAGCTAGGCTGAAACACCTGCATTTGGAGATGCCTTACAAAATGTGGCTTTATTAATCAATGATAACTTTTGTTATTTTTTTTACCTTGTTTGCAAACTGATATGTGACATGTATTAATGCCAAAATAACGGGTGCCACTGCTTCACATGTTGACACATATTGCTTCACATGGTTGTCACATGTTTTCACATTAACTTCACATTAAATGAGATCTCACAAGATCACATGCTCACATGATCACTTGCGAAATTAATGTGTTTATCCGTAAAGGAATAACTCCGTTAAAATGACTTCTTATGTCACCCTTATGACAGATGACATAACATCCGTTACCTAACAGACCTGTAATAGCATGTCTACCCTACTACCCCCTCCCAGTTCTGTATTATGTCATCCTTGAGCTGTTCTTGTCTAATGATGTTCTGTATTATGTCATTCTGTATTATGTTTCATGTTTTGTGTGGACCCCAGGAAGAGTAGCTGCTGAATGGGGATCCTAGTAAAATACCAATACCAAATACCAAAGACCCTAATCCAGGATGTAGGACACTTCTTGTTTTAGACCTAAGAGAACACTCGGTAGGTAGAATTGAGCTCATCTCTGATATTGATAGATTATCTCAGCTGCTGAGGTTATTAGTAGTTAGGTCAAATGTGGTGCTACGTTGGAACCTGCTGTTCATGGCACTCCAGAACTAGAGTGCCTAACCCTGGAGTAACCCTGATTGACTGATCAGTTTAAGGGTGTGATGTGATTGGTTGATGGGTCTGACCTGAAAGCTTCAATGAGTCTCTCCACCTTCTGGGCCTCTCCCTGGACTCTGATGTGAGACTGGAACTTCCTCAGAGCCTCATCCAGCTCCATCCCAGAGAAGTCCATCTCATCCACCACACAGCTAGAGAGACAGAGGGGGAGGAGAGGTTAGTTGCGTATGTCTCGCTCATGTCACTGTTGACGTCATTGGTGTGTGTGTGTGTGTGTGTACGAGGGTGAGTGTACAACTGCTCTTGGTGGTTTTTTTCTTCCTTTTTTAGTCATAGTTTCATTACAGAACCACTGACCTGGAACACATATACACACACACACACACAAATATGCTTACACACTTGACAAATGCAAATATACAGTACATATTCCGTCCAATGGATAAGGGCAAAGAAAGCTGTGTGAGACGGAGAGAGAGATAGAGGGGGAGTAGAGAGAAAAGGGCGAGAGATGTAGAGAAAAACATTGTGCTGAGTGCTGTGACCTATTTTTTCTCAAAGCAAAACACACTCTCTCCTGGTTCTCTCTCTCTCTGCAGTATGAGAGCATGCATCCATGTGTGTATGTGTACGCATTTACAGTGGGGTCTGGAATTATTGGATCCCTTGATAAAGATCAGCAAAAAGACTGTATAAAATAAATAATACAAATACTATGCTATATTGTATGCTCAAACTACATATATTGTACTAAAGGAATAACCCCAAGCACACATCAAAATGGCCGTGCACACCAGCAGTGGGTTTGGCCTTCGAAAGAACAATGCATATGCAGAAAAGACCACATCCCTACTGTAAAATCTGGTGATTTTAAGTTTAGCATACAATATTTTTGGAGCATACAATCAGTGGTGTAAAATACTTAAGTAAAATTACTTCAAAGTACTACAGTCGTGGCCAAAAGTTTTGAGAATGACACAAATATTAATTTCCACAAAGTTTGCTGCTTCAGTGTCTTTAGATATTTTTGTCAGATGTTACTATGGAATACTGAAGTATAATTACAAGCATTTCATAAGTGTCAAATGATTTTATTGACAATTACATGAAGTTGATGCAAAGAGTCAATATTTGCAGTGTTGACCTTTCTTTCTCCAGACTCCTGCAATCCACCCTGGCATGCTGTCAATTAACTTCTGGGCCACATCCTGACTGATGGCAGCCCATTCTTGCATAATCAATGCTTGGAGTTTGTCAGAATTTGTGGGGTTTTGGTTGTCCACCCTCCTCTTGAGGATGGACCACAAGTTCTCAATGGGATTAAGGTCTGGGGAGTTTCCTGGCCATGGAACCAAAATATCGATGTTTGGTTCCCCGAGCCACTTAGTTATCACTTTTGCCTTATGGCAAGGTGCTCCATCATGCTGGAAAAGGCATTGTTCGTCACCAAACTGTTCCTGGATGGTTGGGAGAAGTTGCTCTCGGAGGATGTGTTGGTACCATTCTTTATTCATGGCTGTGTTCTTAGGCAAAATTGTGAGTGAGCTCACTCCCTTGGCTGAGAAGCAACCCCACACATGAATGGTCTCAGGATGCTTTACTGTTGGCATGACACAGGACTGATGGTAGCGCTCACCTTGTCTTCTCCGGACACGCTTTTTTCCGGATGCCCCAAACAATCGGAAAGGGGATTCATCAGAGAAAATGACTTTACCCCAGTCCTCAGCAGTCCAATCCCTATACCTTTTGCAGAATATCAGTCTGTCCCTGATGTTTTTCCTGGAGAGAAGTGGCTTCTTTGCTGCACTTCTTGACACCAGGCCATCCTTCAAAAGTCTTCGCCTCACTGTGCGTGCAGATGAACTCACACCTGCCTGCTGCCATTCCTTAGCAAGTTCTGTACTGGTGGTGCCCCGATCCCGCAGCTAAATCAACTTAAGGAGACGGTCCTGGAGCTTGCTGGACTTTCTTGGGTGCCCTGAAGCCTTCTTCACAACAATTGAACTGCTCTCCTTGAAGTTCTTGATGATCCGATAAATTTTTGATTTAGGTGCAATCTTACTGGCAGCAATATCCTTGCCTGTGAAGCCTTTTTTGTGCAAAGCAATGATGACGGCACGTGTTTCTTTGCAGTTAACCATGATTGACAGAGGAAAAACAATGATTCCAAACACCACCCTCCTTTTGAAGCTTCCAGTCTGTTATTCTAACTCAATCAGCATGACAGAGTGATCTCCAGCCTTGTCCTCGTCAACACTCACACCTGTGTTAACGAGAGAATCACTGACATGATGTCAGCTGGTCCTTTTGTGGCTTTCAGTTCATTTGCATGGCAAAGAGGAACTTTGCAATTAATTGCATTTCATCTGATCACTCTTCATAACATTCTGGAGTATATGCAAATTGCCATCATACAAACTGGGGCAGCAGACTTTGTGAAAATTAATATTTGTGTAATTCTCAAAACTTTTGGCCACGACTGAAGTTAAGTCGTTTTTTTGGGTATCTGTAATTTTGACTACTTTTACTTTTACTTCACTACATTCCAAAAGAAAATAATGTACTTTTTACTCCATACATTTTCCCTGACACCCAAAAGTACTCTTTACATTTTGAATTCTTAACAGGACAGGAAAATTGTCAAATTCACGCACTTATCAAGAGAACCTCCCTGGTCAACCCTTGTGCCTCTGATCTGGCGGACTCATAGCACACATGCTTTGTTTGTTAATTATGTCTGAGTGTTGGAGTGTGCCCCTGGCTATCCATAAATAAATAAATAAATAAAACAAGAAAATGGCGCTGTCTGGTTTGCTTAATATAAGGAATTTTAAATTATTCATACTTTTACTTTGATACTTAAGTATATTTAAAATCAAATACTTTTAGACTTTTAGTCAAGTAGAATTTTACTGGGTGACTTTCAATTATTACTTTTTCATTTTCTATTAAGTTATCTTTACTTATACTCAAGTATGACAATTGGGTACTTTTTCCACCACAGCATACAATATACAGTAGCTCAGTATTTGTACAGTCTTTTATGATCATCTTTATTAAGGGATCCAATCATTCCGGACCCTACTGTATGTGTAAAACATATTGTATATGCCGTATGCATGCATTCAAGTGTGTATGTGTGGTTGTCTGTGCATGTGTGTGCTATATTTTGTGTGTGGACTCACTCCAGGACATCTCTGTTGAAGAGTAGCTTACTGTTCCCCAAGAACTCTCCAATCATCTGTCGGCTCAGGCCCTTCCTCTGTAGCAGGAAGTGGGCCACGCCCATGGGCGTGTCTGGGACAAAACCACGGGTGATCAGGAAGTGGATGCCTCGCTCTGGGTTCCTACAGAAGAGATAGACAGCACAATATCGGTGTATGCATGTGTGTGGGGGTGGATGTGGATAGGACCGTAAAGTAACAGGCAAATCAGTGAAGCACTTTAGCTAATTTACATTAACTACAGGCTGCAGGCCAACAGTATGTACCACTATATATAGAGAACACCTCTCTCTCTCTCCCATTTCCCTCTACCCCTCTCTAGACCAGATACCTGTTCTGTGAATAATTCTGTGAGTAGCTAAAGGACAATTCGACCCTGTGTGTGTCAGGGAATTGAATTGAGGATGCCTCATAAATTCCAATTCAATTATTGAATTTCAATTGAAGTAGTAAACAGGATGCAGAATTGCAATTTTTATTTTAATTAAAGGAAATAGAATTGAATTCAGTGAAATGAAATACAATGCAAATGCCTCTTCTATTTTAGGTATAGTCTATACAAATATGCATCTTGTACATAAAACATCAAACATGTCGTTATATACATGCATATAAAATATTGTTGAAGCAATTGATTTTCAGGACTAACTCTTAAAAAGAATGATCAAGGAAAACAAACCCAGTGGGCACAGACGTCAATTCAACGTCTACTCCACGTTGGTTCAACGTAATTTCATTCAATGACGTGGAAACAACGTTGATTCAACCATTGTGTGCCCATGGGAACCCTGTATGCAAATATGATAGGTTATCATATTTCATTAATCCCTTACATTTGTTTTAATATGGGGGAAATACTACTTTTCCCAGAATGCATTAGTTTGACCATCAAGTTGACCCTTAATAAAACAAGCCAAACAAATGAAATTGTTGGTTGAAATATAATTGGCTATTCTAAGCACTAAGGTTAAAGAGTACATGAACAAGAGTACATTGGTTCCAGAGAATTACATATTCTTTGGAATCTGGAAGTTTGACCTTTCAGATTAAATGAAACTCTCATGTTCTATGACTGAAAGGAATTTCTTTGAATTGTACTGAATTAAATTCTACTTCCTGTCACTCAAATTCAAATTCTACATCCTGTGGGTTGTGGCCAATTCAATTAAAATTTCAAATCATGAGTTGAATGGGAGTCAATTCCAAAATTCGTAATTGAGCACAACCCTGGTATTAGGTATATAAAGTATTTGCGTATTTGTATTTGCGTGCATATGTGTGTGTGTGTGTGTGTGTGTGCACTCACACGTTGAAGAGGTTCAGTCCAATGCGATAGAGTCGTTTGCGATGCGTATCAGTGGAGAGTGTGGGGGATCGGCAGGAGGTAGGGTCCTGGCAGCGGTCTCTAGGCAGAGAGAGGACCAGGGCCTGGAGAGCCTCAGAGGTGGGGTCCCTGGTTGACTGGGACCCTGGCTGGGACTGGGGGTGATGAGCCTTGGGGTATGTGGAGTACTGGGGGTACTGGGAATAGGAGGACTGAGTGGTATACTGGTTAGACTGGGCTGAGGCAGAGGTGGAGGTGGAACTGAGTCTCTCTGAGCCACTCTGCCTCCCCATCTCTCCCCCCTGCCCTGTCACAGTTGACCCCCTTCTCGACCCTCCTCCCTCCAACAACTCACTGGGAGGGGGGGCAGGAAACTCCGCCTCACCCCTTAGCTGGGAGGTTGTTGATTGAGTCCTCACCCCTCCTCCCCTCTCTCCCCCATCCACTGAGACTTGCATGCTCCCTCCCGCTCCTGCCCCTGTGTTGCCGTGGGTAGCAGTGGTTGTGGAGGTGGTAGTCGTGGAGACAGTGTAGTTGTTGGTGTCGATGTGAACGGTGACGTCTCTGAAGGCCATGAGCAGGGAGCTGGCACTGCGAGGCATGCAGGCACTCTGTGCAGCCATCCGAAATGCCCCGGGGTCCATCAGCAGCCCCCCTGTCCCCCCCTCAACCCCCTCTGACAGGCTCCACCCACGCAGGGCCTCGTCTATCGAATGGGCCAGTGAGCGTACCTGGAATAAGAATCATAATACGAGTCATTGGAACACCTGTACGTTTTATGATGCTACGCTAGGCTTACTGTTTACTGATGCTAGACTACGCTAGGCTAAAATGCTACATATAAAGCCCACCTGCTCTGAGAAGCAGTCCTCCAGCTGTGTGAGCGAGGGCCCGGGGCCCGTGGCGGAGGAGGGGGGCAGGGAGGTGGAGCGTGAAGGGGGTGGTGGGGGTGTTTTGGGGCGCAGGGGGGGTCTCCCGGTCTCTAACAGGAAGCTGTGTCGCTGGGTGGATTTTTGGTTCCGGCTGGGGTTGGGCCGGCGCAGGGAGATGCGGCGTGGCAACTTGCTCTCTGACAGAGAGTTACAGATCTTCTGGAAGTTCTTACTGAGCTGGTACTGACGGAACGCCATCTGAATACAACACGCAGCGCGCCGCGACACCAGGTGGCCTCCGTACCTCTGTTCCAACTCCTCTATCTACAAACAGAGAGGGAGAGAGAGGAAAGAGAAGAACAGAGAAAAATATTGTTAGTAAGGTTTTGGGGGGAGGGATATTGTAGTCACAGAGCAATGCTACAAGCCTCCATTTGTTAAACTGGATATTTCTCCAAAATAAAACGATAGCAGGACAAGCTCTCCTCTCCTAAAACAGTACAACAGACTCCAATCCCTCTTCATCACAGACACCAATCACTACATCACTGTGTTTCAGGGAAACAGAAGTCAAAAATAAAGCTATTTTATTAAGACATTCTTCTGTTTCACATACAGATGTAGGATCTTAATTTGATCACCCTGTTGCAGGACAACAGGAGATTTAAAAGGTTTTAAAAGGCTTTTTAAGTTTGCCATTTCCACTTAAAATTTTCAGACTAGATTTTCCCGTACGAAAAATGGATCCACCCCTAAAAAAGGCGCAATAATTACAATCCACATAATACTTCACATTTTCTGTGGATACAGGAGTATTTTCCAGCTGTAGCAAACTGGCACAAATTAAGATCCAACATCTCTATTCAGCAAGCAATCCCCTTTTACTTCCTCTGAGACTCAGAGAGAGGGGGAGTGGGAAGGAGATGCAGAGAAGGGGGAGAGATAGAGAGAAAGAAACACAAACAGGCAGCAGCATGGTCCGTTTCTGCCCGCCTGTATCCCGCTGCACACACACCTGTTTGGTCTTGTTCTCCAGGGCAAGTTCATAGTCGCTGGGTCCTTCTCTCCGAGCCACACCCCCCGACCCCTCTCTTTCCTGTCTGCTGGAGGAATTCCCGCCCTCCAGACTCAGCAGCTGCCCATCACTATGGAAACAACAACACTCACCTTCAACCCCTGGGAAAACGTGTGTATGTACACTACCGTTCAAAAGTTTGGGGTCACTGCATTTCGCTACACTCGCATTAACATCTGCTAACCATGTGTATGTGACAAATACAATTTGATTTGAGGAGTGATGGTTGCTGATAATGGGCCTCTGTACGCCTATGTAGATATTCCATAAAAAAAACAGTCATTTACAACATGAACAATGTCTACACTGTATTTCTGATCAATTTGATGTTATTTTAATGGACCAAAAAAATGGCTTTTCTTTCAAAAACAAGGACATTTCTAAGTGACCCCAAACTTTTGAACGTATGTACAGTATGTATGTATGTGTGTGTATGTGTGTGTCCTTTACTTATCTTTCTTAGTCTTTCAGTTGTTATATAAGCCAGCTCTAACACCGCAGCTACTGTATAAAAGCAAAGACTGCTCATGCTTAAATAATGACTACATCAATAATGTTCTTCTCTGGTTCTGCTATTCAGCTAACACAGCCTGACACACTGTGTGTGTGTGTGTGTGTGTGTGTGTGTGTGTGTGTGTGTGTGTGTGTGTGTGTGTGTGTGTGTGTGTGTGTGTGTGTGTGTGTGTTTGGCGCATGCTGGAGGCTGCATTTTATTAAGACTCTATTAAAAACACCATCATGCCTCAGCACTGCATCAGAATACAACAAAGTACATTCAAATGTATTTAAGGCTTAACAGACAAGTAGATATGGACAGTAATGGCTATTTAATAGTACTCCTGCTTCACACACACACACACACACTGGTTTTTCCGCCTCCTCCTCTGTCACAGTGAAAGAGAAATTAACATCTGTCATCTCACATCACTCAAGAGCCGCACAGAGACCTACAGCCAGAGGACACACAAACACACCTGCACATACACAAACAGACACGCACAATTCTATCTAAAATACGATGGAGCGATGACCCCAATCTTATTTTAGATAGATAATATGCAACAGTATTGTAGTAGGCTGTCTCGAGTCCGGTCTTGAGACCACATATTCAGTGTCTCGGTCTTGTCTCGGTGTCGGGTATATTTTTACTCGGCCTTGACTCAGTCTCGGACAATGAGGGCTCGTAATTTCTTCCTGAGACTAGCCGAGACCATAACTATCAGCTCACATTCAGTCAGAGCATAAAGCCAACAAGCTCTCACAGTCTCACTGCATAAATAAAAGTTAATACACATTCCCCAAACGTCAAATTTTGATGTTCCTCCTGCTGCTCTGCATCGTTCCTCCTGCTGCTCTGTATCGTTCCTCCTACTGCTCTGTATAGTTCCTCCTGCTTCTCTACATCGCTCCTCCTGCTTCTCTATATCGTTCCTCCTGCTTCTCTATATCGTTCCTCCTGCTGCTCGATATCGTTCCTCCTGCTGCTTTGTATCGTTCCTCTTGCTCTGTATCGTTCCTCCTGCTTCTCTATATTGTTCCTCCTGCTGCTCTGTATCGTTCCTCCTGCTTCTCTATATCGTTCCTCCTGCTGCTCTGTATCGTTCCTCCTGCTGCTCTGTATTGTTCCTCCTGCTGCTCTGTATCGTTCCTCCTGCTGCTCTGTGTCGTTCCTCCTGCTGCACTGTATTGTTCCATTTATCCAAACATCAAATTTCGAAGTTAAGTTTATGCACTCGTTCCGAATGGTTAAGGTAATGGTTAAGGTTTGGGATAGGGTTAAAACATTAAGGTTAGACACTCATCAACACCCTATCAAAACCCAAGTCTACTTGATGGTAATAGCGATCACTGTTACCCTTAGTGGCTGGTTTTGAAGACATTTCCCAACCTCCTCAGGACATGGATAAACGTCCAGTTTCGACGTCAATCTTGAACGATCTCCCTGCATTAAACTTGACTTCTCTACTCCCAGTTCATATACATAAAATGTAATGACAACATTGCTCTGCTCTCTCCAACCTCTTCGGGGCTAGAGAGGTTGAATCAGTCACTACTACGCAACCACACACAGACAGAGAAGGAGTCTGATGGCATTTGTGTAGTGTGTGGACATGGCTTGAGCAGCACACACAGACACATACAGACAAACTAAAGGGAGCTAGCTCCACAGGGGCACAATCACAGAGCTATTAGATAGCCCCTCTGAGAGAATCAGTAATGGCACTGCAGGATAGACTGGAGAGAGGGAAGATGAAATGAGAAAGAAAGAAAGAGAGCGAGAGAGAGAAAGGTGGGCAGAAGAAAAAAAAGAAGAACAGCTAATAAACTGAGAAAGTCACAGAGGAAGAGGCAGAGAAAAAGAGATCGCGATGGAGTGATTTCAGAGTTCAGATTTCAACCTTACCTGGAGGAGCCAGTGGGAGCAGCCTCTGGGGCAGGACAGCAGAACTGATGTAGTATTGTCTGACTCCTGTAGAGGAAGAGAGGGGGAGGAGAGGAGAGGGGGCAGAGGAGATAGGAGTATGGTGAGAAGGGGAGAGGTGGGTGGGACAAGAGGGGGCAAAGAGTTGGAAAGAGTTATTTTACTCTTATGGTATTAGAGCAGAGTTTAATCAGAACCAAACTCTCAACACACACAAACCTTATTAACTACATCAAAATAATTCAGACATCAGACATATCTGTTGTTTTAGTAAGATTTAACAAGTACAGATGGTTACTCAGATGGCTACTCTCTCTCTCTCTTTATCTCTCTCGCTCCCTCTTTCACACACAAACACACACACATTCATATGCACACATGTGCAGTGACAAGTAACAAAACACTGATACACTGATAGACCAGGACAGACACACAATAAACAATTATACGATATACAGTACAAACAATACAACTAAAAATTATATTTTTTATTTTTAAGTATCACATGCTTCGTAGACGACAGGTGTAGAACAACAGTGAAATGCTTACTTAAGGGTCCTTTTCCAACAATGCAGACTTAATGATATTTTTATGTTTAGGGTTACAATTAGAGTTACAATTAAGGTTAGGGTTAGGGGTTACGATTAGGTTTAGAGTTAGGAGTTAAGGTTAGGTTTAGTTTTAGGCTTAGGGTTAGGGATTTGGGCTTAAGTTTAGGCTAAGGGTTAAGGTAAGGGTTTTGATTAGGTTAAGGGTTAAGGTTAGGGTGTGTGTGCATATGTAGTGTGTGTGTGTTGGGGTGTCGGTGTAAGTATGTGTGAATGTTAGGGTAAAGCCCAGTGTCTGTGCAAAGAGTCCGTACAAGAGAGTTTAGGCAACCAATTGGTCGGAGGCCAACCAATTGCCATACTAAGTGGTGATGCAGCCAGTCAAGATGCTCTCGCTGGTGCAGCTGTATAACTTTTTGAGGATCTGGGGGAAGAGGCGTTGTCATGACGTGTTAGAGTGTGTCTGTGTGTGTGCTTGTTTGTGTGTGTGGCTCCGCAGTTCATGGAACAGAGGGGGGAAAAAAACAAAAAATAATAATAAAATAAAGAAAGTGGGTACAAAACTCGTCGCACACCAAAACATACAAAGCACCAATACATGCAACGAACAATCACCGACAAGGACATGAGGGTTAAATACACAACATGTAATTGATGGGATTGGAACCAGGTGTGATATATGACAAGACAAAACCAATGGAAAATGGATCAGTGATGGCTAGAAGATCGGTGACGTCGACCGCCGAACACCGCTCGAACGACCGCCGAACACCGCTCGAACAAGGAGAGAGGCCGACTTCAGTGGAAGCCAGGACAGTGAACGCCCTCCAGACCCTCGACGTGAACTGGGACCCCAATCAGACACTATATCCTCAGGCACCCTGTAGTGCCGGAAGACGTGAGTAAACAGGGCCTCCGCAGTTTGTAAGGCCATAGGGAGACCGGTCAAAGGGAGGAGACGACAGGACTTAGAAAAATGATCCACTACGACCAGGATAGTGGTGTTACCCTGTGAAGCTGGACACTGGGGGGGAGCGGGCTCTGCACGTGACGCCCGCTCAATGTCCGCGTCCAGCTCCCAAACAAGAGGTGGGAAGTGGGATCCATGGGCCGCTCCTCTGTGTCATACAGCCGGGACAATGCGACTGCCTTAAAGTTCTGGGAGCCTGGTCTGTAAGAAAGGGTAAACACAAAACGCGTGTGAAAACATGGCCCACCTTGCCTGGCGAGGGTTCAGTCTCCTCGCCGCCCGGATGTGCTACAGATTGCGGTGGTCAGTCCAGATGAGAAAAGGGTGTTTAGCCCCCTCAAGCCAATGTCGCCACGCCTTCAAGGCCTTGACGACAGCTAACAACTCCTTGTCCCCCACGTCATAGTTTCGCTCCGCCAGCCCAGCCTCAGATGCGTCCACCTCCACTATGGACGCCAAAGAGGGATCCGGATGGGCCAGCATGGGAGCCGAGGTAAACAAAGCCCTCAGGTGACTGTCCGCCTCAGCTGTCCACTGCAAGTGCACTGGACCCCCCTTCAGCAGTGAAGTAATGGGAGCAACTACCTGACCAAAACCCTGGATAAACCTCCGGTAGTAGTTGGCAAACCCTATGATTTGCAGCACCTCCTTTACCGTGGTAGGAGTCGGACAATTACGCACGGCTGCAATGCAGTCACACTCCATCTCCACCCCTGATGTGGAAATGCGATACCCTAGAAAGGAGACGGACTGTTGGAAGAACAGGCAATTCTCGGACTTGACGTACAGGTCATGCTCCAACAGGTAACCAAGCACTCTGCGCACCAGGAATACCTGTTTGGCGCGTGTAGCGGAGTATATCAGAATGTCATCAATATACACCACTACACCCTGCCCGTGCAGGTCCCTCTACAAAAGCTTGGAAGACTGATGGCGCATTCATCAACCCGTACAGCATGACGAGGTACTCATAGTGCCCAAAGGTAGTACTGAAAGCCGTCTTCCACTTGTCTCCCTCTCTGATACGCACCAGGTTGTAAGCGCTCCTGAGATCTAGTTTGGTGAAGAAGCGCGCCCCGTGCATGGACTCAATCGGTCCATTGTCTGGACAATGCGGTCCATGGCGGCACCAAGATGGTAAAGTATTACTGCATGCTCCTGGTCGCGCTCCTCTACCTCTATGGCCTTACCTTCTCCTGCTGACTCCATAGAAGGGTCAGTGATTCTGTAATGGGGTGTGTGCTGGTGGCAGGGAAGTCAGGCGCAGGAGAAGGAACTTGGTATAAACAGAGTATTTTAATAAATGCTCACAAACTCTGAAAACCAACATATATAAAATAAAGAAAGTGGGTACAAAACCCATCGCACACCATAACATACAAAGCACCAATACATACAACGAAAAATCACCAACACGGTGCAGTTAAGGACAATGTGTGCTGCTCTGTTTTGAGCCAGCTGCAGCTTTGCTAGGTCTTTCTTTGCTGCACTTGACCATATTACAGTAATCAAGATGGGACAAGACCAGAGCCTGAACAACTAGTACAGATGATTTTTGTGATACTGAATATAACTCCTTATTTAGAATTTCAGTGAGCTTTGGGTACTGACATGTAGAGTGTGGAATCATCCGCATACAAAGTCATTCTAGCTTTTATAAGACCAGTGGCAAATCATGTTTGTTGTCATGCCAAATATTGTCAAAACAACGTCAAGGTAGGAACTCCGTTACAGGAAGAATTCAAACCCAGCTGGTTAAAAACACTCATAGGACCAACCCAGAGCTTTATCTCAGGTAACAGTGGAGTTCTCTTTCTGTCTGTGTTGGCCATAGCAAGGTCACCTCTCTGTCTGTACAACACACACAAATGCTGTAACATCTCTAACACAGAGAGCAGGTTAATATTTTAACACTACACATCTCCCTCTTCTCTCTCTCCTTCTCTCTGCTCTCTCACTCAGTCTCTCTCTCCCCTAGCCCTAGCCTAGACACTCTAACATGTTATAAATTATCCAGGAGCGGACAGTTACTCTCTCTCTTTCCCTCTCTCATCTCTATTTCTCTCTCTGTCCTGAGAGTAACTGATTACAGTTTGCTCTAAGGGCTAAGCGGGCCAGATACATGTGGACCAGCTGGAAGGAGGCGGGGGGAGAAATAAGCAGACCCACGTACTCACACACACACACACACACACTATTTTAGTGTGTACTGTATGTTATATAGTGTGCCTCTTCCACGTCATCCCCCCACATTTGCAGTTTGTGCACTGGGTAATGTGAGAGCATTGTCAATCATATGGAGAGACGTAGCGGTTGAAGGGAGAGAAAATGAGAGAAGGAGTAGGAGAGAGCTCTGAACACTAACCCCTAGACATGGTTGTCATCATCGGGGGGAAACGGTTGTAAAATGTATTTTAAAACTACCCCCGATTTTAACCCAATCTTAACCTCAAATTAAGACTTAAAAGCTAATATTCTTGTTCTTGAATATTCACGGTATAGCAAATGTTGATAGAACAAAAATAAGTTGATGCTGGATAATGAACAATCACAAAAAAGCCTTTGTGCAAAAAACTTCCAGAAATAATGAATGTAGTGGAAACATTTTAAAGCCTTTATTTTCTATGGTTTATGTATTGCAAGAATAAAAATGTTTGACTTAACCTAATAGGATATTTTCTACTGTAGTTCCTGTATATCCCGTGTGCCAATTCCTCAATGCTTCCAAAGTCTAAATATCAGTAACAGTCCACAGGTCCAACAGCCTCATGGAACCCTGGTTCTTCCTCACAGTTAAACATCATCAATCTCCCCTCCTCTCTTCCCTCTTTATCTCTTCTACTCTGTTCTTGTCCTCAGTGGGAGAGGAGTCCCAGAGAGCATAATCAGCAGTCCTGTTGGGATTTCACTCCTAATCAGATCACACACACACACACACACACACACACACACACACACACACACAGGGTTTAATTCAAATGGATTCAGAACCATGGACATGGCCACTAAAGCTATAACAGTAGAGCTGAGCTGCAGCTAAACCAACTACAGTAGGTCTACAACAGCTGTAACAGTAACCTACACAGCTACAACAGTAGAGTTGTATTCTATCCAACAACAGTCTGACATTTAAACCTCACCCCTCAACCAGGTTTTAAAGCAGTGTTTCTTTGCCAAGGGTGTAGCATGCATTTGAGCAATATCCCTCCAAACAAACACATACACAGACCCAAACAGACACACACACACACAGCTGTGTGTTATATAATCTCCTATGTTTTGGTCTCTCTATGCAAATAATCCGCTACTTTAAATTATCCACGTCACACTCATGATGATCCTACCATTGTACCAGCCAAAATCATCAGGAAAGCAGGCAGGCCTACATCTTACAACCTGGTACCCTATGGGTCTACTCGAGTTGAAATTGAAGTTGGCACACACACACGCACTGTAAAACATAATCTGGTGTTTTCAACTAATTATTATTAAGTAACTGATTCCACTGCCTTTTTTTAGTTTACTCAACTCTTTGGTCCAAGTGTTGCAAAAAAAAACTAAACGTTTGACCAAAAACAGCTTCTGGACGTCAGAACAGCAATCACGAACCTCAATTTGGATGAAGATTTCTACTTCAACGAGTCAGCAGCTGTAGATGTACTGCTCATTCCAGACCAGGCACAAATCCCTGTGACTCGAAAGAGGAAGAGACGGTGCAAAAGAGAAAAAAAGAGTGGTCTCCCTGATGAGACTACGACAGCGAGTAAATAAACTGCCTCTACCCTCCGTTCTATTGACGAACGTATAATAACTAGAGAACAAACTGGACGAGCACCGTTCGAGACTATCCTACCAACGGGACTTGAAGAACTGTTATGTCCTATGTTTCTCGAAGTGGTGGCTGAACAAGGTCCTGCCGACTAGGCACACACTGTTTGAATCAACGTTGTTTCCACGTCATTTCAAGAAAATTACATTGAACCAATGTGGAATAGATGTTGAATTGACATCTGCGTCCAGTGGTTGGATAATACATTGCCTATAAAAGTATTCACACCCTTTGACTTCTTCCACATTTTGTTGTGTTACAGACTGAATTTAAAATGGATTACATTGAGATGTTGTGTCACTGGCCTACACACAATACCCCATAATGTCAGTGGAATTATGTTTTTGACATTTTTACAAATAAAAAAAAATGTAAAGCTGAAATGTCTTGAGTCAATAGTGTTCAACCCCTTTGTTATGGCAAGCTTAAATAAGTTTTGAAGTAAAGTTTTCCTTAACAAGTCACATAATATGTTGCATGGCCTCACTCTGTGTGCAATAATAGTGTTTAACATTCAACTAAAAAGACCAGGGAGGTTTTCCAATGCCTCGCAAAGAAGAGCAACTATTGGTAGATGGGTAAAAAAAAAAAAGCAAACATTGAATATCTCTTTGAGCATGGTGAAGTTATTAATTACACTTTGGATGGTGTATCAATTCACCCAGTCACTACAAAGATACAGGCGTCTTTCCTAACTCAGTTGACGGAGAGGAAGGAAACCGCTCAGGGATTTCACCATGAGGCCCATGATGACTTTAAAAAGGGGTTTAACGGCTGTGGTAGGACAAAACTGAGGATGGATTAACAACATTGTAGTTACTCCACAATACTAATGACAGAGTGAAAAGAAGAAAGCTTGTACGGAATAAAAAAATATTCCAAAACATGCATCCTGTTCACATGGCACTAAAGTAAAACTGTAAAAAATTGGCAAAGAAATTAACTTTAGGTCCTAAACCGTTATGATTGGGGCAAATCCAACAACACATATCCAACTTTTCATATCATGTTATGGGTATGCTTATCTTCGGCAAGGACTATGGAGTTTTTTTATGATAAAAATTAACAGAATAGATCTAAGCACTGGCAAAATCCTAGAAGAAAACCTGGTTCAGTCGATTTGAATCACACTTTGTAACACAACAAAATGCGGAAAAAGTGAAGGGGTGTGAATAGTTTCTGAAGGCACTTAATAGCCAAGTTATCATTAATCATTATGTATTTATTCCTCGTGTGTCAGGCCCTGAATTTAGAGAGCCTTTTTATTCCCTATTTTGGTTAGGTCAGGGTGTGACTAGGGTGGGTACTCTAGTTTTTTTGTTATGTTGGCCTGGTATGGTTGCCAATCAGAGGCAGCTTTCTATCGTTGTCTCTGATTGGGGATCATATTTAGGCAGCCTTTTCCCACTGGGTTTTTGTGGGACCTTGTTTATGTATTATTGCTTGTGAGCACTGCATAGGTTCACATTTCGTTTTGCGCTTTATTGTTTTCTGTGAGTTTCATTTAAATAAACATGTGGAACTCTACGGACGCTGCGCCTTGGTCCAGTTATTCCAACGACCGTTACATCGTGTTATTATTTTTTAGATTATTTGTCTTTTTTCTCTCTCTGCATTGTTGGGAAGGGCCCAGAAGTAAGCATTTCACTGTAAGTCTACACATGTTGTTTACAAAGCATGTGACACAAATGTTATTATTGGATTTGACATACTGTAGGCAAAAATTCAGTCAACTTAAAATGATGTGGTTGCTCAAATTGTCTCATATGTTCATTCAACTAGAAATCATTATTTGGAAATCATTACTTACCTTAAAGGCTGTGGAACTATTTACACACACAGAGTGCTTTTAACATACAATGTTTTCAATTTACATATTTGACACACGATTACATTGTGCATGTTCATTTATACAGTAATTAATAGTGATGTTACGTTTGATACCAGAGCTCCATATGTCACAAATCGCTAAGCAGCTAGCTCTGAAGCAGTGTGCCGATGCGTGTATCACAAGTAAATCATCAATGATGTCCGAAGCTTCGTTTGATCACATGCTTTTTCAAACCATGTGTTCCAAAATATGAGATCCCACAGATTTTCACCATGGTTCCAGTGCTTTCTTCAATTCCAAGCTACTTTCAAACACTGACCTCTACTGGACACCGTACTTACAAATATACTCAACATTTCTTCACCTTGGACTTGAACTCACAACCTCTTGGGTTACAGTATTCCAGTCTTCCTGCTAAGCCACCATGTCTGTGTCAATAACTGATTTCACCCGTATTGCTACACTTTGCATTTCAAAGTATATCTCAACTCTGTTAAAAGAGAAACACGATTGCATTTATCATAGTGATTAAGGAGAAACATTAAATATGCACCACAAACATTAGACAACTATACATTAAAACCTACAATTGCTGAAATAAGTAAATCAAATCAATGATGAGAGAATAGTCAGATTAACTGAAAATTGAAACAGACACGGTGGAGTAGCAGGGCTCAGAATGCCATGAAACAAGAGGTTCAAATCAGGGGAGAAACAATGCCCACTCTCATTGAAGCCATGGAAATTCCTGCAGAACCGCGGTCGGCCTTCAACTGCCTTGGCTTCAATCTGAGGGGTCGGTCGTTCTCCCCTGTTGTAACTAGTTCCACGGCTTTTTTTTATAGGTAAGATGGCCAAATAATAATTTCAAGTTGAATAAATATGAAAAAATTTCAAGTTTGAGCTATATTTGGACTAACTCATTTATTTTAAAACTTCAATTAATACCGTGCCGTTTATTTTATGAACTTTTCTAGGGCAGGCGTTCCGCTAGCGGAACCCCTCGACAACATTCCGCTGAAAAGGCAGAGAGCGAAATTCAAAAATATTTTTGGGAAATATGTAACTCTCACACATTAACAAGTCCAATACAGCAAATGAAAGAAACTTCTTGTTAATCTACCCATCCTGTCCGATTTCAAAAATGCTTTACAGTGAAAATACAACATATGATTATGTTAGGTCACCACCAAGTCAAAAATACACACAGCCATTTTTCCAGTCAAAGATAGGAGTCACAAAAAGCAGAAATATAGATAAAATGAATCACTAACCTTTGATGATCTTCATCAGATGACACACATAGGACATCATGTTACACAATACATGTATGTTTTGTTCGATAAAGTGCATATTTATATCCAACAATCTCAGTTCGTGCAGTAATGTTTTGATTCCAAAACATCTGGTGATTTTGCAGAAATACTCATAATAAACATTGATAAAAGATACAAGTGTTATTCACAGAATTAAAGATAGACTTCTCCTTAATGCAACCACTCTGTCAGATTTCTTAAAAACTTTACGGAAAAAGCATAATCTCAGAACGGCGCTCAGAGCCCAATCCAGCCAAAGAAATATCTGCCATGTTGGAGTCAACAGAAGTTAGAAATAACACTATAAATATTCACTTACCTTTGATGATCTTCATCAGAAGGCACTCCCAGGAATCCCAGTTCGACAATAAATGACTGATTTGTTCTATAAAGTCCATCATTTATGTCCAAATAGCCACTTGTTATTAGCGTGTTCAGCCCAGTAATCCATCTTCATGAGGCGCGAGCACTTCGTCCAAACAAAAACTCGAAAAGTTCCGTTACAGGTTGTAGAAACATGTCAAACGATGTATGGAATCAATCTTTAGGATGTTTTTAACATAAATCATCAATAAGGTTCCAACCGGAGAATTTCATTGTCTGAAGAAAAACACTGGAACGAGAGCTAACTCTGTCGGGAGCACACGTCACTAGCCTGAGACACTCTGCCAGACCCATGACTCATTCAGCTCCCATTCCCCCCTCCTTTATAGCAGAAGCCTGAAACATGTTTCTAAAGACGGTTGACATCTAGTGGAAGCCATAGGAAGTGCAACTTGACTCCATAGACACTGTGTACTCGGCAGACCAAGCTTTGAAAAACTACAAACTTCAGATTTCCCACTTCCTGGTTGGATTTTTCTCAGGTTTATGCCTGCCATATGAGTTATGTTATACTCACAGACATCATTCAAGCAGTTTTAGAAACTTCAGAGTGTATTCTATCAAAAACGAATAATAATATGCATACATTAGCATCTGGAACAGAGTAGGAGGCAGTTCACTCTGGGCACGCTATTCATCCAAAAGTGAAAATGCTGCCCCCTATCCCAAAAAGGTTAAATCACTGAACAAAACAGGCGCCTATTAGACAGAATAATTATTCTCCTCTTTGACTATGCATTTTTTGCTGTTTTTACTTTCGCCACTAGAAGGCGATCGGCCGATTTCTGGGGGTCTGTACTCAACAAGTTGTTGATTGTTCTTGTGCTTGCCAGTTAGCTAGGAGTTCTAAGCAGAAGGAAGTGACAAGAATAAGGGCTGTCCAGAATGTCTCCTTTCCATAGACGTTGAGAAACGTGGAAGAAAGGAGTGAAGTTGAAGAAGTAATGGTAGTAGGAGTTGAGACACAAGATGATGTTCCTTGTCAACAGAGGAATCCTGACATGTTCCATATTAAGAAGGTGGACATTGTAGCGTTTATTACTTTGGTTATCAACTGCACAGCGCAAACAGAGAGGAAATCGAAGAAAATAGGTATCATTGTGAGTGCGGCTGAGCGTTTTTTGGGACTAAGAGATTTTTCTGCAGAGGGATTACAAGGAATTATGTTGATGAATGCTCCGTCCTCCCAGGCACCTGAGCCTATGTAGAGAGGTGACTGAAGGAGTGGGATGGTTGTTTGATTTATTTTTGTAATACAGTATTTCGGGTCCCCCCCTTTTTCCCCAAATGTAATATTTTTTTGTTTCAATACCCTGTATAGTAGGTGGCGGCAATACACCAACAGGTGTAATCTGCCATAATGTAAAGAAAAATATAAAAAATAAGCAGTTTTCAGCTGTTAGCAGATGGCTAGCAGTTTCTTGCTGACAATAAAAACGGATGATTGCCATCATTTTTTCGAGTCATTACTGAAATGTTTTATGTAACAAGTCAAACATTAAACCTAAAACAATTCATGGTAACCTCCTAAATCATTCATTTAGACCCCGCGTTTATTTGAAAGGGTGTTTATTTGCTGTAATGTGTAATATTGCCTGGCTATTAAAAGGGACAGGTGGCTATTTGAGACTCAGTGTTTAATTGAAGTTTTACGTAAACAAAACAAAAGTCTGTGGAACCAGTTACTTAATAGTAATTAGTTGAAACAACTCGTTTTTGCTTTGTTTTTTACAGTACACACACACGTTATCACATTCGCGTTGATAAAAGATAGTAAATGGACTCACTCTGATTGATTGGCAAGACCCACCGAGCGGCAGAGAGTGGTAGGAGTGAGGGGAGCTAGGGGAACCAGGGGATTCAGTGTGCGGCAGCCCGGGCTGGTCCTGCCGTCCTCCCCCTTGCCCGGGCCGGCCTCGCTTGGCGGAGGGCTCGTTGACTGCGGCTGGGCCGGTACCAACTGCATGTCCTCCGGATTAGCGGGTTGTGGAGGCGGCTTTTCTTGGTCCGGGTGGATCTCAGGCGGAGGCTGGGCAGGCAGAGACCCGGTGTCATGAGGTTGTGTGTCTGGATGTTGGTGCTGAGGATGATGAAGGTTCCTGTTGGAGTCCGGGTGATGATGATAATGATGTTGTACTCTTGCCTCGCGCAGATTCCTGTTCTCCCCGAGCAGCTCGTCCACGCGCCGGTCCAGTTCATCAATGTGCAGGCGCTGTGTCTGGATGAGGCTCTGCTGGTTCTGAACTATTGTGGTCAGTTCTCTAAGGTACAGAATTGCCTGGACCGGGTTCTCTAGCAGGCTGGTCCCCTGCAACGCCATGACCAGAGAGAGATAGCGCAAAGGAGAGCGATATTGAGATTATCGAGTGTAGTCTAGGGGAGAGGTAAATTTCTCCTCTCTTCTCCTTTGCTTTTTATGCCTCCATTAGTCCCTCCCTTCGTTGTAACGTTACTCTTCTCTTCTGTTTTTAAACCTATTCTGTTTCTGTGAGAGATGATCAGGTGTAAGAGAAGATAATATTCCGTTCAAACGGAAAAAAGCAAGAGAGAGACAGGAAAAAAAGAGATATGATGATCAGATGTAGAGGTACACCTTCCCGTCTTCCCGTGATGAGATTCTCCTCTTCTCCCTTGCGGCCACTGATACGGCTGTGCTGCTGATTGCTGCTGCTGATGACAGTTTTCAGATCCAGATGCGACGCAAAGCGAGTTGGGCGGGGGAGTGTGGCGTCATCACACATGAATGCGCACGCGCACACACTCAGCCTAGCGTGTTTAACACGCCTCTCTGTATCTATGAGTTATTTACTGTATTTCAGAATTATGCAACACATGCTCTGTCTGTGCACTATAGCCCTTCACACACGCAAGCACTCACGCATCCCCCTCCACACACACACACACACACACATACACACAGAGAGAGAACCCATATTTATGTTGAATTATTTTCCCTTTTGTACTTTAACTATTTGCACATCATTATAACACTGTACATAGCCTTAATATGACATTTCAAATGTGTCTATTCCTGTGAAACTTGTACGTGTAATGTTTACTATTCATTCTTCATTGTTTATTTCACTTTTGTTTATTATCTATTTCACTTGATTTGGCAATGTAAACATATTTCTCCCATGCCAATAAAGCCCTTTGAATTGAATTGAATTGAATTGAGAGAGAGCGAGAGAGAGAAAGATCTGTATGTGGTTGTTTGTAGTTGTGTCTGTCTCTAGGTCATCATTGGAAGGCCTAATGGTTCAAATAGGTCACCTGGACGAAGTTGAATGAAATCAAGCTGGTGTTTGTAATCCAGTGCTATGTTGTTGCTATGGTAGCCAAGAACTGACTGTTGCCATGGTTACCCCCTACTGACTGCGCTGTTGCCATGCGGCTGATTGATTACAGTCATGTATGTGTGTGTTTGGCCTGTCTCCTATCCGTTTGCTCATGATAATAATATTTCAGGTATGTGTGTGATGGGGAGTTGCGAGAGCGAAATAAAATCCTGTATCCCTGATAGTTTCCATGGTGCAGCAGCAGACAAGATGAAAGATGAAAGGAGCACTTCTCTGTGATATGACACACACTTACCCACGTGCCCATTCCCTTGCCAATCTGCCCTGCAATAATTAGCTGTGACCCAGTCACTATCAACCCACACACATCCCATTTCTGGCACCAATGTAGTACACTAACAAATTGCTGTAAATTTACAGCAAACCTTGAACAGTTAGCTACTGTAATTCTATATTACAGTACAGTACTGTAAAGAGCAACGCTTTATAGGAACTCAATGGCATTCTGCTAAATTGTATTGTAATAAAAATACAGCAATTGCTAACAGTGAATAAGTAATTATGTATTACAGCATACCAATTAGTATTTTGTATTTTATATCAATTGCATTTGTAGAGGCCTTAACAAAGGCTACTAAACTGGCAGTGACCACAGGACAAAACAAATCAAAAGGACATGGCTAAACACTCAACCACTATATACTATCATGTTTCAGGTATGACCCAGGTGCAGACAGTGTTGAAAAACTAAAGTTTATTCTTTAAACAAGGCAGGCAGTGGTCATTAATCCAGAGAGGATGTAAAGCACCGGAACAGCAGGCGGGCTCAGGGTCAGATCAAGCAGAGGTCGGTAATCCAGAGAAGAGGCAAAGGTACAGGACGGCAGGCAGGGTCAGGGCAGGCAGGAATGGTCTAAACTGCGAAACTAGAAAACAGGGACTATAGCAAAGACAGGAGCAAGGGAAATGCTGGTAGGTTTGAATGAACAAAATGAACTGGCCCAGACAGACAGAAAACACAGGTATAAGCACACGGGGAAGATGGATGATACGTGGAGGGGGTTGAGACAAACACAAGGAGAGTGTGGTGGTTCATTTCTTTACTATCAAATGAGGAGAGATAAACTTATCACACAAGTCAGAGTCATACTTAAACTAAATATTTTATAATAAGAGCTTTGCAATAGCAATGACTTGTCAACGATTCACCATTTCTAATGATCCGTTGAGAGTGTCAAGACAAAGTACAAAGGTATTTTATAGCCAAGATACACCCCTTTCAACCTACATGACGAACAACAGATACATAGAATGTGTCACAAGGTTAAGACTCCAAACTAGAACCATCTCTCCCTGGTACGGTATATAGCAGAAACATTAACCCATGTTCTCTGGAATGCACTTTAGGTTTTATCACCCAAAGACATCGTAAATCTCCTCTGTCAGTGTTATGGCCGATCAATGGCTGATTAGGGCCGATTTCAAGTTTTCATAACATTCGGCAATCAGTATTTTTGGATGCCAATATTGCCAATTTTTATTTTATTTATTTATTTATTTTTACAACTGTATTTAACGAGGCTAGTCAGTAAAGAACACATTCTTATTTTCAATGACGGCTTCGGAACGGTGGGTTAACTGTCTTGTTCAGGGGCAGAACAACAGATTTTTACCTTGTCAGCTCAGGGACTCCACCTTGCAACCTTACGGTTAACTAGTCCAGCGCTCTAACCACCTGCCTCACGAGGAGCCTGGCTGTTACGCAAATGCAGTAAGAAGCAATATTGTAACAGCAATATTTAGACTTATGGATGCCATCCATTAGATGAAATACGGAACGGTCCCGTATTTCACTGAAAGAATAAACGTTTTGTTTTCGAAATGATAGTTTCCGGATTCGACCATATTAATGACCTAAGGCTCGTATTTATGTGTGTTATTATGTTATAATTAAGTCTATGATTTGATAGAGCAGTCTGACTGAGCGATGGTAGGCACCAGGAGGCTCGTAAGCATTCATTCAAACAGCACTTTCGTGCGTTTTGCCAGCTGTTTATGACTTCAAGCCTATCAACTCCCGAGATTAGGCTTGTTTAACCGATGTGAAATGGCTAGCTAATTAGCGGAGTGCGCGCTAATAGCATTTCAAACGTCACTCGCTCTGAGATTTGGAGTAGTTGTTTCCCTTGCTCTGCATGGGTAACGCTGCTTCGAGTGTCACGCCCTGGCCTTAGTTATCTTTGTTTTCTTTATTATTTTGGTTAGGCCAGGGTGTGACATGGGTGATGTATGGTTTTTGTCTCATCTAGGGTGTTTGTACTATCTAGGGGTTTTTGTAGATTTATGGGGTTGTGTTCATTCTAGGTGTTTATGTAAGTCTATGGTTGCCTAGATTGGTTCTCAATCAGAGGCAGGTGTTTATTGTTGTCTCTGATTGGGAACCATATTTAGGCAGCCATGTTCTTTGGGTATTTTGTGGGTGATTGTTTCCTGTCTTTGTGTTCTCTGCACCATATAGGACTGTTTCGGTTTTGCCACGTTTGTTATTTTGTATTTTGTAAAGTGTGTTCAGTTTTTTCCCTATTAAAAACATGGACACCTACCACGCTGCGTATTGGTCCGATCCTTGCTACACCTCTTCAGAGGAAGAGGAGGAAATCAGCCATGACAGAATCCCCCACCAGTACAGGACCAAGCAGCGTGGTAACAGGCAGCCGCAGGAGGAGCAGCGCAATCAGGACTTCTGGACTTAGGAAGGGGATCCTAGACGGGAAAGGACCCTGGGCACAGCCAGGAGAATATCGCCGCCCCAAAGAAGAGCTGTAGGCAGCGAAGGCGGAGAGGCGCTGTTATGAGGAGGCAGTACGGCGGATAGAAGCCCGAGAGTCAGCCCCCAAAACATTATTGGGGGGGGTACACAGGAAGTATGGCGAAGCCAGGTAGGAGACCTGCGCCAACTTCCTGTGCTTACCGGAGAGCGAGAGAGACCAGGCAGTCACCGTGTTATGCTGTGGAGCGCACGGTGTTCCCAGTGCGGGTGCATAGCCCGGTGCGGTACATACCAGCTCCTCGTAGCGGCCGGGCTAGAGTGGGCATCGAGCCGGGTGCCATGAAGCCGGCTCTACGCATCTGGTCTCCAGTGCGTCTCCTTGGGCCGGCGTACATGGCACCAGCCTTACGCATGGTGTCCCCGGTTCGCCTGCACAGCCCAGTGCGGGCTATTCCACCTCGCCGCACTGGCAGGGCGACCAGGAGCATTCAACCAGGTAAGGTTGGGCAGGCTCGGTGCTCAAGAGCTCCAGTGCGCCTGCACAGTCCGGTTTATTCAGTGCGACCTACACGCACCAGCCCTCCGGTGGCAGCCCCCCGCACCAGGCTTCCTGTGCATGTCCAGAGCCCAGTACTCCCTGTTCCTCCTCCCCGCACTCGCCCTGAAGTGCGTGTCCTCGGCCCAGTACCACCAGCGTCGGCACCACGCACCAGGCTTACGGTGCGCCTCACCTGTCCAGCGCTGCTAGAGCCTTCCTCCTCTCCAGAGCCACTAGAGTCTCCCGCCTGTCCAGAGCCACTAGAGTCTCCCGCCTGTCCAGAGCCGCTAGAGTCTACCGTCTGTCCAGAGCTGCTAGAGTCTCCTGCCTGTCCAGAGATGCTAGAGCCACCATAGCCGCCAGTCTGCAAGGAGCCGCCAGTCTGCAAGGAGCCGCCAGTCTGCAAGGAGGCGCCAGAGCCGCCAGTCTGCAAGGAGCCGCCAGAGCCGCCAGTATGCAAGGAGCCGCCGGTCTGCAAGGTGCCGCCGGTCTGCAAGGAGCCGCCAGAGCCGCCGGTCTGCCAGGATCCTCCAGAGCCGCCGGTCAGCCAGGATCCTCCAGAGCCGCCGGTCAGCCAGGATCCTCCAGAGCCGCCGGTCAGCCAGGATCCTCCAGATCCGCCGGTCAGCCAGGATCCGCCAGAGCCGCCAGTCAGCCAGGATCCGCCAGAACCGCCAGTCAGCCAGGATCCGCCAGTCAGCCAGGATCTGCCAGAGCCGCCAGTCAGCCAGGATCTGCCAGAGCCGCCAGTCAGCCAGGATCTGCCAGAGCCGCCAGTCAGCCAGGATCTGCCAGAGTTGTCAGCCAGTCCGGAGCTGCCCTTCAGTCCGGAGCTGCCCTTCAGTCCGGAGCTGCCCTTCAGTCCGGAGCTGCCCTTCAGTCCGGAGCTGCCCTTCAGTCCTGAGCTGCCCTTCAGTCCTGAGCTGCCCCTCAGTCCGGAGCTGCCCCTCAGTCCAGTGGGGCCATTTAGTAGGGTTGCCAATTCTAGGTCGGCAGCGAGGGTTGCCGTTCCTAGGATGCCACAAAAGCGGACTAAGACTATGGTGGAGTGGGGTCCACGTCCCGCGCCAGAGCCGCCACCGTGGAAAGACGCCCACCCAGACCCTCCCCTAGGGGTTTAGGTGTGCGGCCGGGAGTCCGCACCTTTGGGGGGGATACTGTCATGCCCTGGCCTTAGTTATCTTTGTTTTCTTTATTATTTTGGTTAGGCCAGGGTGTGACATGGGTGATGTATGGTTTTTGTCTCATCTAGGGTGTTTGTACTGTCTAGGGGTTTTTGTAGATTTATGGGGTTGTGTTCATTCTAGGTGTTTATGTAAGTCTATGGTTGCCTAGATTGGTTCTCAATCAGAGGCAGGTGTTTATCGTTGTCTCTAATTGGGAACCATATTTAGGCAGCCATGTTCTTTGGGTATTTTGTGGGTGATTGTTTTCTGTCTTTGTGTTCTCTGCACCAGATAGGACTGCTCCAGTTTCAATTGTTCTGCCTTATTATTATTCGACCATGCTGGTCATTTATGAACATTTGAACATCTTGGCCATGTTCTGTTATAATCTCCACCCGGCACAGCCAGAAGAGGACTGGCCACCCCATATATGCTCTCTCTAATTCTCTCTTTCTTTCTCTCTCTCGGAGGACCTGAGCCCTAGGACCATGCCCCAGGACTACCTGACATGATGACTCCTTGCTGTCCCCAGTCCACCTGACCGTGCTGCTGCTCCAGTTTCAACTGTTCTGCCTTATTATTATTCGACCATGCTGGTCATTTATGAACATTTGAACATCTTGGCCATGTTCTGTTATAATCTCCACCCGGCACAGCCAGAAGAGGACTGGCCACCCACATAGCCTGGTTCCTCTCTAGGTTTCTTCCTAGGTTTTGGCCTTTCTAGGGAGTTTTTCCTAGCCACCGTGCTTCTACACCTGCATTGCTTGCTGTTTGGGGTTTTAGGCTGGGTTTCTGTACAGCACTTTGAGATATCAGCTGATGTACGAAGGGCTATATAAATAAATTTGATTTCGGTTTTGCCACTTTTGTTATTTTGTAAAGTGTGTTCAGTTTTTTCCCTATTAAAAACATGGACACCTACCACGCTGCGTATTGGTCCAATCCTTGATACACCTCTTCAGAGGAAGAGGAGGAAATCAGCCATGACATCGAGGGTGGCTGTTGTCAATGTGTTCCTGGTTCGAACCCAGGTAGCGGCGAGGAGAGGGATGGAAGCTATACTGTTACACTGGCAATACTAAAGCGCCTATAAGAACATCCAATAGTCAAAGGTATATGAAATACAAATCGTATGGAGAGAAATAGTTCTATAATTCCTATAATAACTACAACCTAAATCTTCTTACCTGGGAATATTGCCAAATCATGTTCAAAGGAACCACCAGCTTTCATATGTTCTCATGTTCTGAGCAAGGAACTTAAACATTAGCTTTCTTACATGGCACATATTGCACTTGTACTTTCTTCTCCAACACTTTGTTTTTGCATTATTTAAACCAAATTGAACAGGTTTCATTATTTATTTGAGGCTAAATTGATTTTATTGATGTATTATATTAAGTTAATATAAGTGTTCATTCAGTATTGTTGTAACTGACATTATTACAAATAAATGTAAAAAATTGGCAGATTAATCGGTATCGGCTTTTTTTGATCCTCCAATTATCGGTATCTGTATCGGTGTTGAAAAATCATTGGTCGACCTCTAGTGACAATATACTGTTTATTTGTTAAATATATTTGTTACACCCATGAGTGAGAATGCTGTACCCCACAGAATACAGTACATACCATATTTTGTTTATATTTGTTCTGTAAATCTACAGTAATTTACTGGCTCCCAGTAATTTATTGTAAATCATTACTATCCCACAGAATACAGTACCACATTCTATTTTTGGAATCTAAAAACCTTTTCCTGGAAATCAACAGTAATTTACTGGCTACTGTGCTGCAAGTTATTGACTGTAATTACCACCCCCACAGAATACAATACCATACTGTAATTTTGGAGCATAAAAAACATTTTGTGGGTGCATGGTATTGTTGTGGCTTATGAACAAATTTAGAGGCGTGCCTTGTAAGAGGCTATACTTGCTGCACCTGTTAATGAGAGTGCTGGACCAATTTAAGTGACATGTGGTAGTAGTTCCCTAATAATTACATGTATATAAGGGACAGATAAGAGTGTCAGCAAGTCTCTAACCTTTAATGGTTGAGCATTTAGCCATATTTGCAAATTTATAATAATCTTCTGAAGCTCTTTCAGGTTGGATGGGGAGCGTCACTGCACAATTATTTTCAGTTCTCTTCAGAGATTTTTGATCGGGTTCAAGTTCGGGCTCTGGCTGGGCCACTCAAGGACATTCAGAGACTTGTCCCAAAGCCACTCCTGCATTGTCTTGGCTGTGTGCTTAGGGTCATTGTCCTGTTGGAAGGTGAACCTTTGCACCAGTCTGAGGTCCTCAGCGCTCTGAAGTTGGTTTTCATCAAGGACCTCTCTGTACTTTGCTCCATTCATCTTTCCCTCGTTCCTGACTAGTCTCCCAGTCCCTGCCACTGAAAAACATCCCCACAGCATGATGCTGCCAGCACCATGCTCCACCATAGGGATGGTGCCAGGCTTCCTCCAGATGTGACGCTTGGCATTCAGGCCGAAGAGTTCAGTCTTGGTTTTATCAGACCAGATAATCTGGTTTCTCATTGTCTGAGAGTCCTTTTGGCTAATTCTAAGCGGGCTGTCATGTTCCATTTACTGAGGAGTGGCTTTCGTCTGGCCGCTCTACCATAAAAGCCTGATTAGTGGAGTGCTGCAGAGATGATCCCATCTTCACAGAGGAACTCTGGAAATCTGTCAGAGTGACCATCGGGTTCTTGGTCACCCTCCCCTGACCAAGGCCGTTCTCCCCCAATTGCTCCGTTTGGCAGGGCAGTCAGCTCTAGGAAGAGTCATGGTGGGTCCAAACTTCTTCCATTTAAGAATGATGGAGGCCAATTCTGCATAATTTTTTGGTACCCTTCCCCAGATCTGTGCCTCAACACAATCCTGTCTCGGAGCTCAAAGCACAATTCCTTCGACCTCATGGTTTGGTTTTTGCTCTGACATGCACTTTCAACTGTGAGACCTTATATAGACAGATGTGCGCCTTTCCGAATCATGTCCAATAAAATTGAATTTACCACAGGTGGACTCAAATCAAGTTGTAGAAACATCTCAAGGATGATCAACAGAAACAGGATGCACTTGAGCTCATTTTCGAGTCTCATAGCAAAAGGCCTGAACTTGAATTTTTTATAAATTTGCAAAAGTTTCTAAAAACCTCTTTTCGATTTGTCATTATGAGGATTGTGTGTAGATTGATGAGGGGGGGGGGGGGGGGGAATGACCTTAATCCATTTTAGAAAAAGGCTGTAAAGTATCAAAATGTGGAAAATGGGAAGGGATCTGAGTACATTCCGAATGTACTCTAAAACACAAAATATTAATTGGTATGCTATAATGTATAATTACGTAATCACTATTACCAATTACAATACAATTTAACAGGTATGTGCTGTTTTGTTGTATATTAACTGCAGAATTCTGTAAATTATGGGGCATTGTGGACACATTTTGTGGGAGTTAAAATAATCGCTGGCTCATTAACATATTTTGCTTTGTAAGTGGTTATATGTGGTTTGATTTGATTAACTGAATTTACCTTAACAGGAGGGGGAAAAATTGCCAGATTTAAAGGGAATACATTGCAAAGGATGAAGTAGCAATATCCTGTTTTTCCTAAATCGCTGATTCCTGGTCTGGTTCATTCTCTGCTCGTAGGTTCAACTCTTCCACTTCACATATCCCAAGCAGCATCCCCATACTTGTCGGACATAGAGAACTGATACTGTATACTGGTTGTTCGGGTGGGATTGGCGTGGGATGTGGGGGTCCATGGGTGGCTTTTGGTCATTTTATTGGATTCCTCATGTCTTACTCATTGTTAAGAAGAATTATGGTACAAATTGGATTTTAGGTACTATATTTATTGAAAATTACATGAATCCTATAAATTAAAATAGCCATTTTGGGGGTAGTCAATTATCTTAATTTCTCAGAGATCACATTATATTTCAACAAAATAATATTTACTGTATGCTAATCTTGTCTTTAAAAAAATAAAAAATAACAATTTCACCTTTATTTAACCAGGTAGGCTAGTTGAGAGCAAGTTCTCGTTTACAAATGCGACCTGGCCAAGATAAGGCAAAGCAGTTCGACACATACAACGACACAGAGTTACATATGGAACAAACAAACAGTCAATAATACAGTAGAATAAGTCGATATACAGTGTGTGCAAATGAGGTAAGATAAGGAAGGTAAGCCACTAAATAGGCCATGGTGGCGAAGTAATTGCAATATACCAACTAAACACTGGAATGATAGATGTGCAGAAGATGAGTGTGCAAGTAGAGATACTGGGGTGCAAAGGAGCAAGATAAATAAATAAATACTCTATGGGAATGAGGTAGTTGAATGGGCTATTTACAGATGGGCTATGAACAGGTGCAGTGATCTGTGAGCTGCTCTGACAGTTGGTGCTTAAAACTAGTGAGGGAGAAATGAGTCTCCAGCTTCAGTGATTTTTGCAGTTTGTTCCAGTCATTGGCAGCAGAGAACTGGAAGGAAAGGCAGCCAAAGGAGGAATTGGCTTTGGGGGTGATATATTCTAAGTCAAAACCGTCCAGATTAGTGATGCTGGACGGGTGGGCAGGTGTGGGCAGCGATCGGTTGAAGAGCATGCATTTAGTTTTACTACGTCTGAAGATTAGTTAAGAATGTGTCCAAAGAGGGGCCAGAAGTATACAGAATTGTGTCATCTGCGTTGAGGTGGATCAGAGAATCACCAGCAGCAAGAGCGACATCATTGATGTATACAGAGAAGAGAGTCGTCCCGAGAATTGAACCCTATGGCACCGCCATAGAGGCTGCCAGACGTACGGACAACAGGCCCTCCGATTTGACACACTGAACTCTATCTGAGAAGTAGTTGGTGAACCAGGTGAGGCAGTCATTTGAGAAACTAATGCTGTTGAGTCTGCTAATAAGAATGTGGTGATTGACAGAGTTGAAAGCCTTGGCCAGGTCGATGAATACAGCTGCACAGTAATGTCTCTTATCGATGGCGGTTATGATATCGTTTAGGACCTTGAGCGTGGCTGAGGTGCACCTATGACCAGCTCTGAAACCAGATTGCATAGGGGATAAGGTACGGTGGGATTCGAAATGGTCGGTAATCTGTTTGTTAACTTGGATTTCGAAGACCTTAGAAAGGCAGGGTAGAATAGATATAGGTCTGTAACAGTTTGTGTCTAGAGTGTCTCCCCCTTTGAAGAGGGGGATGATCATGGCAGAGATCGCTTATCTCAGATGATACGAAAGAGAGGTTGAACAGGCTAGTAATAGGGGTTGCAACAATTTCGGCAGATAATTTTAGAGGGTCTAGATTGTCTAGCCCGGCTGATTTGTAGGGGTCCAGATTTTGCAGCATTTTCAGAACATCAGCTATCTGGATTTGGGTGAAGGAGAAATGGGGAGGCTTGGGTGTGTTGCTGTGGGGGGTGCAGGGCAGTTGACAGGGGTATGGGTAGCCAGGTGGAAAGCATGGCCAGCCGTAGAGAAATGCTTATTGAAATTCTCAATTATAGTGGATTTATCGGTGGTAACAATGTTTCCTAGACTCAGTGCAGTGGGCAACTGGGATGAGGTGCTCTTATTCTCCATGGACTTTACAGTGTCCCAGAACATTTTGGAGTTTATGCTACAGGACACAAATTTCTGTTTGAAAAAGCTAGCCATAGCTTTCCTAACTGCCTGTGTATATTGGTTCCTAACTTCCCTGAAAAGTTGCATATCGCGGGAGCTATTCGATGCTAATGCAGTACACCACAGGATGTTTTTGTGCTGGTCAAGGGCAGTCAGGTCTGGAGTGAACCAAGGGCTATATCTGTTCCTGGTTCAAAATTTTTTGAATTGGGACGTGCTCATTTAAAATGGCGAGGAAGGCACTTTTAAAGAATAACCAGGCATCCTCTACTGACGGGATGAGGTCAATATCCTTCCAGGATACCGGGGCCAGGTCAATTAGAAAGGCCTGCTCGCTGAAGTGTTCAAATGAGTGTTTGACAGTGATGAGGGGTACCTGGTAGGTTCATTGATAATTTGTGTGAGATTGAGGGCATCAAGCTTAGATTGTTGGATGGCTGGGGTGTTAAGCATGTCCCAGTTAAGGTCACCTAGCAGCACAAGCTCTGAAGATATATGGGGGGCAATCAATTCACATAGGGTGTTCAGGGCACAGTTGGGGTCAGAGGGTGGTCTATAGCAAGTGGCAACGTTGAGAGACTTGTTTCTGGAGAGGTGGATTTTTAAAAGTAGAAGCTCAAATTGTTTGGGTACAGACGTTGATAGTAAGACAGAACTCTGCAGGCTATCTCTGCAGTAGATTGTAACTCCGCCCCCTTTGGCAGTTCTATCTTCTCTTAAAATGTTATAGTTAGGGATGGAAATTTCAGGGGTTTTGGTGGTTTTCCTAAGCCAGGATTCAGACACGGCTAGGACATCCGGGTGTGCTAAGGCAGTGAATAAAACAAACTTAGGGAGGAGGCTTCTAATGTTAACATGCATGAAACCAAGGCTTTTACGGTTACAGAAGCCAACAAATGAGAGCACCTGGGGAATAGGAGTGGAGCTAGGCACTGCATGGCCTGGATTAGCCTCTACATCACCTGAGGAACAGAGGAGGTGTAGGATAAGGGTACGGCTAAAGCCTATAAGAACTGGTCGTCTAGTTTGTTCGGAACAGAGAGTAAAAGGAGCAGGTTTCTGGGCACGGTAGAATAGATTCAAGGCATAATGTACAGGCAAAGCTACGGTAGGATGTGAATACATTGGAGGTAAATACAGAATACATCTGTTTGTAAATACAGAAACGATTTCATAACAATCTGAGATGGTGGGTGTCAAAATCCTCCTTCTTGTGCTTTTTGAGGTGGAATGACTCTAACGTTAAAATCCATGGCTTTCTGTCACTTTAAGTATCAGAACCTATCACGCGGTAGGACTATGCGGATGTAGACAGACCCCTGTGAGAAACTAGCCAGAATAAGGATTATCCACAATATTGGAATTTGCGGTATGCCTTCAAAATACAAGTCCCCCATTGAAACTGATCCAAAGGGACACAAATAGTGGAATAATGCCATATTTGGTCTAGATAGTGCTAAACAAGTTTGGAATGTTGTTATATAACTTCAAAATAAATGTAATTAAATTAAATTAAAATCAAATTATAAATAAATAAAATAAAATAAAATAATTCATTAATTATGCAATAAAATGTTTGTTTTTTAAGTTTCAAATCTAAGACTGCATAATTGCATTGGGGGCATACATACACTGAGTGTACAAAACGTTAAAAACACCTTCCTAATATTGAGTTGCACCCACAGGAAACTGCTGAGCATTAAAAATCAAGCAGCGGTGCAGTTCTTGACACAAACTGGTGATCCTAGGCTCCTAAGTGGCGTGGTGGTCTAAAGCACAGCATCTCAGTGCAAGAGGTGTCACTTCAGTCTCTGGTTCAAATCCAGTTATAATCACATCCAGCTGTAAAAAATAATTTGTTCTGAACTGATTTGCCTAGTTAAATACAAGTCAGAACTATGGGCCTTATATCTATCTTTTATATATTTTGTCTCAAGGCTTAAAAATCCTTCTTTAACCTGTCTCATCCCCTTCATCTACACTGATTAAAGTGGATGTAACAAGTGACATCTAAACAGCTAAAAAAGAAACGTCCCCTTGTCAGGACCCTGTCTTTCAAAGATAATTAGTAAAAATCCATGTTAGTTAGTAAAAAAGCATGTTTCCCATGCTTGTTCAATAAACAATAAACAATTAATGAACATGCACCTGTGGGAAGGTCGCTAAGACACTAACAGCTTACAGAAGGTAGGCAATTAAGGTCACAGTTAGGAAAACTTAGGACACCAAAGAGGCCTTTCTACTGACTCTGAAAAACACCAAAAGAAAACTGCCCAGGGTCCCTGCTCATCTGCGTGAACATGCCTTAGGCATGCTGCAAGGAGGCATGAGGACTGCAGATGTGGCCAGGGCAATAAATTGCCATTAACGTACTGTGAGACACCTAAGACAGCGCTACAGGGAGACAGGACGGACAGTTGATCATCCTTACAGTGGCAGACCACGTGTAACAACACCTGCATAGAATCAGTACATCCAAACATCACACCTGCGGGACTGGTACAGGATGGCAACAACAACTGCCCAAGTTACACCAGGAATGCACTATCCCTCCATCAGTGCTCAGACTGTCTGCAATAGGGGCGGCAGGGTAGCCTAATGGTTAGAGCGTTGGACTAGTAACCGAAAGGTTGCAAGTTCAAATCCCCGAGCTGACAGTTAACCCACTGTTCCTAGGCCGTCATTGAAAATAAGAATTTGTTCTTAACTGACTTGCCTAGTAAAATATAGGTAAAAATAATATATATATATATATATTTTTAAATAGGCTGAGAGAGGCTGGACTGAGGGCTTGTAGGCCTGTTGTAAGGCAGTTCCTCACCAGACATCACCGGCAACAACGTCGCCTATGGGCTCAAACCCTCCATCGCTGGACCAGACTGGACTGGCAAAAAGTGCTCTTCACTGACGAGTTGTGGTGTTGTCTCACCAGGGGTGATGGTCGGACTTGCGTTTATTTTAGAAGGAATGAGTGTTACACAGAGGCCTGTACTCTGGAGCGGGATCAATTTGGAGGTGGAGGGTCAGTCATGGTCTGGGCGGTGTGTCACAGCATCATCGGACTGAGCTTGTTGTCATTGCAGGCAATCTCAATGCTGTGTGTTACAGGGAAGACATCCTCCTCCCTCATGTACCCTTCCTGACATGACCCTCCAGCATGACAATGCAATCAGCCATACTGCTCGTTCTGTGCGTGATTTCATGCAAGACAGGAATGTCAGTGTTCTGCCATGGCCAGAAAAGAGCCCGGATCTCAATCCCATTGAGCACATCTGGAACCTGTTGGATTGGAGGGTGAGGGCTAGGGCCATTCCTCTCAGAAATGTCTGGGAACTTGCAGGTGCCTAGGTGGAAGAGTGGGGTAACATCTCACAGCAAGAACGGGTAAATCTGGTGCAGTCCATGAGGACGAGATGCACTGCAGTACTTAATGCAGCTGCTGGCCACACCAGATACTGATTATTGCTTTTGATTTTGACCCCCCCCCCCCCCCCCCCCCCCCCCCCCCTTTGTTCAGGGACACATTATTCCGTTACTGTTAGTCACATGTCTGTGGAACTTGTTCAGTTTATGTCTCAGTTGTTGAATTGTGTTATGTTCATACAAATATTTACACATGTTAAGTTTACTGAAGATACACGCAGTTGACAGTGAGAGGATGTTTATTTTTTTGCTGAGTTTATAAGATTTCATTAGCTTTCACCTGAATTGTCTATGTCATGGAAAGAGCAGGTGTTCTTAATGTTTTGTCCACAGTGTATAAGCGGTGTACAGCCTTACCCATGTGGTATCAGCCTACTCAGTGACACCCACAAATATTAGCGTCATAGCTCTTATTGCAGAACTTGACTGGGGGAATCACCTCCCCACTCAGTCTATTGTGGGTATTGAATATTAATATTGGACTGTAAAGCCTAACCTACAGAACATTCCAACCTAGTTTAACAAGATCTAGTCTAAATACGGCATTAATCCTCTTTGTATCCTAATGAATAAGTTTCAACGGGTGACATGTATTTTGAAGATGACCCGCAAATTCCACTATTATGGCTTATCGTTATTGTGGCTGTAGTTTCATGCTGAGACACAGAGGGTCGTTGTGTTTTAGAGGAGAATAATAAATAAGCAACTATCAGATAGACCAACAAGTGATATATGTTTCAGTAAGATCGGATTTTTAGTATTTATAGCAATGGTTATCAACTGGCCTGCAAGGATGGAACGTATTGAGGTTGTGGTGGCAGATGCAGAGTGATATTTGGGTGTGCGAGACTTGACATCAGAAGAGTTACAGGGTGTGTTTAGTGGTGGTGTTCCATCCTTTCAGGTTGTTGGCATGAGACAGGGCTAAATATTTTTAAATAGTGGAGTATGATGGTGTTATTTTTATTTTGAATTTTTGCGAGTGTAGTATTAGATGGTAGGTTATTTGTTTATATATTTATTTTTTTCAAGCAAAGTATAAGTGAGTTGTACTCCAGTCTAGTAGGTGGCGGTAATGTAACATATTGGATGCCAACCGACGTTAAGCCTCATCGAAGAAGAAGAAAGAACTCTCAGCGGCCGTGTACACACTATATGCTGTCAGTGGTCAGGTAAGACCAATGAAACATACATTAACTTAATTATATTATCGATCATAAGAAAGCTTAGTGATTATTTTAATAATTTGTGAGTGGCAGTGCCGAGATATGGGTCCACGGCCCTGGGGATGTAGCCGGGTAGCGTCTCTGCCGAGAGCGGGCATGATATGAGAAGCTCTCTGGTGTTAAGTATTTTCGTAGTGGAGAAATTCATGTAGACAGGATTTACATGGTCTCGCTGCACATTACTAATTAGTTAACTGGACAATGCTAACGTGACCTAGCTAGCTTGCTAAGAATGCTAACGTTGTCATATAATATGAGACATCAACATAAAGATGAGCTGTCAAGGCTGTTGCTTCACTCCCGAGTTAGTTATCTGTGTATATATATATATACAGTTATTGATTATCTGTGAAGGACAGCTGACAGAACATGCCTTCCTGGATCTGAGGGTGGGAAGTGGTAAACCCCGTCACATGACAGTCAGCCGAGACCGACACAGATGCCGCGTTCATGGACAGGTCGGAACTAGGAACCTCGGAAATGTTAGACTTGCTAACTGGTTGAGTTGCAACGCAGGTTTAGTATGACTCTCGAGGAGGCTGAAATGATATTTCGGCTTGGAAACGTTATATATTTTCAGGAGTCGGGTAATTGATTAAGGAAAGAGGATTGGAGGCAAAGAGAGAGGATTTTGAAAAGACTGAGGGATGCAGAGGATAAGTTTGAATCTGTTGAAGGTATCAGTAACAATAACCCTCTGTATGTCGAGGATGATTGGTGTCAAGTTCAGAGTGAGTCGGACGCCAGTTTGAGTTTTGGAGGTGAAATGGAAGGGGTAGAAGGTGTTGTGAGGAGCTCGAAGCCCGAGCCCTGCATTGATGGACATGGTTATGGTAAAGATACATTTGGTCCAGTGGGAGTGAGATTTTTTACGAGGTTGGAACCGGTCCCTTTGTCCTGTATTAGCGGACTGATATAGATGTCTTCAGCGCAGGCTATACATCTTTTCTGCATCCCCCTCCTCCCCGTCAGCAAAATAATCGCAGCACCCCCACCCCCAAACTATTTCCCGCGGCTGTGTGTAAAGGTGGAACAATTTTAAGTTGACGATTCCTGGTGTTTGTGCGATGGGGAGCTTGATGAAACAGAGGTGACAGTCTGTTCTTTTGAGATTTGATTCGGAGTCTTTATCTGACCAGTAATGTTAGGATATATGAGTTATACTGTTAAAGCTTTTATGCCGAATACACTGCAGAGTTACAGGTGTTGCGTTAATGGGCATGTTGCGGAAGTGTGTAGGAGGTTCCAAGATGTGGGAAGTGTGCAGGAGGACATGGGACAGAAGAATGTGTAGTTTCGGCGGGGAAAGTTGTGTAGGGGTGCCCATGTTGCAGGGGATCAACGGTGTCCTGTGTGAACGAGGCAGGTTGAGGTGGCCAGGGTCAGACTAGTACAAAAGATGTCCTATTTTGAGGCAGTGAAGAAGGTAGAGGAGAGTGGATCAAGGGTGAGGAATTCTGATAGGATCCTTGTGAATAGTACATCTGGTCCAGAATAGAGGGATAGGCCAATGAGTGATATATGTTTCAGCGAGGTTGGCTTCTTAGCGTTCATAGCAATGATTATCAACAGAAAATAGATGTTGTGGTGGTAGCTGCAGAGAAGTACTTGGGGGTACAAGATTTGACTTCAGAAGAGTTAGAGGGTGTGTTGAGTGGTAGTGTCCCGTCCTTTGTCGTTGGCCTGGGATAGGATCAGATAGGGTTCAGGTAGTGGAATAAGGTGGTGGGTATTAATGAATGTAGGGTTAGTTGGTATGGTAATAAAACATTATATTAGTATTTTTTTGTAAAATGTTCTCCCATTTCCCCTTTTCCCATTTTGTATCACAAAGTGTAATGGATTAATACTATAGTTCATCTGGAGGCGGTAATGCAACATATTGGATGCCAACCGTCGTTAAACTCCACAAAGAAGAAAGCTCAGAAGCAGCTATGACGTTAGCTACCCATCTTTGCTGACAGATGGTGAAAAGACAGAACGGGTAAAGCGGTTCGTTTCTGCATTCTGCTGTCAGAGAGAGAGAAAGAGTTCCATTAGCAATATCCCTTTGTCCCTGTGCCATCTGTCTCTCACAATTTAATTCAAAGAGCTTTATTGGTATGGGAGTCATATATTTACGTTGCCAAAGCAAGTGAAATGGATAATAAACAAAAGTGAAATAACCAATCATAAATGAACAGTAAACATTACACTCACAAGTTTCAAAAGAATAGACACATTTCAAATGTTATATTATGGCTATATACTCTCTCTTTTTTAACCTGTATTTAACAAGGTAGGTTAGTTGAGAACAAGTTCTCATTTACAACTGCGACCTGGCCAAGATAAAGCAAAGCAGTGCGACACAAACAACAACACAGAGTTACACATGGAGTAAACAAACATACAGTCAATAATTCAATAGAAAAAGTCTATATACAATGTGTGCAAATGAGGTAGGATAAGGGAGGTAAGGCAATAAATAGGCCATGGTGGAGAAATAATTACAAATATAGCAATTAAGTGAGTGATCGATGTGCAGAAGATGAGTGTGCAAGTAGAGATACTGGGGTGTAAAGGAGCAAAATAAATAACAGTATGGGAATGAGGTAGTTGGATGGGCTATTTACAGATGAGCCAGGTTGATTAGAAAGGCCTGCTCGCTGAAGTGATTAAGGGAGCGTTTGACAGTGATGAGGGGTGGTAATTTGACTGCAGACCCATTACGGACACAGGCAATGAGGCAGTGTTCGCTGAGATCCTGGTTGAAGACAGCAGAGGTGTATTTGGAGGGCAGGTTGGTTAGGGTGATATCAAATTTAATTTGTCACATACACATGGTTAGCAGATATTAATGTGAGTGTAGCGAAATGCTTGTGCTTCTAGTTCCGACAATGCAGTAATAACCAACGAGTAATCTAGCTAACAATTCCAAAACTACTACCTTATACACACAAGTGTAAAGGGATAAAGAATATGTACATAAAGATATATGAATGAGTGATGGTACAGAGCGGCATAGGCAAGATGCAGTAGATGGTATCAAGTACAGTATATACATATGAGATGAGTATGTAAACAAAGTGGCATAGTTTAGTGGCTAGTGATACATGTATTACATAAAGATGTAGTAGATGATATAGAGTACAGTATATGCTTATACATATGAGATAAATAGTGTAGGGTATGTAAACATTATATTAAGTAGCATTGTTTAAAGTGGCTAGTGATATATTTTTGTAGGCCGTCTCGTCGTTGTTGGTAATCAAGCCTACCACTGTTGTGTCGTTCGCAAACTTGATGATTGAGTTGGAGGCGTGCGTGGCCACGCAGTCGTGGGTGAACAGGGAGTACAGGAGAGGGCTCAGAACACACCCTTGTGGGGCCCCAGTGTTGAGGATCAGCGGGGTGGAGATGTTGTTACCTACCCTCACCACCTGGGGGCGGCCCGTCAGGAAGTCCAGTACCCAGTTGCACAGGGCGGGGTCGAGACCCAGGGTCTCGAGCTTGATGACGAGCTTGGAGGGCACTATGGTGTTAAATGCCGAGCTGTAGTTGATGAACAGCATTCTCACATAGGTATTCCTCTTGTCCAGATGGGTTAGGGCAGTGTGCAGTGTGGTTGAGATTGCATCGTCTGTGGACCTATTTGGGCGGTAAGCAAATTGGAGTGGGTCTAGGGTGTCTAAGTGAGTGCTACGGGGCAGTAGTCGTTTAGCTCAGTTACCTTAGCTTTCTTGGGAACAGGAACAATGGTGGCCCTCTTGAAGCATGTGGGAACAGCAGACTGGGATAGGGATCGATTGAATATGTCCGTAAACACACCAGCCAGCTGGTCTGCGCATGCTCTGAGGGCACGGCTGGGGATGCCGTCTGGGCCTGCAGCCTTGCGAGGGTTAACACGTTTAAATGTTTTACTCACCTCGGCTGCAGTGAAGGAGAGTCCGCATGTTTTGGTTGCGGGCCGTGTCAGTGGCACTGTATTGTCCTCAAAGCGGGCAAAAAAGTTATTTAGTCTGCCTGGGAGCAAGGCATCCTGGTCCGTGACTGGGCTGGTTTTCTTTTTGTAATCCGTGATTGACTGTAGACCCTGCCACATACCTCTTGTGTCTGAGCCGTTGAATTGCGATTCTACTTTTTCTCTATACTGACGCTTAGCTTGTTTGATTGCCTTGCGGAGGGAATAGCTACACTGTTTGTATTCGGTCATGTTTTCGGTCACCTTGCCCTGATTAAAAGCAGTGGTTCGCGCTTTCAGTTTCACGCGAATGCTGCCATCAATCCACGGTTTCTGTTTTGGGAATGTTTTAATCGTTGCTATGGGAACGACATCTTCAACGCACGTTCTAATGAACTCGCTGACCGAATCAGCGTATTCGTCAATGTTGTTGTCTGACGCAATACGAAACATATCCCAGTCCACGTGATGGAAGCAGTCTTGGAGCGTGGAATCAGATTGGTCGGACCAGCGTTGAACAGATCTCAGCATGAGGGTGCCCGTGTTTACAGATTTGGGGTTGTACCTGGTAGGTTCATTGATAATTTGTGTGCGATTGAGGGCATCAAGCTTAGATTGTAGGATGGCTGGGGTGTTAAGCCTGTCCCAGTTTAGGTCACCTAACAGCACAAGCTCTGAAGATAGATGGGGGGCATTCAATTCACATATGGTGTCCAGGGCACAGCTGGGGGCATAGCTGGTCTATAGCAAGCGGCAACGTTGAGAAACTTGTTTCTGGAAAGGTGGATTTTTAGAAGTAGAAGCTCAAATTGTTTGGGCACAGACCTGGATAGTAAGACAGAACTCTGCAGGCTATCTCTGCAGTAGATTGCAACTCCGCCCCCTTTGGCAGTTCTATCTTCTCTGAAAATGTTATAGTTAGGGATGGAAATTTCAGGATTTTTTGTGGTCTTCCTAAACCAGGATTCAGACACGACTAGGACATCCGGGTAGGCAGAGTGTGCTAAGCCAGTGAATAAAACAACTTAGGGAGGAGGCTTCTAATGTTAACATGCATGAAACCATGGCTTTTACGGTTACAGAAGTCAACAAATGAGAGCGCCTGGGGAGTGGGAGTTGAACTAGGCACTGCAGGGACTGGATTAACCTCTACATCACCAGAGGAACAGAGTAGGAATCGGTTACTGCTAAAGGCTATAAGACCTGGTCGTCTAGTACGTTCGGAACCGAGAGTGAAGGGAGCAGCTTTCTGGGCACGGTAGAGTAGATTTGATGCATAATGTACAGACGAAGGTATGGTAGGATGTGAACACAGTTGAGGTAAACCTATGCATTGAGTGACAATGAGAGAGCTATCGTCTCTAGAAACGTCATTTAAACCAGGTGAGGTCACCGCATGTGTGGGAGGTGGAACTAAAGGGTTATCTAAGGAGGGCTAGGGGCTCTGTAGTGAAATAAGGCAATAATTACTAACCAAAAGAGCAATGGACAAGGCATATTGACATTAGGGAGATTACAAGACGAGGACAAGATGTCTGACTGCTACGCCATCTTAGATCAGGATGATCTCTCTCTATTCAATTTAATGCAAAAAACTTTATTGGCATGGGGAACATGTGTTTACATTGCCAAAGCAAATGGAATAGGCAATTAACAAAAGGGAAATAAACAATCAGAAATTAAAAGTACACATTACACTCACAAAAGTTTTTAAAGAATAAAGACATTTCAACTGTTGTAACAGTCCGCAATTAGTTGAAGTATGAAAGGGAAAACAAAGATCACAGATAAATATACATTATATTTACAATGTTGTTTGTTCTCCACTAGTTGCCCTTTTTTTGTGACAACAGATCATATCTTGCTACTGTGGTGTCACTTCACCTAATAGATATGGGAGTTTATCAAGATTGGATTTGTTTTAATATTCTTTGTGGGTCTGTGTAATCTGAGGAAATTATGTATCTCTACTATGGTCACGCAATTGGCAGAAGGTGCAGCTCGGTTCCCACCTCATTTTTTGGGCAGTGGGCACAGACTGTCTTCCATTGAGAGCCAGGTCTGCCGATGGTCAGTCACAGTAGTCAGGTATTCTGCTACTGTGTACTCTCTGTTTAGGGAAAAATAACATTGTAGTTTGCTCTGTTTTGTAGTTGATTCTTTCCAATGTGTTAAGTAATTATCTCTTTGTTTTCTTTTGATTTGCATTGTTGTCCTGGAGCTCTGTTGAGTTTGTGAACAGAGTTCCTGTACCTGCAGGATGAGGGGACTTTATTCCAGGTTCATCTCTCTGTAGGTGAGGGCTTTGTTATAGGAGGTTTGAGAATCACTACTTTTTAGGTAGTTGTAGAATTTAATGCTCTTTTCTGGATTTTGATAATTAGCGGGAATCATCATAATTCTGCTCCACATTCATTATGTGGTGTTTTACACAGAGGTTGTTTTTGCAGAATTCTGCATGCAGTCTCAATTTGGTGTTTGTCCCATTTTTATTAATTATTGGTTGGTTAGTGGACCCCAGACCTCACAACCATATTGGGCAATGTGTTATAATAACTGATTCCACTCAGATCCTAATTGGTATGTTTTACATTTTTGTCATTTAGCAGACACTCTTATTTAGATTGATTTACAGTAGTGAATGCATATATTTTTGTTACTGGTTACTGGGATTCGAACCCACAACTCTGGCGTTACAAGTGCCAGGCTCTACCAACTGAGCCACACAGGTGTGTCAAATTTGATCTTTCTTTTGATGGTGTTGAAGGCCCTTCTTGCCTTGTCTCTCAGATTGTTCACATCTTTGTGGAAGTTAAATGTGGTGCTGGTCCTGGCAACTGGACCTTTTTTGGAACACCGTTATTGACTGTCAGAGCCCAAGTCTGAGAGAATCTATTCAGAAGATCTAGGTGCTGCGATAGGCCCTTCTAGTTTGGGGACAGAAGCACCAGATCATCTGCAAATAGTAAACATTTGACTACGGAGTCTAGTAGGGTGAGGCCAGGTGCTGCAGACTGTTCTAGTGCCCTCGCCAATTCGTTGATATACGCTGAACAAAAATATAAACACAATGTAAAGTGTTGTTCCCATGTTTCATGAGCTGAAATAAAAGATCCCAGAAATGTACCATATGCACAAAAAGCTTATTTCTCTAAAATGTTGTCCACAAATTTGTTTACATCCCTGTTAGGGAGAATTTCTCCTTTGGGAAGATAATCCATCCACCTGATGTGTGGCATATCAAGAAGCTGATTTAAACAGCATGGTCATTACACAATAAAAGGAAGGCCACTCTAAAATCTGCAGTTTTTTCAAACAACACAATGCCACCTCAAGTTTTGAGGGAGCATGCAAGTTGCATGCAGGAATGTCCACCAGAGCTGTTGCCAGAGAATTTAATGTTAATTTAAGCTGTTGCCATAGAATTTAATGTTAATTTAAGCCACCTGTTCCAGCATTTTCGCACAGCAATTGAAGAGGAGTGGGACAACATTCCACAGACCACAATCAACAGCCTGATCAACTCTACAAACATCTCGCAAAGGAGATGTTTTGCGCTGCATGAGGCAAATTATTGCCACACCAGATACTGACTTTTTGTTGTTGAATTTTACCCCCTTTTCTCCACAATTTCATGGTATCCAATTGTTGGTAGTTACTATCTTGTCTCATCGCTACAACTCCTGTACGGGCTCGGGAGAGACGAAGGTCAAAAGCATGCGTCCTCCCCAATTTCGTGGAATCTCTCCCGAGCCCGTACGGGAGTTGCAGCTAGCACTGCAATGCAGTGCCCTAGACCACTGCGCCACCCGGGAGGCCCTACTGACTGGTTTTCTGATCCACGCCTCAAACTTTTTTTAAGGTATCTGTGACCAACATATGTATAGCTGTATTCCCAGTCATTTGAAATCTATAGATTAGGACCTAATTAATTTATTTAAATTGACTGATTTCCTTATAAGAACTGTAACTCAGTAAAGTCTTTGAAATTGTTGTCTGTTGCGTTTTATATTTTTGTTCACTATATATGTTGAAGAGGGTGGGGCTCAAGCTGCATCCCTGTCTCACCCCCCGGCCCTGAGGAAAGAAATGTTTGTGTTTTTTTGCCAATTTTAACCTCACATTTGTTGTGTTCATGGATTTGATAATGTTGGATGTTTTCCCCCCCAACACCGCTTTCCATGAATTTATAATGCAGACCCTCATGCTAAATTGAGTCAAGCTGTTTTGAAATCAACAAAGCATGAAAAGGCTTTTGTTTTGTTTGTTTGTCAATAAGGGTGTGCAGGGTGAATACGTGGTCTGTCATACAGTAATTTGGTAAGAAGCCAATTTGACATTTGAGGAAATGTAGGAGTCTGCTGTCAATGATAATGCAGAGGATTTTCTCTCTCTCTCATTCATTCATCACTCACTCATTGTTTTGTGTATGTGTGTTTGTAGGATGAGTGTGAAGCAGTGTCTCGAGGGTCAGGTGTACTCTGTGCCTCTGATCCAGTCAGACCTGAGGAGGGAGGAGGCTGTTCACCAGATAGCAGATGCCCTGCTCTACCTAGAGACCATCTCTACTGACATCTTTACCAGGTACACACACACTGAGATCGAGGAGTATAAGTCGTCCAATAAGAGCATGTGCTATATGTGTTGTTTGGTAGCAAAGATCCTCCTGATTTATTCCATGCCATATTTTGGTATCTCAGATTGTTCAGGGAATTCTTACACAGAGACTTCATTGGCAGGAAGGATGTTCAACATGATTTTTACATTTGTATCACAAATCATTTTTGAGAAAATCATGATGAAAGTGGCCGTTTTAGGCTGTGAACTGTACACGATAAAGACAATATATTGGTGTCATTATACAATGCGCTTTCAAATATGAACTATGTCTAGATTCTGAAATACGTTTTCTTACATTGAGTTATTCAACATAAAAAATATTAATAGGAATATCTCAACCCTTTTTGATTTAGCTTATTTTTAGACATATTGCTTGAAACAATATACTCTTCAAACACATCAAATTTCCATAGTGGGCCTCTGGTACTTATAATGATATGACCCATCTTATACATAGAAATTAACAGTGGTTCCTCCTTTTTAAAAGTTGCGTCATACTGCAGCACATCTTGCGGGCTGCCACAGAGTTCAATGGCATGTTATTTAATTGTCAGCCAGTGTTACCATTAATGCTAGTTAGTGCTAGTTTGACCACCAGAGGGCATCTTTGAGAAGCATTTGATAGCCTTCAATAGTGGCTGTACTAGAGAATTTTAAAGCTTTTTTGTAAGAACGTCATAAATGGGATTGATTTTAAGAAATTTAGCTTAATTAATTTGATTAATATTATGGTGTTTCTATTTCCAAGTAAAACAAAACCCTCAGGGTTTCCGTTAGGATTGAACGGAAAATATGGCGCTGTCCAACGTGACGGTCGGGAGTAGGCTACAGTAGTAAGAGCATAGCATTCTAACTTCAATATACTTTTTAAATAAATAAGATCTACACCACTTTTAACAGCACATTACTCAACACTAGTGAGAGTCATGTCGCCTACGGTAGGCCTACAGTATATTGACAAATATTTTTTTAAATGACGTGACTCTCCGCCAATAATTACATTTAGAGGATTCTAAATGAATATCTAAGGGGCATTTTTCATTACGACAAATCTGATCTGTGAGAATATCTGAGGGGCTTTTATAAAATTCATGTCAGGATGAGCCTGCAAGAAGGGTACCACATGAGGGAGGAGGATGTTTTCCCTGTAACATACAGTGTTGAGATTGCCTGCAATGACAACAAGCTCAGTCCGATGATGCTATGACACACCGCCCCAGACCATGACGGACCCTCCACCTCCAAATTGATCCCGCTCCAGAGTACAGGACTCGGTGTAACGCTCATTCCTTCGACAATAAATGCAAATCCGACCATCACCCCTGGTGAGACAAAACTGCGACTCGTCAGTGAAGGGCGCTTTTTGCCAGTCCTGTCTTTTCCAGCGATGGTGGGTTTGTGCCCATAGGCGACGTTGTTGTACAACAGGCCTACAAGCCCTCAGTCCAGCCTCTCTCAGCCTATTGCAGACAGTCTGAGCACTGATGGAGGGATTGTGCGTTCCTGGTGTAACTCGGGCAGTTGTTGTTGCCATCCTGTACCTGCCCTGTAGGTGTGATGTTCAGATGTACTGCCCTAGCCACATCTGCAGTCCTCATGCCTCCTTGCACTATGCCTAAGGCACATTCACGCATATGAGCAGGGACCCTGGGCAGTTTTCTTTTGGTGTTTTTCAGAGTCAGTAGTAAGGCCTCTTTAGTGTCCTAAGTTTTCCTAACTGTGACCTTAATTGCCTATCGTCTGTAAGCTGTTAGTGTCTTAATGACCGTTCCACAGGTGCATGTTCATTAATTGTTTATGGTTCATTGAGCAAGCATGGGAAACGGTGTTTAAACCCTATTCAATGAAGATCTGTGAAGACAGATTTTTACAAATTATATTTGAAAGACAGGGTCCTGAAAAGGGGATGTTTCTTTTTTAGCTGAGTTTATATTGTCCTGCTAATAGCCCATCCTAGAAACGTGTTGGCGCTGCAGTACAGCGCCCTTAACCACTGCGCCACTCGGGAGGCCCATAGTCCTAACATTTCAACACCCTAATTGTAGTCTAAGTCTCTCTTAGAATAAAAACCTTAGTGTAACAACAGTTTTAGTAAGTAATACTGAAGTCGTGCACAATTATCAGTTTCTATTTTGGCTTATAGACACAGTAGCGCCTTGGGACCCAATAGCAAAATCCATGCTCTAACTCACCCTTGCGCTGGTCTGAAGCAATGAAGTAGTGACGCAGGGTACTGTACTAAACCACAAATAACCTCGTAAGTCCCGCAGCATAATCGCAAAACTTTTCGTTGAGCAACCACTGTACATTATAGGTCATTAACCAATCACAGCCCTCGTTTAGGATTGCACATTCAGTAAATCACCAGCAGGGGGAGTTCACTTTGAATCCATTTACCATTCAAATGTTATTGGTGCTCATGAAATTGATCAGAACATCAGAATTAGCAGAGAGCCCACTCTGGAAATAGTATGTACTTGAAGAGTATATTGTTCAAAACAATATGTCTTAAAATGAACAACAAAATGAACATCAAAAATGTCATTTTTATATGTAGATAAATGAATGTTAAAATGTTTTTTAGAATTAAGATACTCTATTTTAGAACTCACTATAAGGAGTATAATGACAGATGTTGTCTGTAGTATGTACAGTTCACAGATGATAGGGTCTAACAGAAGGCATGTATCAATCTAAAAAGGGCCAGAATGGCCATGATTTTCTCAAAAATAGTTTGTCATATAAAGTATCAAAAACATCCTTCCTTCTAATTTAGGTTTCTATGTGACAACAGACAAGTGCCTTCACTGACATTTTCAACTTCTCCCTGACCAATTACTCAAAGGTAACCTGCCTAAATGACTACCGCCCCGTAGCACTCACATCTGTAGCCATTAATTGCTTTGAAAGGCTGGTCATAGCTCACATCAATACCATCATTCCAGAAACGCTGGACCCACTCCAATTTGCATACCGCCCCAACAGATCCACAGATGATGCAATCTCAATTGCACTCAACAGTGCCCTTTCCCACCTGGACAAAAGGAACACGTGAGAATGATGTTCATTGACTACAGCTCAGCGTTCAACACCATAGTGCCCTCAACGCTCCTAACTAAGCTAAGAACCCTGGGACTGAACACCTCCCTCTGCAACTGGATCCTGGACTTACTGACTGGCCACCCTCAAGTGGTAAAGGTAGGCAATAACACATCTGATCCTCATACGGGAGCCCCTCAGAGGTGCGTGTTTAGTCCCCTCCTGTACTTGTTCACTCACCACTGCGTGGCCAAGCATAACTCCAACACCATCACTAAAATTGCTGATGACACAACGGTGGTAGGCCTGATCACGGACAATGATGAGACAGACTATCGGGAGGAGGTCAGAGACCTGGCAGGTATGGTGCCAGGACAACAACCTCTTCCCTCAACGTGCGCAAGACAAAGAAGCTGATCGGGGACTACAGGAAAAGAAGGGAAGAACACACCCCCATTGACATCGACAGGGTTATAGTAGAGCGGGTCGAGACCTTCAAGTTCCTTGGTGTCCATATCACTAACAAACTAGAATGGTCCAAACACACCAAGACAGTCGTGAAGAGGGGACGACAACGCCTATTCCCAATTGGGGAAACTGAAAAGATTTGGCATGGGTAGCCAGATCCTCAAAAGCTTCTACAGCTGCACCATCGAGAGCATCCTGACCGATTGCATCACCGCCTGGTATGGCAACTGCTCGGCATTCGACCGTAAGGCGATACAGAGGGTAGTGCGTATGGCCCAGTATATCACTGGGGGCAAGCTTCCTGCCATCCAGGACCCCTATACCAGGCGGTGTCAAAGGAAGGCCCAAAAAATTGTCAAAGACTCTAGCCACCCTAGTCATAGACTGTTCTCTCTGCTACTGCATGTCAAGCAGTACCAGAATGTCTAATCTAGGTCCAAAAGGCTCCATAACAGATTCTACCCCCAATCCATAAGAATGCTGAACAATTAATAAAACAATTATACCTGGACTATTTGCATTTTTTTTTTACACACTGCTGTTACTTGCTGTTTATTAGCTATCTATGTATAGTCACTTTACCCCTACCTACATGTACATGTTACCTCAATTACCTTGACTAACCTGTACCCCTGCACAATGACTCTGTTCCGGTACCCCCTGAAGATAGGCTCGTTATTGTGTTCCTTTTTCACTTTAGTTAATTTCTTAATATTTTCTTAACTGGTTAAGGGCTTGAAAGTAAGAATTTCACGGTAAGGTTGTTGTTGTATTCGGCACATGTGACAAGTACATTTGAGTTGATTTTGATTGGATTGACAGTCTCTCTCTCACACACACACATACTTCATCAGCAATGTTTCCTGTACATTGTGCCCTCTTAATGAACCTGGTACCTTTATACACATGGTTTGGGAATGCTCTCTGGTGTCTGTATTCTGGGATGAAGTAGCTTCGAACTTATCCACTCTGTTGTCAGAAAATATTCCTGCATCTCCTTTTGTTTGACTGATTTCTCTGTACTTCATTTATCTCTTTGTCAGAAGCGCAGTCTTCTTGCTGGCCAAACTGCTGCAAAAAAATATTGCAGTACGATGGAAGCCTCCAAACACTTTCTATCCGTCAATGTAAATGGATCCTCACTTTCTTGGATGTAATTGATTTGGAGCATTTTACTGCTTGCATTCATAGAGCTAAAAAAGACACTTTGAACCAATGTCTTAATGCCACTGAAACACTGATGTGTTGCTTTGATTTTTTAAAAATTTTATTTGTTAATTTGAACCATCTATTTTTATTTAATTTTGCCCCTAAGGTCCTCGACTGGGGTGGGATTGTGATGGGGGAGGGGGGTGTCACTTCATTTTGTATGTACAGTACCAGTCAAAAGTTTGGACACACCTACTCATTCCAGGTGACAACCTCGTGAAGTTGGTTGAGAGAATGCCAAGAGTTTGCAAAGCTGTCATCAAGGCAAAGGGGGGCTACTTTGAAGAATCTACAATCTAAAATATATTTTGATTTGTTTAGCACTTTTTTGGTTACTACATGATTCCATATGTGTTATGTCATAGTTTTGATGTCTTCACTATTATTCTGCAATGTAGAAAATAGTAAAAATAAAGAAAACCCCTTTAATGAGATAGGTGTGTCCAAACTTTTGACTGGTACTGTATTTATTCTTGTTTGCTGAATAAACATTTGATCACAAAAAAAAATCAGCAGAACATACACACACACACACCCACGCATTTACACTTTGAGTTTCCCCTGGTGTGTGTGTGTAGGGTGTCTGAGAGTGTAGAGCGGAATCGCTCTCAGCTGCAGAGTGTGACAGATCGGATCAGGCTGGCCCAGGCCCGCGTCGACAAGATCAAAGGCAGCAAGAAGGCCACCAAGGTAACACGCTTCACACACAGAGTTGCAGATATCTGCAAAACAGATTACTTACAATACTTTCGAGTACTACGAGATTTTGATGTGTGTGTGACAATGTGTAGGTGTTCTCCAGTGCTAAGTATCCAGCTCCAGATCGTCTCCAGGATTACTCCTCCATCTTCAGTGGAGCCACAGACCCCGCCTCCCAAACACGCCCCAGATACCACATACAGGCCAAACTACGACCCCTTGACGACAAGGCCCTGCAGGTAACACAGACAAACACACAAATATAATACTTTATTTGATCATCTGCAAAACATTGCAGTACAAAGAGGTCAAATCAAACTTTGTTTGTCACATGCACTCCGAATACAGCAAGTGTAGACCTTACTGTGAAATGCTTACTTACAAGCCCTTAACCAAGCCCTATTGACCAAATAAACTCTAGCTGAAAATAATAAAAAGTAACACAATAAAATAACAATAATGAGGCTATATACAGGGGGTACCGATATTGAGTGACTATGCTTAGGTAATAAACAGCGAGTAGCAACAGTGTACAAAACAAATGGAGGGGGGGGGGGTCAATGTAAATAGTCTGATGGCCATGTGATTAATTGTTCAGCAGTCTTATGGCTTGGGGGTAGAAGCTGTTAAGGAGCCTTTTGGTCCTAGACTTGGTGCTCCGGTACCGCTTGCCTTGCGGTAGCAGAGAATACAGTCTATGACTAGGGTGGCTGGAGTCTCTGATAATTTTATTGGCTTTCCTTTGACACCACTTAGTATATAAGTCCTGGACGGCAGGAATCTTGGCCCCAGTAATGTACTGGGCCGTATGCACGACCCTCTGTATCACCTTACGGTCAGATGCCGAGCAGTTGGTTGCCATACCAGGTGGTGATGCAACCGGTAAGGATGCTCTCGATGGTGCAGCTGTAGGACTTTTTGAGGATCTGGGGACTCACGCCAAATCTTCTCAGTCTCCTGAGGGGGAAAAGTTGTCGTCGTGCCCTCTTCACAACTGCCTTGGTGTCTTTGGACCATGATAGTTTGTTGGTGATGTGGACACCAAGGAACATAACTCTCGACCTGCTCCACTACAGCCCCGTCGATGTTAATGGGGGCTTGTTCGGCCCGACTTTTCCTGTAGTCCACAATGATGGTGTAATTGTGTTTGGCCACGCAGTCGTGGGTGAACAGGGAGTACAGGACGGGACTAAGTACACACCCCTGAGGGCCCCAATGTTGAGAATCAGCGTGGCAGACGTGTTGTTGCCTACCCTTACCACCTGGGGGCGGTCCGTCAGGAAGGCCAGGATCCAGTTGCAGAGGGAGGTGTTTTATCCCAGGATCCTTAGCTTAGTGATGAGCTTTGCGGGCACTATGGTGTTGAACGCTGAGCTGTAGTCAATGAACAGCATTCTCACATATGTGTTCCTTTTGTCCAGGCGGGATAGGGCAGTGTGGAGTGCGATTGAGTCATCTGTGAATCTGTTGGTGCGGTATGCGAATTAGAGTGGGTTTAGGGCAGTGGTTCCCAAACTTTTTATAGTCCAGTACCCCTTCAAACATTTAGCCTCCAGCTAGATACCCCCTCTAGCACCAGGGTCAGCGCGCTCTCAAATGTTGTTTTTTGCCATTGTTATAAGCCTGCCACACACACTATATGATACATTTATTAAACATAAGAATAAGTGAGTTTTTGTCACAACACAGGTCGTGGGAAGTGACAAAGAGCACTTATAGGACCAGGGCACAAATAATAATATAATGATAATAAATAATTTTGCTCTTTTTTTAACCATCTTACATATAAAACCTTTTGTTCATTGAAAATTGTGAATAACTCATCACAGGTTAATGAGAAGGGTATGCTTGAACTCTGCAATGTTGGGTTGTATTGGAGAGAGTCTGCCTTTAATCATTTTCCACACACAGTCTGTGCCTCTTTAGTTTTCTTGCTAGTGAGGGCCGAGAATCCACTCTCACATAGGTACGTGGTTGCAAAGGACAACAGTGTCTTAACAGCGCGATTTGCCAAGGCAGGATACTCTGAGCGCAACCCAATCCAGAAGTCTGGCAGTGGCTTCTGATTAAATTCAATTTTCACAGAACCGCTTGTTGCAATTTCGATGAGGCTCTCTTGTTCAGATATCGGTAAGTGTACTGGAGGCAGGGCCTGAAAGGGATAATGAATCCAGTTGTTTGTGTCATCCATTTCGGGAAAGTACCTGCGTAATTGCAAAAAAAAGTGTCAAGACTTTTCCCCTTGATAACCAGCACACTTCTGTATGTTGTAAAAGCGTTACATGATCGCTGCCCGTATCATTGCATAGTGCAGAAAATACATGGGAGTTCAGGGTCCTTGCTTTAACAAAGTTAAACATTTGTCTTTTGTCTTTCAAGCTGTCAGGCATTCCCTTGGCAGCAAGAGCCTCTCGTGGATGCTGCAGGGTACCCAAGTAGCATTGGGAGCAACTGCTTGCATGTGCGTTACCACTCCACTATGTCTCTCTGTCATGGCTTTTGTGCCATCAGTACAGATACCAACATGAGCAGCAGCTACGTTTAGCTACATACGGATCGTTAGTGGAATTCCCAGGACAGAGAAACGGTTAATGTGATTGGATGTTAATTATTTGACTAGGCTACCTGTATTTGACATTGTGTTGTTATTTTGCTCAACACTAAATGGTTTAATTTGATTTTTGGCAGTGAAACTCGGCTACTCAGGACTGTTTGAAAGTGTGAAGATAGATGTCCCCTCCTACCTACCAGACCTGCCAGGCATAAAAAAAAAAAAATGTGAATCACATTTGGCATTGCACCCAGTTTGGGAATACCTGGTCTTGGGTATCCTGGAGGATGCTGTTGATGTGAGCCTTGACCAGCCTTTCAAAGCACTTCATGGCTACCGATGTGAGTGTTACGGGGCAGGAATAATTTAGGCAGGTTACCTTCGCTTCCTTGGGCACATGGACTATGGTGGTCTGCTTGAAACATATAGGTATTACAGACTCGGTCAAGGAAAGGTTGAAAATGTCAGTGAAGACACTTGCCAGTTGGTCCGCACATGCTTTTAGTACACGCCCTGGTAATCTGTCTGGCCCCGCGGCTTTGTGAATGTTGACCTGTTTTTAAAGGTCTTGCTCACATCGGCTACCGAGAGCATTATCAAACAGTCATCTAGAACAGCTGGTGCTCTCATGCATGCTTCAATGTTGCTTGCCTCGAAGTGAGCATAAAAGGCATTTAGCTCGTCTGGTAGGCTCACATCACTGGACAGCTCGCGTCTTGGTTTCCCTTTGTAGTCCATAATAGTTTTCATGCCCTGCCAAATCCGACGAGCGTCAGAGCCGGTGTAGTAGTCAATCTTAATCCTGTATTGACGCTTTTCTTGTTTGATGGTTCGTCTGAGGGCATAGCGGGATTTCTTATAAGCATACAGATTGCTGGATTTTGGACACAGAAAGCACTGTCTCCTCCTCAGCTAAAGCTGCCCTTTACAGCTGATATACAGTGCCTTGCGAAAGTATTCGGCCCCCTTGAACTTTGCGACCTTTTGCCACATTTCAGGCTTCAAACATAAAGATATAAAACTGTATTTTTTTGTGAAGAATCAACAACAAGTGGGACACAATCATGAAATGGAACGACATTTATTGGATTTCTTAAACTTTTTTTAACAAATCAAAAACTGAAAAATTGGGCGTGCAAAATTATTCAGCCCCCTTAAGTTAATACTTTGTAGCGCCACCTTTTGCTGCGATTACAGCTGTAAGTCGCTTGGGTATGTCTCTATCAGTTTTGCACATCGAGAGACTGACATTTTTTTCCCATTCCTCCTTGCAAAACAGCTCGAGCTCAGTGAGGTTGGATGGAGAGCATTTGTGAACAGCAGTTTTCAGTTCTTTCCACAGATTCTCGATTGGATTCAGGTCTGGACTTTGACTTGGCCATTCTAACACCTGGATATGTTTATTTTTGAACCATTCCATTGTAGATTTTGCTTTATGTTTTGGATCATTGTCTTGTTGGAAGATAAATCTCCGTCCCAGTCTCAGGTCTTTTGCAGACTCCATCAGGTTTTCTTCCAGAATGGTCCTGTATTTGGCTCCATCCATCTTCCCATCAATTTTAACCATCTTCCCTGTCCCTGCTGAAGAAAAGCAGGCCCAAACCATGATGCTGCCACCACCATGTTTGACAGTGGGGATGGTGTGTTCAGGGTGATGAGCTGTGTTGCTTTTACGCCAAACATAACGTCTTGCATTGTTGCCAAAAAGTTCCATTTTGGTTTCATCTGACCAGAGCACCTTCTTCCACATGTTTGGTGTGTCTCCCAGTTGGCTTGTGGCAAACTTTAAACGACACTTTTTATGGATATCTTTAAGAAATGGCTTTCTTCTTGCCACTCTTCCATAAAGGCCAGATTTGTGCAATATACGACTGATTGTTGTCCTATGGACAGAGTCTCCCACCTCAGCTGTAGATCTCTGCAGTTCATCCAGAGTGATCATGGGCCTCTTGGCTGCATCTCTGATCAGTCTTCTGCTTGTATGAGCTGAAAGTTTAGAGGGACGGCCAGGTCTTGGTAGATTTGCAGTGGTCTGATACTCCTTCCATTTCAATATTATCGCTTGCACAGTGCTCCTTGGGATGTTTAAAGCTTGGGAAATATTTTTGTATCCAAATCCGGCTTTAAACTTCTTCACAATAGTATCTCGGACCTGCCTGGTGTGTTCCTTGTTCTTCATGATGCTCTCTGCGCTTTTGACGGACCTCTGAGACTATCACAGTGCAGGTGCATTTATACGGAGACTTGATTACACACAGGTGGATTGTATTTATCATCATTAGTCATTTAGGTCAACATTGGATCATTCAGAGATCCTCACTGAACTTCTGGAGAGTGTTTGCTGCACTGAAAGTAAAGGGGCTGAATAATTTTGCACGCCCAATTTTTCAGTTTTTGATTTGTTAAAAAAGTTTGAAATATCCAATAAATGTCGTTCCACTTCATGATTGTGTCCCACTTGTTGTTGATTCTTCACAAAAAAATACAGTTTTATATCTTTATGTTTGAAGCCTGAAATGTGGCAAAAGGTCGCAAAGTTCAAGGGGGACGAATACTTTCGCAAGGCACAGTATGTATAGTTTAAATGCACAGCTTTATAGCAGTATAGTCCTAGCTGTTTAGATAAAGCCAAAAAGGCATGGTCATATTTCATTTAACTCAAGATACACGACTGTTCAAAAGTTTGGGGTCACTTAGAAATGTCCTTGTTTTTGAAAGAAAACATGTTTTTGTCCATTAACCTCTCTGATCTCCCAAACCCGGATCCGGTATCGTGACTACAGCCTCAAGCTCATTACCATAACGCAACGTTAACTATTCATGAAAATCGCAAATTAAATTAAATAAATATGCCATCTCTCAAGCTTAGCCTTTTGTAAACAACACTGTCATCTCAGATTTTCAAAATATGCTTCTCAACCATAGGAAAACAATAATTTGTGTAAAAGTAGCTAGCTAGCGTAGCATTTAGCGTTAGCATTAGCGTTAGCATCCAGCACGCAACATTTCAACAAAAACATAAAAGCCTTCAAATAAAATCATTTACCTTTGAAGAACTTCTGATGTTTTCAATGAGGATACTCTCAGTTAGATAGCAGATGCTCAGTTTTTCCAAAAAGATTCTTTGTGTATTAGAAAACATGAAAACATGGCAAATGTTGTTTAGAATCAATCCTCAAGGTGTTTTTCACATATCTCTTCATTGATATATCGTTCTTGGACGCATGGTTTCTCCCCTCAATCCAATGGAAAAGTACAAGCAGCTGGCAATTGCGCACCGAATTCCACGCAGGACACCAGGCGGACACTTGGAAAATGTAGTCTCTTATGGTCAATCTTCCAATGATATGCCTACAAATACGTCACAATGCTGCTAACACATTGGGGGAACGACAGAAAGTGTAGGCTCATTCCTTGCGCAATCACAGCCATATAAGGAGACAATGGAAAACAGAGCTTCAGAAATTCTGCTCATTTCCTGGTTGACGCATCATCTTGGTTTCGCCTGTAGAATGAGTTCTGGGGCACTTACAGACAATATCTTTGCAGATTCTGAAACTTTAGAGTGTTTTCTTTCAAAAACTGTCAAGAATATGCATAGTCGAGCATCTTTTCGTGACAAAATATCGCGCTTAAAACGGGAACGTTTTTTATCCAAAAATGAAATAGCGCCCCTAGAGATCAAAGAGGTTAAAATAACATTAAATTGATCAGAAATGCAGTGTAGACATTGTTTGTGTTGTAAATAACTGTTATAGCTGGATATTTTTTTATGGATAACTACATAAGTGTACAGAGGCCCATTATCTAGGCAGAGTTGCAAAGAAAAAGCCATATCTCAGACTGACAAATTAAAGATTAAGATGGGCAAAAGAACACAGACACTGGACAGAGGAACTCTGCCTTAGAAGGCCAGCATCCCGGAGTCGCATATTCACTGTTGACGTTGAGGCTGGTGTTTTGCGTGTACTATTTCATGAAGCTGCCAGTTGAGGACTTGTGAGGTGTCTGTTTCTCAAACTAGACACTAATGTACCTGTCCTCTTGCTCAGTTGTGCACCGGGGTCTCCCACTCCTCTTTCTATTCTGGTTAGGGCCAGTTTGTGCTGTTCTATGAAGGGAGTAGTACAGTGTTGTACGAGATCTTCAATTTCTTGGCAATTTCTCGCATGGAATAGCCTTAATTTCTCAGAACAAGAATAGACTGATGAGTTTCAGAAGAAAGTTATTTGTTTCTAGCCAATTTGAGCCTGTAATCGAACCCACAAATGCTGATCCTCCAGATACTCAACTAGTCTAAAGAAGGCCAGTTTTATTGCTTCTTTAATCAGCACTACAGTTTTCAACTGTGCTAACATAATTGCAAAAGGGTTTTCTAATGATCAAGTAGCCTTTTAAAATGATAAACCTGGATTAGCCTACACAATTTGCCATTGGAACACAAGTGATGGTTGCTGATAATGGGCCTCTGTACGCCACTGTAGATATTCCATACAAAATCAGCCGTTTCCAGCTACAATAGTCATTTACAACATTAACAATGTCTACACTGTATTTCTGATCAATCTGATGTTATTTTAATGGACTTATAATGTGCTTTCATTTAAAAAAAAACAGGTGACCCCAAGCTTTTGAACGGTAGTGTACATTCTGCTCCACTCAACCGTACAGCTGAGTCCACAGGTATTTAACAGCTGCATAGACAAACTTGGGGACTGAGGTGATGGGTTTTGACCTGGCTGGGAGACAGCTACCGCTAGATTAGGCTCTGACCTGACTTGACCTGCCTGAGGACAGACCTGTTCTCACCTGGGGACATGACATGAGAAGCCCTGACTAAAACTACCCTCAGGAAACTACTGTGTGCGTGTAGTGGTGGAAAAAGTACTCAATTGTCATACTTGAGTAAAAGTAAAGATACCTTTAGTAGAAAATGACTCAAGTGAAAGTCACCCAGTAAAATAATTCTTGAGTAAAAGTTTGAAAGTATCTTGTTTTAAATACTTAAGTAAAGTGGTGGAAAAAGTACTCAATTGTCATACTTAAGTAAAAATAAATTCTACACATGAAATTCCTTTATATTAGGCATACCAGAAGGCACAATGTCCTTGTTTTTGTATTTACAGACAGCCAGGGGTCCCACTAAAACACTCAGACATAATTTACAAATGCAGTATTTGTGTTTAGTGAGTTTCCACCAGATCAGAGGCAGTAGGGATGACAACATGTTATATTGACAGGTATATGAATTGGACCGTATTACTCTCCTGCCTGAGCATTTGAAATATATTGAGTACTTTTGGGTGTCAGGGTATTTTTACTTAGTTACTTTACACCACAGTTGTGTGTGTGTGTGTGTGTGTGTGTGTGTGTGCACCTTAGCTCAGCAGTGAAGTTGTGTGTTTATTGATAGTGAACACCCATGAGATCTCCCTCCCTGCCGGAATCGAAAACTTCCAGGAACAGTAGTATTTTGTGCTGTTTGAGAGAGAGGGGGAGAAAGATGTGGAAAACAATATTTCCTGTGTGCTTCCCTGGCTCAGAGATGTATTATTTATGAAGCCTCATGCGCTGCGGAGAGAGGGAGCGATTGAGGGAGAGAGAAATAGACAGAGGCTGATGACGAAAAGGGAAAGAGTGGGAGTTATTCATGTGGTTTGGAGTCTGGTTGTGTGCAGACACCAAACCACAGGGTATTTGAATCAGTCTTTGAATCTGCATCTCTCTCTTTTGCCTACAAGGCTGTCTCTATCAAAAGCTACTACTCTAACTATTTTTTTATTTTTTTGATTAATATTATTGTATTTAGATTGTTTTCTATTGTGTTGTTGAATGTATGTTTGTTTATTCCATGTGTAACTCTGTGTTGTTGTTTGTGTCGCACTGTTTTGCTTTATCTTGGCCAGGTCACAGTTGTAAATGAGAACTTGTTCTCAACTAATCTACCTGGTTAAATAAAGTTGAAATAAAAAAACTCTTTCTTTGTTCAAAACAGAGGTGGAAAGCAATGCTAATGCATGTTTATGTCTGGTGGCCATTTTGTGTTTTTTAAAGAAAAGTAGGTTCTTACCAGACTCATTTAATATCGGTCTTCTCTTGTTTTACACCCCCTGTCTCTACATCCCCCTCTAGGAGAAGTTGTGTTATTACCCGGTGTGTGTGAGCAGTAAGAAGCGTTCAGAGGATGAGACCGAGGAGGGGCTGGGCGGTCTGCCTCGAAACATCTCCTCTGTCAGCTCTCTGCTGCTGTTTAATACTACAGAGAACCTGTTAGTACACACACACACACACACACACACACACACACACACACACACACACACTCAACACACACTCCTCTAACTGTTTGTGTATGTGTTTAGGTATAAGAAGTATGTGTTCCTGGACCCCCTGGCGGGGGCGGTGACTAAAACACACACCACCCTGGAGACAGAGAAGGAAGAGAAACCATTTGACGCTCCGCTATCCATAACCAAGAGAGAACAGCTGGAGAGACAGGTACACACACATCGTACACACACACTCCGTTACATGTGTTCACTAAAGAACTGGAGGCCTGAAAGATTATTTCAAAGGGCCTTGCAAACAGGTTAAAGTGTACCTTTGAATTAGGACACTTTCTCTCTCCCTTCTTCTCTCATTCCCTCTCCATCTGTCCCCCTGTAGACAGCAGAGAGCTACTTCTATGTTCCAGACCTGGGTCAGGTCCCAGAGATAGACGTCCCCTCCTACCTACCAGACTTGCCAGGCATTGCTGACGACTTGTCCTACAGCCAAGACCTGGGGCCAGGCATCGCACCCTCTGGACCAACACACACCTTCCCTGAACTACCGACCTTCACTGGGGAGGACATGTCTGGTACACACGCTGTTTCTATTGTGTGGATTATATAGAAGTTTTCCTGGAAATCGGTCATGTCAACTTACGGAACTGTTTCTATTGGTTGATGTTTTGTTGTTTGTTTGTGTTACAGGTTCTCAGTTCCAAGTTGCAGTCCCGCCTCCTCCCCCTCCTCCCCCACCAGAGCCCACACACACCCCCGCCCCTCCCCCTGGTCTCCCCCCTCCTCCACCTCCTCCCCCACCTCCACCTGCAGAGAGCCCTGCTGAACCCAACCGCACTCGGAGCACAGGTACCACACACACACACACACGCACACACTACACACAGTACATTCGGAAAGTATTCAGACCCCTTCACTTTCCACATTTTGTTACGTTACAGCCTTATTTGAACATGTATAAAAAAATATATATTCTTCATCAATCTACACGCAATACCCTATAATGACAAAGTAAAAACAGGTTTTTAGACATTTTTGCAAATGTATTTAAAAAAAAAACGGAAATATTACATTTACATAAGTATTCAGACCCTTTACTCAGTACTTTGTTGAAGCACCTTTGGCAGTGATTACAGCCTCAAGTATTCTTGGGTATGACACTACAAGCTTGGCTCACCTGTATTTGGGGAGTTTCTCCCATTCTTCTCTGCAGATCCTTTCAAGCTCTTTCAGGTTGAAAGGGGAGCGTCGCTGCACAGCTATATTCAGGTCTCTCCAGAGATGTTCGATCGGGTTCAAGTTCGGGCTCTGGCTGGGCCACTCAAGGACATTCAGAGACTTGTCCCCAAGCCACTACTGCGTTGTCTTGGCTGTGTACTTACTATCGTTGTCCTGTTGGAAGGTAAACCTTTGCCCAAATCTGGGGTCCTGAGCACTCTGGAGCAGGTTTTCATCAAGGGTCTGTCTTTACTTTGCTCCGTTCATCTTTCCCTCGATCCTGAATTGTCTCCCAGTCCCTGCCACTAAAAAACATCCCCACAGCATGATGCTGCCACCACCATGCTTCACCGTAGGGATGGTGACAGGTTTCCTCCAGACATGACGCTTGGCATTCAGGCCAAAGAGTTTAACTTGGTTTCATCAGACCAGATAATCTTGTTTCTCATTGTCTGAGAGTCCTTTGGGGGCCTTTTTGCAAACTCCAAGGGGCTGTCATGTGCCTTTTACTGAGGAGTAGCTTCTGTCTGGCCACTCTATCATAAAGGCCTGATTGGTGGAGTGCTGCAGAGATGGTTGTGCTTCTGGAAGGATTTCCCATCTCCACAGGAACTCTGGAGCTCTGTCAGAGTGACCATTGGGTTCTTGGTCACCTCTCTGACCAAGGCCCTTCCCTCCCGATTGCTCAGTTTGGCCGGGCGGCCAGCTCTAGGAAGACTCTTGATGGTTCCAAACTTCTTCCATTTAAGAATTATGGATGCAAGTGTGTTCTTGGGGACCTTCAATGCTGCAGAAATTGTTTTTTTTACCCTTCCCCAGATCTGTGCCTCGATACAATCCTGTCTCGGACATCTACAGACAATTCCTTTGACCTCATGGCATGGTTTTTGCTCTGACATGCACTGTTAACTGTGGGACCTTGTATAGACAGGTTTGTGCCTTTCCAAATCATGTCCAATGAATTGAATTTACCACAGGTGGACTCCAAGTTGTAGAAACATCTCAAGGATGATCAATGGAAACAGGATGCACCTGATCTCTATTTCGAGTCTCAAAGCAAAGGGTCTGAATACTTATTTCTGTTTTTAATCAATTTGCTAAAATTTCTAAAAACCTGTTTCAGCTTTCTCATTATGGGGTATTGTGTGTAGATCGATGAGGGGGAAAAAATAATTTAATACATTTTAAAATAAGTCTGTAACGTAACAAGATGTGGAAAAAGGGAAGGGGTCTGAATACTTTCCGAATGCACTGTATGTAAGTATACACACACACACACACACTCCTCTCCAACTGTGTGTTTACGTCTAGCTCCTGTAGCGGGGGCTCCCGGCGAGGTGGTTGAATCAAACAGCCGGGCCAGTCTACTAGAGTCCATCCGCAACGCTGGAGGCATCGGCAAGGCCAAACTACGCAACATCAAAGAACGCAAGATGGAAAAGAAGAAACAGAAGGAACAGGAACAAGGTAAGAGAAAAAGAGGAGGAGTGAGAGGGGAGAGGTGGTGGGGAGAGAGAGGAAGAAGAAGAATAGAGGGAGAGAGAAATAAACAGATTGCCGTTGGTTGAGTGTCTTGGTTCTCCACTTGAATAACAAGCGAGAAATCAGTCTTGAATCTGGTGACTCTTTGAGAGCATGTAGCACCAACAGAGCAATGCTACCTGCCTCCAGTTCTTTAACTTACAGAGCATATTTGGGACATAGGTAACCCTGTGGTGTGTCTTTACACACACTAACACTAACTAGTCATAGAGAACAGCTCAGGGCTGCATGACCTTTAGATGTATAAACATCACCTTCTTATCTCTATGACATTTGCTGTGAGCGCGTGTGAGGGAGCGAGAAAATGTGTGAGAGTAAGTCCCGTCATCATTGCTGGTTCAGTTGCTGCCGGGCCACCAACATTTAACAGTTGGGTTCATTTGAGCAAGTCATGAAAACTACTACAGTTGTTCACCAGCTATACTATTTATGTAGTATGTAGCTACAGTAATGTAACTTCTCTGGTCTCTCTCCACTGTACTAAAAGGACATAGAAATGGAATCCATCATCTCTGCTTCACTGCTTTCTTACTGTGTTCTCCCTCCCTCTCTCAGTGGTAGCAGCAGCCAGTGGAGGAGACTTCATGTCAGATCTCTTCAATAAGTTGGCGATGCGAAGGAAAGGTAAGCACATCCCTCTCCCTGCCTGTCCCTCCCTCCTTTGCTCATCTCCCCTGGGTTATTGTCGTAAAGGCTCTGATAATGGTGCATAAGTATTTCTGTGTCGGTGATCGTGGTGTGTGTGTTTCCTAGGTATCTCTGGTAAGGGTCCTGGAGGCGGGGACTCTGGGGAGGGCCCAGCTGGTTCTGGCAGCGCATTCGCTAGGATGTCCGATGTAATCCCGCCTCTTCCTGCCCCCCATCAGCCAACCGCTGAAGACGAGGACGACTGGGAGGCCTAACAACTGAGACATGCCAATCAGAACCAATGGAACTCTGAGCACATATAGCTCTAAGCCAATCAGAGAACAGAATACTGAGGCGATTCTGAGGGATGAAGCTAACGCTTGTTGAGGAGAGGTAATGCTGTGTTGTCAGTGGGTTGAGTTTCTTCCAGATGATAGACAATGGTGGCATTCCAGGTCGTAGCATAACTTCAATAAAGACCGGGAATGCCACTGGTTTCTTTGCAGATTATATGGTTGTTTGACGATAGTGACATGGTCCCTACGTATGCAATCAGCCGCAATTCCAGTGCCTGCCATGTATTTGACCCAGGTGTGTTATATAGTTCAGTGACTCCCTCTGTTGGTTTTCTGTAGTTTTGATCAACACACAGGAACCATCACGGACTGATCTTTACTGAGAAAAGGAAAGGACAAACAACTACAGGAGAAAAGTCAGACCTCATCTCAGCATTGTAAAGATGTTTAATAAAGTAACATGTAAATATTACATCATGTGTAACACCACACTAAAGTAGCAGAACATTTCAATCAAAATGTTAACACATTTCCTTCAATAAATGGCTTTTTGCATTTAAAATAAAACTGTCAGTGGAGAGTTGACTGATCTGTACTGCTGGAGAGGTGTGTGTGAGACAGACAGTGCCTAAACCTGCAGTGCCTTCAGAAAATATTCACATCCCTTGACTTTCCCCACCTGTTGTTACAAAGTGGGATTAAAATGGATTTAATTGTCATTTTGTTGTCAATGATCTACACAAAATACGAAAAATAAAACATCTTAAATATTTAAGTATTTAACCCCCTAAGTCAATACATGTTAGAATCACCTTTGGCAGCGATTACAGCTGTGAGTCTTTCTGGGTACGTCTTAAGAGCTTTGCACACCTGGATTGTACAATATTCGCACATTAGTATTTTAAAAATTCTTCAAGCTCTGGTTGTTGACCATTGCTAGACAGTCATGTACAGTAAGTATTTTCAAACCATTTTAAATCATAACTCGGCCACTCCGGAACATTCAATGTTGTCTTGGTAAGCAACTCCGGTGTATATTTGGCCTTGTGTTTTAGGTAATTGTCCTGCTGAAAGGTGAATTTGTCTCCCAAGTGTCTGGTGGAAAGCAGACTGAACAAGGTTTTCCTCTAGGATTTTACCTGTGCTGAGCTCTCTCCCGTTTCTTTTTATCCTAAACTCCCTTGTCCTTGCTGATGACAAGCATACCCATAACATGATGCAGCTACCACCATGCTTGAAAATGTGAATAGTGATGTTGGATTTGTAGAAAAGTTTGTGGTCATATGCACATCCTTAAAACCATAGGTGCTGTGCTTACAAAGAATACTAGTACAGAACAAGGCCTGCACTCTGTTGAAGCTCCCAATTCAGTTTTATTGACAACGATATGATCTAAAACGGAGCTTCTTGGTCTTTACTTGTTTGATTTGCCCCAAACATAACGCTTTGTATTCTGGACAAAAAGTTATTTTGTTTTGCCAAATTTATTGCAGTTTTACTTTTGTGCCTTATTGCAAGCAGAATGCATGTTTTGGAATAGTTTTATTAAAATGAAATCAAATATTTATATAGCCCTTCTTACATCAGCTTATATCTCAAAGGTGCTGTACAGAAACACAGCCTAAAGCCCCAAACAGCAAGCAATGCAGGTGTAGAAGCATGGTGGCTAGGAAAAACTCCCTAGAAAGGCCAAAACATAGGAAGAAACCTGGAGAGGATCCAGGCTATGAAGGGTGGCCAGTCCTCTTCTGGCTGTGCCGGGTAGAGATTATAACAGAACATGGCCAAGATGTTCAAATGTTCATAAATGACCAGCATGGTCAAATAATAATAATCACAGTAGTTGTCGAGGGTGCAACAAGTCAGCACCTCAGGAGTAAATGTCAGTTGGCTTTTCATAGCAGATCATTCAAAGTATCTATACCGCTCCTGCTGTGTCTAGAGAGTTGAAAACAGCAGGTCTGGGACAGGTAGCACGTCCGGTGAACAGGTCAAGGTTCCATAGCCGCAGGCAGAACAGTTGAAACTGGAGCAGCAGCACGGCCAGGTGGACTGGGGACAGCAAGGAGTCATCATGCCAGGTAGTCCTGAGGCATGGTCCTAGGGCTTAGGTCCTCTGAGAGAGAGAAAGAAAGAGAGAATTAGCATACTTAAATTCACACAGGACACAGGATAAGACGGGAGAAGTACTCCAGATATAACAGATTGACCCTAGCCCCCCGACACAAACTTCTGCAGCATAAATAGTGGAGGCTGAGACAAGAGGAGTCAGGAGACACTGTGGCCACATCCGATGACACCCCCAGACAGGCCAAACAGGCAGGATATAACCCCACCCACTTTGCCAAAGCACAGCCCCCACACCACTAGAGGGATATCTTAAACCACCAACTTACCATCCTGAGAGACAAGGCCGAGTATAGCCCACAAAGATCTCCGCCACGGCACAACCTAAGGGGGGGGGGGGGCGCCAACCTAGACAGGAAGATCACATCAGTGACTCAACCCTCTCAAATGACGCACCCCTCTTAGAGACGGCATGGAAGAGCACCAGTAAGCCAGTGACTCAGCACCTGTAATAGGGTTAGAGTGTAGGTATGTACGGCAGGACCAAATCAGAGAGATAGGTGGGAGCAAGCCCATGTAATGCTTTGTAGGTTAGCAGTAAAACCTTGAAATCAGCCCTTGCCTTGACAGGAAGCCAGTGTAGGGAGGCTAGCACTCGAGTAATATGATCAAATTTTTTGGTTCTAGTCAGAATTCTAGCAGCCATATTTAGCACTAACTGAAGTTTATTTAGTGCTTCATCCGGTTAGCCGGAAAGTAGAGCATTGCAGTAGTCTAACCTAGAAGTAACAAAAGCATGGATACATTTTTCTGCATCATTTTTGGACAAAGTTTCTGATTTTTGCAATGTTACGTAGAGCTGTCCTTGAAACAGTCTTGATATGTTTGTCAAAAGAGAGATCGGGGTCCAGAGTAACGCTGAGGTCCTTCACCGTTTTATTTGAGACGACTATACAACCATCAAGATTAATTGTCAGATTCAACAGAAGATCTCTTTGTTTCTTGGGACCTTGGGACCATCTCTGTTTTGTCCGAGTTTAAAAGTAGAAAGTTTGCAGCCATCCACTTCCTTATGTCTGAAACACAGGTTTCTAGCGAGGGCAATTTTGGGGCTTCACCATGTTTCATTGAAATGTACAGCTGTGTGTCATCCGCATAACAGTGAAAGTTAACATTATGTTTTCGAATGACATCCCCGAGAGGTAAAATATATAGTGAAAACAATAGTGGTCCTAAAATGGAACCTTGAGGAACACCGAAAATTTACAGTTGATTTGTCAGATGTCAAACCATTCACAGAGACAAACTGATATCTTTCCGACAGATAAGCTCTAAACCAGGCCAGAACTTGTCCATGTAGACCGATTTGGGTTTCCAATCTCTCCAAAAGAATGTGGTGATCGATGGTATCAAAAGCAGCACTAATGTCTAGGAGCACGAGGACAGATGCAGAGCCTTTGTCTGACGCCATTAAAAGGTAATTTACCCCCTTCACGAGTGCAGTCTCAGTGCTATGATGAGGTCTAAAACCAGACTGAAGCATTTCGTATACATTGTTTGTCTTCAGGAAGGCAGTGAGTTGCTGCGCAACAGCTTTTTCTAACATTTTTGAGAGGAATGGAAGATAGGCCGATCATTTTTAAAATATTTTCTGGGTCAAGTTTTGGCTTTTTCAAGAGAGGCTTTATTACTGCCACTTTTAGTGAGTTTGGTACACATCCAGTGGATAGAGAGCTGTTTAGTATGTTCAACATAGGAGGGCCAAGCACAGGAAGCAGCTCTTTCAGTAATTTACTTGGAATAGGGTCCAGTATGCAGCTTGAAGGTTTAGAGGCCATGATTATTTTCATCATTGTGTCAAGAGATATAGTACTAAAACACTTGAGTGTCTCTCTTGATCCTAGGTCCTGGCAGAGTTGTGCAGACTCAGGACAACTGAGCTTTGGAGGAATACTCAGGTTTAGAGAGGAGGCTGTAATTTGCATTCTAATGATCATGATCTTTTCCTCAAAGAAGTTAATGAATTTATTACTGCTGAAGTGAAAGCCATCCTATCTTGGGGAATGCTGCTTTTTAGTTAGCTTTGCGACAGTATCAAAAATAAATTTCGAATTGTTCTTATTTTCCTCAATTAAGTTGGAAAAATAGGATGATCGAGCAGCATTGAAGGCTCTTCGATACTGCACGGTACTGTCTTTCCAAGCTAGTCGGAAGACTTCCAGTTTGGTGTGGCTCCATTTCCGTTCCAATTTTCTGGAAGCTTGCTTAAGAGCTCGGGTATTTTCTGTATACCAGGGAGCTAGTTTCTTATGACATGTTTTTAGGGGTGCAACTGCATCTAGGGTATTGCACAAGGTTCTGATTTGTGTCCTCTGACGTCCTTGGGTAGGCAGAGGGAGTCTGGAAGGGCATCAAGGAATCTTTGGGTTGTCTGAGAATTTATGCACGACTTTTGATGCTCCTTGGTTGGGGTCTGAGCAGATTATTTGTTGCGATTGCAAACGTAATAAAATGGTGGTCCGATAGTCCAGGATTATGAGGAAAAACATTAAGATCCACAACATTTATTCCATGGAACAAAACTAGGTCCATAGTATGTCTGTGAGTAGGTCCAGAGACATGTTGGACAAAACCCATTGAGTCGATGATGGCTCCGAAAGCCTTTTGGGGTGGTCACCAAAAATGTGAATATTATCTGCTATGACTACAAGGTCCGATAGGAATTCAGGGAACTCAGTGAGGAACGCTGTATATGGCCCAGGAGGCCTGTAAACAGTAGCTATAAAAAAGTGATTGAGTAGGCTGCATAGATTTCATGAACTAGAAGCTCAAAAGACAAAAACGTCGGGTTTTTTTGTAAATTGAAATTTGCTATCGTAAATGTTAGCAACACCTCCGCCTTTGCGGGATGCATGGGGGATATGGTCACTAGTGTAACCTCATTTAACACAGTAAATTCATCAGGCTTAAGCCATGTTTCAGTCAGGCCAATCACATAAAGATTATGATTAGTTAATTGACTATAACTGCCTTTTGAAGTGAGGGATCTAACATTAAGTAGCCCTATTTTGAGACGTGAGGTATCACGATCTCTTTCAATAATGGCAGGAATAGAGGAGGTCTATATTCTAGTGAGATTGCTAAGGCGAACCGCTATGTTTAGTTTTACCCAACCTAGGTCGAGGCACAGACACGGTCTCAATGGGGATAGCTGAGCTGACTACACTGACTGTGCTAGTGGCAGACTCCACTAAGCTGGCAGGCTGGCTAACAGCCTGCTGACTGGCCTACACCCCATTTCATTGTGGAGCTAGAGGAGTTAGAGTCCTGTCTATGTTGGTAGATAAGATGAGAGCACCCCTCCAGCTAGGATGGAGTCTGTCACTCCTCAACAGGCCAGGTTTGGTCCTGTTTGTGGGTTAGTCCCAGAAAGAGGGCCAATTATCTACAAATGTTATATTTTGGGAGGGGCAGAAAACAGTTTTCAACCAGCGATTGAGTTGTGAGAGACTGCTGTAGAGCTCATCACTCCCCCTAACTGGGAGGGGGCCAGAGACAATTACTCGATGCCGACACATCTTTCTAGCTGATTTACAGGCTGAAGCTATGTTGCGCTTGGTGACCTCTGACTGTTTCATCCTAACATTGTTGGTGCCGACGTGGATAACAATATCTCTATACTCTCTACACTCTCCAGTTTTAGCTTTAGCCAGCACCATCTTCAGATTAGCCTTAACGTCGGTAGCCCTGCCCCCTGGTAAACAGTGTATGATCGCTGGATGATTCGTTTTAAGTCTAATACTGCGGGTAATGGAGTCGCCAATGACTAGGGTTTTCAATTTGTCAGAGCTAATGGTGGGAGCCTTTGGCGTCTCAGACCCGTAACGGGAGGAGTAGAGACCAGAGAAGGCTCGGCCTCAGATTCCGACTTGCTGCTTAATGGGGAAAACCGGTTGAAAGTTTCTGTCGGCTGAATGAGACACCGGTTGAGCATTCCTACAGCATTTCCTTCCAGAAGCCATGAGAAAGTTGTCCGGCTGCGGGGACCGTGCGAGGGGATTTATACTACTATCTGTACTTACTGGTGGCACAGACGCTGTTTCATCCTTTCCTACACTTAAATTACCCTTGCCTAACGATTGCGTCTGAAGCTGGGCTTGCTGCACAGCTATCCTCGCCGTAAGGCAATTGTTCTCCTGCATATTATGAGTACAGCGACTGCAATTAGAAGGCATCATGTTAATGTTACTACTTAGCTTCGGCTGTTGGAAGTCCTGACCAACCATGTCCAGATAAAGCGTCCAGAGTGAAAAAGTTGAATGAAAAAAAGTTGAGTGAGGGAAAAACTAAAAATATAAACGGTAATTAAAAAGTAAAAACCGTAAAGTTGTCAGGTAGCAAAGTAAGGTTGGCAACAAAACGCACAGCAACCTGTACAGGCTTCCTTTTCACTCTGTCACTAGGTTAGTATTGTGAAGTAACTACAATGTTGTTGAACTACCCTCAGTTATCTCCCATCACAGCCATTAAACTCTTAACTGTTTGGACACATGTTGAAATCCCTGAGCGGTTTCCTTCCTCTCCGGCAATTAGAAGGACACCTGTATCTTTTTAGTGACTAGGTGTATTGATACACCATCCAACGTGTCATTAATAACTTCACCATGCTCAAAGGGATATTCCATGTGCTTTTTTAAATGTTTACCCATCTACCAATAGGTGCCCTTTGCAAGTCATTGGAAAACCTCCCTGTCTTTGTGGTTGAATCTGTGTTTGTAAGGTCCCTCAGTCGAGCAGTGAATTTCAATTATCTGTATGTGTGTGGTACAGAGACGAGGTAGTCATTTAAAAAATCATGTTAAACACTATTATTGCATACAGTGAGTCCATGCAATTTATGTGACTTGTTAAGCAAATTTTTACTCCGGAACTTATTTAGGCTTGCCATAAAGGGGTTGAATTCTTGACTAAAGACACAATCTCAATTTAATCTATTTGAAATTCAGGCTGTAACAAAATGTGGAAAAAGTCAAGGGTTGAGAATACTTTCTGAAGGCACTGTGCTGTATATGCTTCAATGAGTGTGTGTATATGTGCTTTTGATAAGAACATCCCTCCAATTGAAGAGAGAGAGACTCTTGTCCAATCAGAAGTCCTGGCTCCAGGCTGAGAGAGGTGAAGCAGCTTAACTTTTTTGACAAGGGGTACACACCTGGCCTCACTCTTTCCACTTCACCTTCCTCTCATAGCTGCTGCTGTTGCCTTTTCTTTTCCATGAAGAGAGAGAAGTGTTGGGTCAGAGGTCCTGTGCTCCAGGGTTGTGCTCTACAGGAGTGTGTGTGCGACTGTGTGTGTGTGTGTATGCGACTGCGTGTCTGATTACTCATCGCAGGCCAGCGAAGGCAGGGCCGAAGCTGGTGTGTGTGCCCTGATCTAGTCGGGGAGTTTGGCCAGCGTTGCAGGTAGGGAGCAGTGTCGGTCACACAGAACAATACACGCATAGTCTCTGTGATGACGAGGAGAGGAAATTGTCATCCCCAGAAGATTGATTGATTAGGGGTACAGATTGATTGATTAGGCCAGGGTATCTTGAGATATATACTGAACGAAAACAGCACAACATGCAACAATTTCAAAGATTTTACTAAGTTACAGTTCATATAGTGAAATCAGTCAATTGAAATAAATTCATTAGGCCCTAATTTATGGATTTCACATGACTAGGAATACAGATATGCATCTGTTGGTCACAGACACCTAAAAAAAAAAAAATCAGTACCTGGTGTGGCCATCATTTGCCAAATACAGTGCTACACATCTCCTTTACATAGAGTTGATCAGGCTGTTGATTGTGGCCTGTGGAATGTTGTCCCACTCCTCTTCAATGGCTGTGCAAAGTTGATGGATATTGGCGGAAACTGGAACAAGCGGTTTTACACATGTCCAGAGCATCCCAAACATGCTCAATGGGTGACATGGGTCTGGTGAGTATGCAGGCTTTGGAAGAACTGGGACATTTTCAGCTTCTAGGAATTGTGTACAGATCCTTGCGACATGAGGCAGTGTATTATCATGCTGAAACATGAGGTGATGGCGGCAGATGAATGGCACGACAATGGGCCTCAGGATCTCGTCACGGTATCTCTGTGCATTCAAACTGCCATAGATAAAATACAATTGTGTTTGTTGGCCGTAGCTTATGCCTGCCCATACCATAACCCCACCATGGGGCAAACCACTCGCCCACTCGACGCCATACACACTGTCTGCCATCTGCCCAGTACAGTTGAAACCGGGATTCATCCGTGAAGAGCACACTTCTCCAGCATGCCAGTGGCCATCGAAGGTGAGCATTTGCCCACTGAAGTTGTTTACGTCGCCAAACTGCAATCAGGTCAAGACCCTGGTGAGGACGACGAGCACGCAGATGAGCTTCCCTTAGACAGTTTCTAACAGTTTTGTTGAAATTCTTTGGTTGTGCAAACCCTCAGTTTTATCAGCTGTCCAGGTGGCTCATCTCACTCCATCCCGCAGGGGAAGAAGCCAGATGTGGAAGTCCTGTTCTGCCGTGGTTACACGTGGTCTAAGGTTGTGAGGTCGGTTGGACATACTGCCGCATTCTCTAAAATGATGGAGGTGGCTTATGGTAGAGAAATTAACATTAAATTCTCTGACAACAGCTCTGGTGGACATTCCTGCAGTCCGCATGCTAATTGCACGCTCCCTCAAACCTTGACATCTGTGGCATTGTGTTGTGTGATAAAACTGCACATTTTTGAATGGCCTTTTATTGTCCACAGCACAAGGTTCACCTGTGTAATGATCATGCTGTTTCAATCAGCTTCTTGATATGCCACACCTGCCAGGTGGATGGATTATTTTGGCAAAGGAGAAATGCTCAATAACAGCGACGTAAACAAATGTGTGCACAACATTTGAGAAAATTAAGATTTCTGTGCGTATGGAACATTTCTGGGATCTTTTATTTCAGCTCATGAAACATGGGACCAACACTTTACATGTTGTGTTTATATTTTTGTTCAGTATTCTGTAGATATTTATGTTACCTATACTGAGAAGGTGTATAGATGGAGTAACTATGGATTGATTGACAGTCTTCATATAGAGGTTCTCTATCACAGCCTGGCCTGGACTCCTCCCACCAGAGTGAGGCTGAAACAGAACAGAGTGTGAGTGTGACTAAGCCATAGACTAACAATTAATGGATGTAGGATAGTGTTAAGAGAATTATGTTCTCAATGTTCATAAACCAATTCAATCAAAACTCAAGTCTGCTAAATCAGGATTTGTAAGATACTGATTGAAATTAAAACGGACAGAGGCCCAGTCTACAATTGTCAAATGTTTATTCACGGGAATGTTCTAAAGTCAAGAATACAAAACAATTAATTTTATACTGACTTCTCACGCACACACACTCACACAACCATACACACACACATTCACACTAACATTATCCTGCTACGCACACACCTTCACACTAACAGAAGGTATCCTACGCACATACTGTCTCACTACCCAGCCATCAGAGATTAGGGAGACCTTGAGACGTACTCCCCGTTCTCTCCCAAATCTCTAGTCAGGTCGGCGCCGAATTTTGCTCAGACAGTCTGTCTTTAAAATACCATGAAGACATAAACATTAGCTATATTGTTTTACCCTAATTCTGACTAGAACTACACATGTATTGATTATAATTGTATACATTCATATCAATTCCATACAATTCTATGGTTTCAGGGTGGAATATTCTAATCATTCAATTAACAGATAAATCCCATTAACAATCCTCCCTTAATGTCTAAATAATACACACTGATACATCAATTGTATACAAGAATAATCCAGACCAATACATTGCTTATTAAGCCCAACGGTTTCTTCCCTCTCTGGGTGGGGAGACCTCCTTCCCTGTTATCAGATTCACAGTGGGCATACGTTGTCTGCCACAGTTCCTTGTCTGCTATGATTCAAACACATTTCCATATGTTATACAGTGACAGGGTGAAATACTGTTAATTATTGCCTAAACATTAACTACAAAAAATTACACATCTATTTGTATTAATATTGTCAATGTCACTCAAAATCAACCTCACAAAACCAATATATGTATTTTCATTCCTTATTCATCAATGACTGTTATAGGCCTACATTAGGTATCCTAACACTTCCTGTTGGCTCCATTGGCTCCTCGTAGTTAAAAGAAACGGAGCCATCTCCTAGGCCTGGAGGCCTGTATTTGTCATCCCACTGGCCGGAGCTCGGAATCGGTCCGTACCTCACAATCTGTTGCGTCATTGACCTCTCCAGAGTCCTGGTAACCAAACCTCTCATACACGGAATCAAACAACCTCCACACAGAACCAAAACACTCATACAGGTGAAAGTTGCCCACCACACAGTGATTATGACATTTTTCCATTTCCCAAACCCACTATCAAACCAATTTGTTAGAGCATTATATACCCCAGAGTTCTCTGCCAATTCGTGAGCTAATGTGGTTAAACCAGCCAGGGCTTTGGTCACTGATCCATCTGGAGCTGTGTTATCGGGGATGAAAGTACAACATTCTGCTCCGAACCTCATACACCCACCACCATTTCAGCCAGTAACATATCCAAGGCTATTCTATTCTACCATACCATCAAACTAGTTGCAGCTGTTACCACCATAAGATGCTTGATTCCAATCCAGAACTCATCAGGTACCCCCCTTGGAACCCCAATGCTATCAATGTAAACTCTATTGTCAAAAGATCCTGACGGGGCACTCCTTCTTTCTCTTCTGCCTGGCCCAAGGTCTTTGCGTTTGATAAGGGTGAAGGGCATGCCTAACTGCACTGCACTGGTCCAATTTGTAGGCAGGTGGGGCCACAGCTTCATACCTCCACACACCCACCAGACATCCGCTCTAGGACTTTTTATCTTACTAAAGTCCTCGGAACTCAACCACCCAGTCAGGGTGGTCCCTCATTGTCTTGTCAGGTGTAACGTTCTCTGTCCTATTGCATGTTCTTACTTCCCCTACGTCCCATCCGTGTGTGATGTATCGAGCCATACAATAATTAATGTCCTCCTGTAACTGTGAAAGGGGGAAGTCTGGATGTAATGGGCACATGGGGATACAGATAATGCAGATCAATGCAACTGTCATTGTCCGGCTTCCCTGCCCTCATGAACAGCTTTACCATATAGGCCATTACCCTGGGTGCATCAATTCCATCAAATGGAAAGGGAATGGTTGTCAACTGAGGTTTTGCTGTGGCGCAGGCATAACATTCTTCTTTCGCTACTGATCTGGCTGTATACTGAATCCATTATAACCATAGGTTAGAATCCTCATAACCAGTTTCCACCTCAATCACTTCCTTAAGATCTTTCGTCTGAACTATCCACACCGGCCCTTGGCTCTGGACGACTCCACGGTCAGTATCTGTTTTGTCAGGGGCTCTGCTTGTATTCTGGCTGACTATAGAGCTATCACCTGCCCTAACCTCTTCTACCCGGAATGGCACTAGGGTATCAACCGAAACCTGATCAAATCCAACATACCATAACCCGAGATCCTCTTCCTTTACATTTTTAATGGTAATTCGTACCTTTACGCAATATTTCCCTTGCTCCGGATTACAGTCAAAAACCCTCACCATCACTATACTCCACCTTCTTCCATACTGGGTATGTGGATTTATATAGCCCTCTCTCTCGGTGTGAGCTATGACCTGTTTCCATGAACTACACGGGGACCTGCACAGATATCTTCCATAATGGCTCATAGTCCTAGACTGCCACGGGGTCAGAGACCCTATTTGGTCTACATAGAACTCAACTGAGACATCCTTCCTGATCTCCACTCTCACTTCCTGTTTACCCAGATCAAGTGATCTCTTATACTTGGTTAATACAAAATCCTCACCATCTACACTATGGGTCAAGTTACCACCTTCTGCATTCTCGGATGGATCATGGTGTATTAGGAAGATGGCGCCCACAATAAGACAGCTCAGACCAATCAGCACTCCTGTAAAGCCCCACCCTTTCCCGGAGAACATATCCTCAGTTAGAGGCCAGCCCACACTTTCACTTCTAGGATCGCACACAGGGAGGATAGGGCGGGGTCAGGGAATCTTCGTTGGAGAGGTAACTCCCGAACCCTATTGGTATTCTCCTAACTCTGTGATTGTTCGACAGTGTCAGTGTGTCTTACCCTCTCGCAATGTGTGATATGAACCCCGGTAGCTCTTTCAGCTATTCTCACTGCGAAGGCTGTCACCAGGAGTACTTGGTATGGCCCCACCCAACGGGGCTGCTTCCCATCTATTCTCCTCAGGGACTGGGTTGAGTAAATCACCTTCTCCTGTAATTCACCTGTAGAGCATAAAATCTTGGACATATGGTTTGGTTAACAAACAGTCTTCTCATGTGGTCTGCTAGTATATCTTCAACTTCTATTTGTACTTGTTCTGGTCCCTAACTCTGGCCTTCTATTTGTCCTACCTGATTAGCTAAACTGTCATCCGTTATTTAAAGAAATCGATCCTAGTAAACCAACTCTAGGGATAATATCTTGACCTAATATTCCAGTTACCATAATCGTTTCCGACAAATAAGTTGGGAACACTTTATAAAAAATGCTTTATTAGTTTATTATACATTGCCGCATATCTAAACAATGACTTAGGTAAGATTAGTAAATTATCCTTATGTCTGACATTATCTTGTAGGACCGCCCCTTTCATTCTCTACATGTCCAATTCTCCCTGGGGCGTTCGTTCATGTCTATCCTGTAACAATTCTCTGTCATGAGTCTTATCTACTTTAAGATTTATCTGTGCTGCTTTCACAGGCACTAGTCAATGCTACTATTTCGGCCTGTTGTGCCGAATAATTTCTAGGCAATGGTTCAGTGTCAGGTCCCTTTTGTCTCCACTCAGTAACAGCCCCCCCCCTCTCCTCTCTGCTCCCAAACCATCAAGGTCTCAGCAGTGCAGGGAGGGCTTCTCCGTCTGCCCTTCCTCCTATCTGTCTGCTCTTTCTCATAACAGTCACTATCAAATATGGGGTGTTTCCAAATATTGACTAAATGTCTCACTGTCTGAACTCAGGTGATATTTCTAAAATCCATGTCTATGGTGGCCATCTCTAAAGTAATTACATAGGTTGATTAAGGTTATCTCGATGTTCTCAATAATCCTGAATCACCACAGATGCCATATATCCCTGTCCTGTTGGCCTGGATTAGGTTCTAAATACCTAACATGAGTCTACCATTAGTCCAAGGCTATGCCATTTCTTTCTTCTCATTAGTTCAACTCACAACTATGTCAAAGAACTATAAACTTGTTCATAATTATCAATTACTCAATTTACCTTAAAATCAGTATCACAAATTACCTTAAATTCATTATCCAAATGGCCCTCCCATGAGGCTGATCAGACCACAAAGGAAAGCCAGGATAGAGGTCAAAGGTCATACCACCCTTTTATAGTTGTGTTTCATACTATATTATACAAATCAAAGAAAAACCATCAACCATTTTCTACATTTTGTATCCCAGGTTGCCAGAACATTCCCTTTACCTAAAGAATTCACGTGTTTAATTAAAACTCAGAAAATAAAACTTCCAGTGCGTGTACCCCTTTAAGATTTCGTCTCTAGGACAAATTGAAATCTCCTCAAACCCTAAGGCTAAAAACAAACAAAACATATCCAGGCCTTTTCAATTTTGGTAGAAACATGCCTCTATCTCACTCGCTCCCTTCAAGATTATAGCCCCGGAAAACATTTCCAAAGAGAGACAACGAAGCCTCCTTTTCCCAGGAAAACCACTTTGTCAGCATTCTAATTCCATTGTACTCCCTCCAATCATTAGTTTTAAATGTTCTCAATGTTTATATGTAATTAATTGAGCATGCGCTACCCTCGGATACAATTCTTTACTTTAAATCTATGAAATCTATTCCTACTACCTGACTAGTTTAGCCAAAGCTTGCTTTGCAACATTAAAACCCATTCGGTCTGTCTGCAAATCGTCTCTCAAAATGCTTGATAGGAATACCCTGCCATTAGACACCCACAACTGTGATTAATGTGCACTGTCCCTTTAAAATAAAATTAGCTCAACCTGCAATCCACTTTGCCGACCTGACATGGTTCCATGTAATGTAAACAGATTATAATGTTTAGAATACATTAACTTCCTGTTCAAATTCACTGGTGTTACCTAAACAATCAAACCAAAAATCAATAAACGGGAACTATCACAAAACTTTTACGATTCAACTATTCAGACCTGAATCCCATACAGCCAAATATAGCCCAGCGCGCACCACCAAACAGTGATGCCCACCTAGCAATTTTGTTGCTAGATTTAGCATATTTTCAGACTACCATGACAAATGTAGCTACTTTTAAAAATGTATTTGGAACTTTTAGCAACTTTTGAAAAGTGACTCAAAGCTATAATGCACGCATTTTCCCTCTAAATGACACTATTTTCTCTGTCACACCCTCAGTCACAACATCATTGCCTGGCTGCAAAAGTGCATTGTGAGCGACGTCAGCAGCAGGCGCTCAGCCCGTGCCCAGGCAGCAGCAATTTCAGCGAATTGCAAATCATTGTTGGCTGACTGCAGCAGCAGTAGAACGGGTTCGACAAGCCAAACCCAATGAATACAGTTGGTCACAAATGTTTGATCTTGAACAGAACTTACATCAATCAACATCTCTCAATCAAAATTGTACTGCCAGAAGTACAGAAAAGAGTGGTCTGTACCTGAACAACTGTCAAATCAATTTGAGTAATGTTATTGTGTATTCTACGTTATCACGCAATGATATCACAACGTCTTTTAGCTACAAATCAACCTGCCTCCAGCAACTTACCCTGAAAATGAGTTGGCAACACTGTAACAAACTCTCTTATTCCTGCCTGGCAAAAATATACCCCCTACTCAAACTGAGTTCTGCTTTAATTCTACCGTAAGAGTAAAAGCAAACTTTCCAACTTTCTCTACTCCAAAATGTAAAACGTATGTCAGTCAATCCATAAGAATAAAAACATTTAGATGGGCACAACTCTATCGTAATTATCTCTCCGTTATTATTTAGAATTCATTAGATTTAGGTAACTGTCTCTTCTATGATTCAGCATTTTAAATACGACTCCATTCTCAATACGTTATTCCAGCGGACCATTTAGGCAATACTTATTTTCCACCATCATTTGCAAATAAATTCATTAAAAATCCTACAAGTGATTTTCAGGATTTTCTTTTTTCATTTTGTCTGTCATAGTTGAAGTGTACCTATGATGAAAATTACAGGCCTCATCTTTTTAAGTGGGAGAACTTTAACAATTGGTTGCTGACTAAATACTTTTTTGCCCCACTGTATGTGTGTGTATATATATATATATATAGCTAGCTAGCTAGCTAGCTGGCTGGCTGTTCCACTAGAGATTCTTGGTTCGAGTCCAGGCTCTGTCGCGACCGGGAGACCCATGGAGCGGTGCACAATTGGCCCAGCATCGTCCGGGTTAGGGGAGGCTTTGGCCAGCAGGGATGTCCTTGTCCCATCGCACACTTACAACTCCTGTGGCGGGCCAGGCACAGTGCTCGCTGACACGGTCGCCAGGTGTACGCTGTTTCCTCCAACACATTGGTCCGGCTGGATTCCAAGTTAAATGAGTATTGTGTCAAGAAGCAGTGTGGCTTGGTTGGGTTGTGTTTCGGAAGTCGCACTGCTCTCGACCTTCGCCTCTCCTGAGTCCGCATGGGAGTTGCAGCAATGAGACAAGACCAATTGGATACCACAAAATTGGGGAGAAAAAGGGGTAAAAGATAAATAAAAAGGGCCCGGGACTTACAACGTAATACCTAATAATTTGAAGGAAAAGGTGAGTGTGATGGTGTTTACCTGTTCGGGGGATATAGTGAAGCGTGTATCGTAGTAGGGGCAGGAGTGTGTTTCTGTGGCCAGGCTGAGCAGCTGTTCTCTGTCTCGTACCGCCCCAACACTGCACACTACATATAGAAAAAACACCTTAGACACACCCCTCCTCCTCTTACAACCCTCCACTTCCTTCTGACGCTGGTCTGAGAGAGAGCGAGCTTACGAGAGGGAGCGAGCTTACGAGAGAGAGAGAATAGAGAGCAATGCGCCAGGCCTCCAGTTTTTTAAACTGATAGTTTCCTTCAATTACAAATGTATATCCCGTTCCAGTTTTTGTAAATTACTTCCCTCACTGAAATACTGAATAACCATATTTTGTTGAGTCAGCATTGCCATAGGTTATATACTCAATTGTGGTCTAATAATTGAGTTGCCCTGACTTGTTCTCTGTCTTTGATTCGTTATCGTTCTTGTACTCCTCTGTACTCCTCGTTATCGTTCTTAAGCTCCTCCTCTGAAGGGTCCTTTAGATCCTCCCCACGGGGGGCCCATACTGAGCTGCAGCAGCTTCACTGCCTTATCATCCGTATAGCTCTATACACACAAGCACACAAAAAATCAAGCTTTTACTGTATACAGCTATACTCTACTGTGTATTATAATGTAATACTCTACCTTAATCTTCAGAGTGAATTAAAGCTGAGAGTTGTTTCAGATCATTTCCAGGCTTCCTCCCTCTTCTTCCTCCACAGCTCTTCATTCTGACACACAGACACACAGACACAAAGTGATGCTGACAATCGGCAAACAAGTAAGTCACATCGACACCGAGCTACCTGCAAGACCCCCCAACTACTCCACTACCTTCAGTTTAGACACTAGGTCCCTCTTTGCCTTTTTCTGCACAAAGTCAGTGATCCAGTTAGGCTCATCAGAGGAGGATGGGGGGATGGAGAGAGATCTACTACCTCTGTGCCCCTGCAGGCAGTCTGTCTGCCTCCTGTCTCTTCTTCTCCGCATGATCCCTCAGCCAGCTCAGAGCTCCACATATCAGACACAGTGATTTGTTTTGGAACACACACACACACAGACAGACAGAATCACATGCACATTAATACACAGAAATTAACACACACAAACACTGTTCCAGTGAGGCTCTCAAAGATGATGACTTTGCCGTGCTCCAGTGCAGTGTACAGGGCCTGCATGAACTGCTCCTGGATGGGGTATGGCTGGTAGGGGAAATGGGGGGCACCAGCCTCCTCCATAACTGATAATAAGGAGCATTATTATCAGTTAACTACAACTATACTGTTGTATACCTGCTGCCTCAGGTATACAACAGTTGTAATTATCAGTACTGTAAAAACTTTTTAGAAAGGGAAATGCACATCTAGTATAGGTTGCCTGACAATTAGACTGTGATACCTCTGGTTCACAGTCTGAGATTAATGCCATACATTTCTTTGGAAAATGTCCACCTACAAGCCAGAATGTTGAATAAAAGTATTTTAACATACTTTACTGGTTGTCCGTGTGGTTGGTCCTTTTGGCAGTAGGAATGTGAGATAATATATCCAAAATAAAGTACAATTAAATAAACTTTTCAAAGCGCTGGTAGTGAATTTAGATTTCTGTCACCTGATGCAAAGATAACAGCCAACTTAAAAATACATATATATATTCTTCTGTATTATGGCGGGCCGCAACAAATAGTATAGGTGCATGCAGCCTACTATTCTGTAGTATGAAATAAAAAATGTGTCATTTAGCAGACCCTCTTATCCAGAGAGACTTACAGTTAGTGCATTCATCTTAAGATAGCTAGTTGGGGCAACCACATATCACAGTTAGAAGCTACTTTATTGAGGAAAAATTTACTTACTATCAGCCAAGTCAGAGCTGTAAGGGGGGGGGGGGGGGGGGGGGGGGAAAGTAACATGTGAGTGTTAGTTCACAAAAGTATTTTTTATTTTGGGGGGTGCTGTGGGGAATATTTAATATGCACTATACAGTATATACAAAAGTATGTGAACACCCCTTCAAATTAGTGGATTTGGCTATTGCAGTCACACCCGTTGTTGACAGGTGTATAAAATCGAGCATACAGCCATGCAATCTCCATAGACAAATATTGGCAGTAGAATGGCCTTACTGAAGAGCTCAGGAACATTCAACGTGGCACCATCATAGGATGCCACCTTTCGAACAAGTCAATTTGTCAAATGTCTGCCCTGCTAGAGCTGCCCCGCTCAACTGCAAGTGCTGTTATTGTGAATTGGAAACATCTGGGAACAACAATGGCTCAGTAGCGAAGTGGTAGGCCACACAAGCTCACAGAAAGGAACCGCCGATGCTGAAGCACGTAGCGCATAAAAATCGTCTGTCCTAGGTTGCAACTGTCACTACCGAATTCCAAACTGCCTCTGGAAGCAACATCAGAACATGAACTGTTCGTCAGGAACTTCATGAAATGGGTTTCCATGGCCGAGCAACCACACACAAGCCCAAGATCACCATGTGCAATGCCAAGCGTCAGCTGGAGTGGTGTAACGCTGGCCTCCATTGGACTCTGGAGCAGTGGAAACGCATTCTCTGGAGTGATGAATCACACTTCACCATCTGGCAGTCTGACGGACGAATCTGGGTTTAGCGGATGCCAGGAGAACGCTACCTGCCTGAATGCATAGTGCCAACTGGCAGATGTTGGGAAGTTGAAGTCGCCAAGTACGAAGAGCAGTGAGCCATCGTCAGGAATTTAGCTTACCAAGGTGTCAAGCTCATTGAGGAACTCTCTAAGGACACCTGGTGGGCAGATGACAACAATGTTAAGCTTGAGTGGACAAGTGACAGTGACAGCATGGAATTCAAATGAGGAGATGGACAGGTGAGAGAGGGAGAAAAGAGAAAATCTCCACTTTGGAGAAATGAGTAGCAGTGTGCCACCACCAGATGCTCTCGGACCATGAGAAAAAACATAGTCAGATGAAGAAAAAAAACATAGTCAGATGGAGTAGCAGTGTTCTCTGGGGTGATCATGTCTCCGTTAGGGCAAAAAAGTCAAGGGACTGAAGGGCAGCATAGGCTGAGATTAACTCTGCATTCTTGACTGCAGATCGGCAGTTCCAAACGCTGCCAGAGACCAGGAATTCCACATGGGTTGTGTGCGACGAGAGTCTTAGTTTTGCAACGGGAACACTGCCGCTGAGAAAACAGGAGCACACCTCCTGGTACTAAATTGCTGATTGCCTTGGAGAGGAATTCATTACACTTCGTGAAAAAGTTGCCCAACCAACTAACCCTGCACCCATTAAAACCTCACCACAATTCCACTACTTTGGCCCTATCAGATCCTACTACACGCCAGCAGCCTGGGAGGACGGGACACTATCATTCAAAACATTGTGTAAGTCTTCTGCAGTAAAATATTGTACACCCAAGTACTTCTCTGCAGCTGCCACCACATATATCCTCTGAATTGTGTTCCATCCCTGCGGTACAATTGGCCACCATTGCCATGAACGCCCCCCCCCCCAAAAAAAACTTACTGAAGCACATGTTATTCCTATCACTCTCTATTGGCCTCAGCCTACTCATTGGGATCCTCTTAGGGTCCCTCACCCTGAACCCATCTTCCTCTACTACTCTCTTCACTGCCTCAGCATACGACACCTTCTGCACTACTTAATCTGCCATTATCACACCGGACACCTCTGATCTCCAGCACCATGGACATTTTTGTTTTTGTGCTTTTCTAAAAATCCATTTCTGTGCTCTATTCATGTGCTTTACTAATAACTGTTTTCTGTGTTCATGCAAGTGACTGACTAAGCATATCCTCACTATCAGTATCTGCAATTTGGCAGTACGCCCAGACCCTTGTTTTGAGAATGAAAGATATCTCAGTGTCAAGGTCTCAGCAAGGAAAAGGCCTTGTGAGATGTTGGTCTGTCATATACATGACCCAGTATTTGTTTGTCACATGAATTAAGCAAACATTAATGATGAATGAATTATGAATAAGCTAAATCATGCAAATATAACTTGTAATATATAAGCAATCTAATGGGACTGCCCCATTAGAGCTCCTGACAGACGTTCACTATGGTGCATCAAGTTTGTTGGAACTTCTCCAGTTAACTGATAATAAACAATGATCCATTTAAGATTGACTTTAAGTGTCCCTGTGTGCATTTTTAAAATAATCAATTCAAGGAGATTCATGTGGTGTATTAGAAGCAATTATTGGTACCAGTGTTGTCTTAGAAACATGCAGTACTGTGGTCGGCCTTAAACTTTAGTGTCTTCAAAGAAAGGGGGCAGTCATTCTCCCCTGGTCTTGACAAAGTGATCCACTTGAACGTGCTCAATTTTCCCTTCCCTGTTCACCCACCCTGACTAGATTTTTTTTTGCCAGTGATAGAGAAAGAGACATCTGTCATATATGCTCAGACCTCATGCGTGTTCAAGACTACTCTGAAATTCGGAACCTCTGAGTTAAAAAGAGCATAGAGCCTCCTATTGGTTGATTCTGATCGTTTCCAAACGTCATCTTTCTACAACTAGTTTCCAAGTCGGACATTTCCGAGTTCTAAATTATCATGAACGCAGCGCTGGGCTGACTGGGCTTTTATTCGAAGAAAAATGTATTATTTAAGAGAGAGTTTATTCATGACAAGTCGAAAACTCCGAGTTAAAATTAAAGCAAGTTATTTGCGTAGAGCTTCATATTAGTTGATTCTGACCATTTCCAATTGGGAAACTCGGGCCTCATCTTTCTACAATGTGTTTACAAGTCGAAATGTTACGTTTCCGAGTTGTCCTGAATACGCCAGCTTTCCACAAAATAAAACATTGTTTAAAAAAGATCCCAATACATGTGTTTATCACACCATAAAACAATGTGTGAGCTAATGGACATTATGTGTGTTTCGTTAGACGGCAATTGAGTCACTTGCTTCAAACGACGATGACAATTCCGCCACCCCCCTTTCCTCGCTGAGTATCTGGAAAGTTCTCGGCTTTTCTTCCAGATGCTAGAACTAAGCAAATAACACAGCAACGTGGACCCCTTGACTTATTAGCCAAGCAGCTCAATAGCAAACATTCAGTTTGGAGACTGGTGCACAACGGTCGATATCCGGCATAATTTGGCGCTAAATGTGCGAAATATAGCTAACAAGACAAACGGATTCTTGATCTAGCTGATTTGTGGCGCAGCTCTCCTTTCCGAACCATAGTTATCTAGCTAGCTTGCGCCCTGCTAGCCAGCCGTATTGTTAGCTAGCTAACGTCAGCAGACATTGTTTCAGGCCAGGGGCTCCAGGGCTATGACTGCTGAAGAGGTGACCAACGAAGAACAGAACAACATCCCGATGGAGGGAGAGGATATCACGCAGAAGAAAGATGGAGGGGTTTTAAAGGTAACTGAGAAAGCTACGTTAGTTAGTCAGCTAGCTTGGCTAACGTGGGCTTGCTCGCTTACCTAGCCAATGCAATGAATGATATTACCAGAACTAAGGTAGCCTAAACTATTTCTAACATTTTATTTGTCATTTGGTTAGCTAGGTTAACTTAAGACTACTTAGATGGTTTTTCGCAGGACAACGACTGAATTGGCAACATTTGGGTTTTGCCGTTTGCTAACGTTAGCCAGCGATAAACATGTTGGACTTGCATGGTTAGCAAGCTAACTGGCTAGCTACCCACATCTTCGATAGCCAGCAGATCTATAACCTTTAAGTTCATATGTCTTGCCACCATGATGTTGGCCTACGGCCGAGACAATAAGGTATGCACCACACACAGAAGGTGCTGCAACTGCCTCTGGTAACAACCGTGCAGCATTCCATTGGAGACCAATACACGCAACATCCAACAATTTCAGACTTTACTGAGTTATGAAATAAACGCATTATGCTCTAATCTATGGATTTCACATGACTAGGAAAACAGATACCTTAAACAAGGGGGGGTAGGGGCGTGGATCAGAAAACCAGTCAGTATCTGGTGTGACCATTATTTTCCTCATGTAGCGCTACACATTTCCTTCGCATATTGTTGATCAGGCTGTTGATTGTGGTGTGTGAAATGTTGGCCTGCTCCTCTTCAAGGGCTGTGCAACGTTGCTGGATATTGGCTGAAACTGGAACACAATGTCGATCCAGGGCATCCCAAACATGGTTGGATGTACTGCCAAATTCTATAATGCCTTTTGGACATACTGCCAAATTCTCGAATGACATTTTATGGTATAGAAATTAACATTCAATTCTCTCGCAACAGCTCTGGTGGACATTCCTGCAGCCCGCATGCCAATTGTACGATCCCTCAACTTGAAGCATCTGTGGCCTTGTGTGACAAAACTGCACATTTTAGTGGCCTTTTATTGCCCCCGGCACAAGGTGCACCTGTGTAATGATCATACTGTTTATTCAGCTTCTTGATATGCCACACCTGTTAGGTAGATGGATTCTCTTGACAAAGGATAAAGGTGCAAGAACAGGAATGTAAAACAAATTAGAGAAAAATAAGCTTTTTGTCTGTATTGAACCATTTCTGGGATCTTTTATTTCAGCTCATGAAACTTTACATGTTAGGTTGAATTTTTGTTCAGTGTACTAAACCACATACATTGCTACAGCACAACTAATCTTCAGTCTCTACCTCACCTCCATCTCTAGTTGGTGAAGCAGGAAGGCACAGGGACAGAGCTGCCTATGACTGGGGACAAGGTGTTTGTTCACTATGTTGGCACCCTGCTGGATGGAACCCCATTTGACTCCAGTCGTGAACGAGGAGAGAAGTTTTCCTTTGAGCTGGGCAAAGGTGTGTGTCTGTTAGTGTAGGCCAGGCGATCAAGGTATTGGACCTTGATGTGGCTACCATAACTGTGTGTGTGTGTGTGTAGGCCAGGTCATCAAGGCGTGGGACCTGGGAGTGGCTACTATGAAAGTAGGAGAGATCAGCCAGCTGATCTGTAAACCAGAGTATGCCTACGGCACTGCTGGCAGCCCCCCGAAGATACCCCCCAACGCTACACTTGTCTTCCAGGTAACCCTCTGTCTGTCAGGGATTTAGAAGTTGTGTTTTTGAGATACACATTCTGTGCCAACATTGACGTGTGACTTTGTAAGAGTGCTCAAATTGAATGTTTTGTGTGTGTTAGGTGGAGTTGTTTGAGTTTCGGGGGGAGGACATCACAGAGGGAGAGGATGGAGGAATCATCCGTCGCATCATCACTAAGGGAGAGGGATACACCAAGCCTAATGAAGGAGCTGCCGTAGAAGGTATGAGCGCGCGCACACAAACGTATCATCAATAAGGAACAGGGATACGCCAAACCAAACTAAGACCTACCAGCTCTCACACACCCATCTTTCTCTTTCCCCTGCAGTGTGTTTGGAGGGCAGCTGTGAGGGCAAGGTGTTTGACAAGAGGGAGCTGAAGTTTGAGTTGGGAGATGGAGAGAGCCTGGGTCTGCCAAGCGGAGTGGAAAAAGCCCTGATGGCTATGGAGCAGGGAGAGGAGTCCCTCTTCATCATCAAACCCAAGTAATACCCACTACAAACCTAGTGTACATACTATGTTGTTTTGAGAAATGTGTAATTGTGTGTTCTCTGGGCATATTAGCCGAGTTGTCTGCACTCTATATCACAGGAGGTTGGTGGCACCTTAATTGGGGAGAACGGGCTCATGTTAATGACTGGAGCGGAATGGTATTAAACACATGGTTTCCATGTGTTTGCCATTCCATTTGCGCCATTATGAGCTGTTCTCCCCTCAGCAGCCCCCTGTGCTCTGTATATCTAAGTGTGTGTGTGTGTGTGTGTGTGTGTGTGAAGGTATGGCTATGGAAACACAGGCAACAGCAAGTACAATATTCCTGGTGAAGCCACTCTGCAGTACAAACTCAAACTGACCACCTTCGAGAAGGTATGACCCTTTAGCCATTTCAAACTAGACGGTCCTGTCCAGAAACATCCCTTCTGCATTTTGTTCATGGCATTTCCACACATTTTGCCTACTGAACGTTCCCTAAATGTGTCTGGTGTTCTGAGAGGTGATATGCTAGCTGGCTGACTAAAGTATTTCCTGTTCCACAGGCCAAGGAATCCTGGGAAATGAACTCCGCAGAGAAACTGGAGCAGAGCATCATTGTCAAGGAGAAGGGAACACAGTACTTCAAGGTGGGTGTGTATTAACGTTTCTGTTGTGTGAAGGGAAGTAGCTTCAAACATTGGTGCAGATTTACACAGGATGTAATATGATATGTGTTTGTGTGTAGGAGGGAAAGTATCGCCAAGCGTCTGTCCAGTATAAGAGGATTGTGTCCTGGCTGGAGAATGAATCAAGTTTACCCGAGGGGGAGGAGCAGAAGGCTCAAGCCCTGCGGTTGGCTGCTCACCTCAACCTGGCCATGTGCTTCCTCAAGCTACAGGAACCAAGCTCTACTTTTGACAACTGTGACAAGGTACACTCACGCAGAAGACACACACCTGACTGTATCTGAACATATCTGACTTCCTGAATATTCCACACCATACTTATTCACCTATGGTTCCTGCTCTCTCTCTCATTCTTGTGTGTAGGCCCTGGAGCTGGACGACACTAATGAAAAGGCTCTATTCCGGAGGGGGGAGGCGCTGTTTGCCATGAAGGAGTTTGATAGGGCGAGAGCAGACTTCCAGCGTGTCATACAACTGTATCCTAGCAACAAGGCCGCCAAAAGCCAGGTACTGTACTAGAATGGTCTTTGTGTGCCTCAGTCAAAACTTCCCTCTTCTGGATGCTCCATCTCATGCCCTGCTGTCTGTCTGATCTGGGTCTCTCCGTTTTTCTGCCCTTCCAGGTGGCTCTGTGCCAGAAACAGATTAAGGAGCAGCATGAGAAGGACAAGAGGCTCTATGCCAACATGTTCCAGAAGTTTGCTGAGAGAGACGCTAAGGTGGGACAAACAGCCCTTAGCCCCTACACACTACACACTTTTCCTAGTCCTTCCACACCACACAATTCCCCTTGCCCCAATGTAAGTGGTGATGGAATACTGAAGAAAACACAGAACAAGGCTGTAGTTATCTAAATTAACCACCAGAGGGCAGACTAACTCACACTTAGCATCCTATAGACTTATTATACTGATCAACAACGTTTGCATAGAAGTATCTTAATTTATAAATGACTAAGTGGATCAGGCACGATCCACTTAGTCATTTATAAATTAAGATACTTCTATGCAAATGTTGTTGATCAGTATAATAAGTCCAAAATGGAAGGAAAGCAGGTTGTTTGTTATAATAAGCTATAATAAGGGGTTGACTGTGCTGATAGACAAACTTGATCCGCGAGACACATGAGAATTACAGAAATTAACACATTCTAATACCAAAATGTTTTTCATTTTGGTGACTTTGGTTAATATGTCTTGTTTCTGTGGTATTGAGTATTGTGATACTAAACCTGGTATTGAAGTCAATTCTGGTACCATGACAACACTGCGCAACTATGGGGCAAAATATACTGGGTTGGCTTAGACTGTTGACAACATGCAAACTATAATTAGTCTCCAAATGTTTGTTGAAAACATAAATACATTTGCATTATGAGCACATGTCTCTCAAATACATTGTTATTTTAACCATATTAGCATAGACATGACATCAGTCAAAACACCTAAAAACAAGACATGGTATCGTTAACAAGCCACCTACAATTCCCTACATGGTAGCAGCTTGTCGTTGTTGCTAGCTATCTGACCATTCAGAATCATAACCACACCTCCTGGCCACAGACGCATCATTTTCATGACATTGTCAGCCAACCTGTCTATGAAGCTACATCACCTCTGAACATTGAACTAAACTGTATTAATATCTCTCTTACTCTCTCTCTGCTGTGATGATCAGGAGGAGGCTGACAAGGGGATGGAGAACGGAGGAGGGATGGAGGTGGAGGAGAGTGGAGGACAGGAGTAATGACTGCTGGAGACAGATGTGGTAGTCTGTCTGTCATGAAGACTTAACTTCAGACATTTGTGTTTCTAAAGAGTGAAAGTGTTAGTGTGTTTGAGAGAAGTGCATGTGTGTCCATGGCTCGACTGTATCTCCTGTGTGTCTGTGTGCTATCATCATGGCAGCTAGCTGGCTGGGTGGGCCTTCTGTAGCTGACTGCACTCCAGAGGTGTGGCTAAAAGGATTCCCCCTCCCTCTGGTTAGCATGTAGCAGGCTGCCCCCTCCCTGCACGCCCCTACTCAGACTTCTTTGCTTAATGGAGTTGGAAGCTCAGTACTAGATGTGTGTAATCACCACCCCCCCCTTCCAAGGCCAACTAATCAATTCCTGTCTGCTCCCTGTGTGTGTGCGACTGTGTCTGCTGACCGTAGCAGCACCCTCTCTAGCAGAAGTCATGTTCACTAAACAATTGCTCTCTGCTTCTCAAACACTATGTTCTTACCCTGGGTTTATGATTTCTCTCTTTAACTGTTCTTAATGGGATGATTTACTTCACGACTGGAAAGTGTGTGTGTGTGTGTGTGTGTGTGTGTGTGTGTGTGTGTGTGTGTGTGTAGTAGCTGATATGAACTAGCAGCTTCTCCTGGTTGAACTCAGCCAGTATAAACCTCAGTCAGATTACATATATAGTCTTATTGTAGTCTATGGCTGCATCCCAAATCACACTCGATACCCTGTAGATGACATATGTCCAACTTTTTGACCAGTGCCCTGTGTCTAACCTGAGGAGGCTGCTATAAAGTAGTGCACTATATAGATAATGGGTGTCATTTGAGATGCAGACTTACAGCATCCAGCTCCAGCGGACCTGGCTCTAGAATAATACCTGATTCAGCTAATCACAGTCCTGTATAGCAGTTGGTTTGTAGAATCAAGTGTGTTGGAACAGGACGGAGCAGCTAGGGAGTGAGATTGGTCAGTGGGTGGGGTTTGGGGTGTCATTCTTGTGTTGATGGGGGGGGTCTTTCTGATTGGAGCATTACGGTTGGTTCTCTGTAGGATCTAATAAACAGAAATTACTCAAACTCTTGTTTTTGTGTATCCACATGTTTTGTACAATACAACTTTCTTTGGCCAACTGTTAAATCAGAAATGCATCTTCTGCCCCCCTGAAATGCATCTCTCCAGGGGTGAAAAAAAATACCCAATTGTCATACTTGAGTAAAAGTAAAGATACCTTAATCTAAAATAACTCATGTAAAAGTCACCCAGTAAAGTACTACTTGAGTAAAAGTCTAAAGTATTTGGATTTAAATATACTTAAGTATTAAGTAAAATACATGTACATTCCTTTATATTAAGAGAACCAGATGGCACCATTTGTTTTCCTTATTTAAATAAAAAAAAAATTACGGATAGCCAGGGGCACACCAACACTCGGACGTTATTTACAAACAAAGCATTTTTGTTTAGTGAGTCCACCAGATGAGAGGCAGTAGGGATGACCTGGGATGTTCTCTTGAAGTGTGTGTGAATTAAACCATTTCTCTGTCCTAAGCATTTGAAATATAATCAGTACTTTTGGGTGTCATGGAAAATGTATGGAGTAAAAAGTACATTATTTTCTTAGGAATGTAGTTAAGTAAAAGTTGTCATATATATATATATATATATATAATATGAAGTACAGATACCCCAAATAACTTAAGTAGTACTTTAAAATATTTGTACTTAAATACTTTATGCCACTGCTTCTCTTCCCCCTACCTCCCCTACACTGATTTGAAGTGTGTGACCTCAATAATGGATCATAGCTTTCACCTGGATTCTCCTGGTCAGTCTATGTCAAGGAAAGAGCATGTTTTCCTAATGCTTTGTATATACCATACAAGCGCATTAGAGGAAAATATGTATCTTTATGAATAATCAATTTTCACCATATCTGAGTATGTATGGTATATCTACAGCCTAGCCAGAGTATCTAGGTAGAAAAGTGCTTGTTTTAGATAAAAAATACATTGTCACAAAAATATAATTGCACTCAACTCTAAACTGTCTTCATAAGGCTTCCTTAATGGAAATAGACATCAGTTAACAGTCTGCGAGGCCTTGTATAGTACAGTATATCTACAACCTGATCAGAGTACCCAGATATAGGAAAATGCATGTAAAAATCAAAAGAAGCAATTTTCACGATCATTGCATTTAAACTTTAAATAAACCAGTCTTGTGAGCTTGTATTGTATGGAAGCGTATAGCTGCCAAAATTAAAAATGTAAATTGGGTAAAGATAAATCAATATCTCATTCGCAATTTATTTGACCATTTATGCGTGCATAATCAGACAAACTGTAATGCAAAAATCCAGTTTGCATAATTTTTTTATTCAAGTACTATTTGCCACATTTAAAATGAAAATAGTAGCCTAGTGGTTAGTGTTGGGCCAGTAACTGAAAGGTTGCTGGATCGAATCCCTGAGTTGACAAGGTAAAAATCAGTCGTTCTGCCCCTGAGCAAGGCAGTTAACCCACTGTTCCGTGGATGTCGATTAATTCAGAGGGTTAAATGCAGAAGACACATTTCAGTTGAAGGCATTCAGTTGTACAACTGACTAGGTATCCCCCCTTTCCTTTCCCATAAGGAAATCAGTCAATTTAAATAAATAAATTAGGCCCTAATCTATGGATTTCACATGACTGGAAATACATATATGCATCTGTTGGTCACAAATACTGTAAAAAAAAAAAAAAAAAGGTAGAGGCGTGGTCAGAAAACCAGTCTATCTGGTGTGCAGTGCAACACATCTCCTTCGCATAGAGTTGATCAGGCTGTTGATTGTGGCCTCTGGAATGTTGTCCCAATCCTCTTCAATGGCTTTGCGAAGTTTCTGGATATTGGCGGGAACAGGATTACGCTGTGGTACACGCCATTTCAGAGCATCCTAAACATGCTCAATGGGTGACATGTCTAGTGAGTTTGCAGACCATGGAAGAACTGGGACATTTTCAGCTTTCAGGAATTGTGTACAGATCCTTGCGACATGGAACCGTGCATTATCATGCTGTCTAATGAGGTGATGTCAGCGGATGAATGGCATGACATTAGGCCTCAGGATCTCGTCACGGTATCGCTGTGCATTCAAAATGCCATAGATAAAATACAAATGTCTTTGTTGTCCATAGCTTTTGCCTGCTCAAACCATAACCCCACCACCACCATGGGGCACTCTGTTCACAATGTTGACATCAGCAAACTGCTCACCCACACAACGCCATACACATGGTTTGTGATTGTGAGGCCGGTTGGACGTACTGCCAAATTCTATAAAACGACATTGGAGTACAGTAGAGAAATTAACATTCAATTCTCTGGCAACAGCTCTGGTGGACATTCCTGCAGTCAGCATGCCAATTGCACGCTCCCTAAAAACTTGAGACATCAGTGGCATTGTGTTGTGTGACAAAACTGCACATTTTAGAGTGGCCTTTTATTGTCCCCGGCACCTTGTGGAAAATGTGTAATGATCATGCTATTTAATCAGCTTCTTGTTATGCCACACCTGTCAGGTGGATGGATTCTTTTGGTAAAGGAGAAATGCTCACTAACAGGGATGTAAACAAATTTGTGCACAAAATTTGAGAGAAATAAGCTTTTTGTGCATATGGAAAATGGTAGGCCATGACATTATCAGGTGTCTCTACTTCTTGTTTCGGTCACACACACACACCGGTGTCCTAGATTCCATCTCAAATAATAAGTAAACAGATGAAGATCACATGCTATGGCTGGAGAGAAAGAAGGGGAAAGCAGGACAGGTTAAAGCAACACAATGGAGGCCGAGCCCAGATATTAGCTTTCACCTGCTCTTTGACATGAATGTAACGGAATAGAGATTCCTGCTGAATGAATTGAATATTGAGCTACATGAGTCAGGGTTCTTATTTTCTAACATATGCCCTTACAACCTAGCATAAAAATAATTATGTACAGTGCCTTGCGAAAGTATTCGGCCCCCTTGAACTTTGCGACCTTTTGCCACATTTCAGGCTTCAAACATAAAGATATAAAACTGTATTTTTTTGTGAAGAATCAACAACAAGTGGGACACAATCATGAAGTGGAACGACATTTATTGGATATTTCAAACTTTTTTAACAAATCAAAAACTGAAAAATTGGGCGTGCAAAATTATTCAGCCCCTACTTTCAGTGCAGCAAACTCTCTCCAGAAGTTCAGTGAGGATCTCTGAATGATCCAATGTTGACCTAAATGACTAATGATGATAAATACAATTCACCTGTATGTAATCAAGTCTCCGTATAAATGCACCTGCACTGTGATAGTCTCAGAGGTCCGTTAAAAGCGCAGAGAGCATCATGAAGAACAAGGAACACACCAGGCAGGTCCGAGATACTGTTGTGAAGAAGTTTAAAGCCGGATTTGGATACAAAAAGATTTCCCAAGCCTTAAACATCCCAAGGAGCACTGTGCAAGCGATAATATTGAAATGGAAGGAGTATCAGACCACTGCAAATCTACCAAGACCTGGCCGTCCCTCTAAACTTTCAGCTCATACAAGGAGAAGACTGATCAGAGATGCAGCCAAGAGGCCCATGATCACTCTGGATGAACTGCAGAGATCTACAGCTGAGGTGGGAGACTCTGTCCATAGGACAACAATCAGTCGTATATTGCACAAATCTGGCCTTTATTGAAGAGTGGCAAGAAGAAAGCCATTTCTTAAAGATATCCATAAAAAGTGTTGTTTAAAGTTTGCCACAAGCCACCTGGGAGACACACCAAACATGTGGAAGAAGGTGCTCTGGTCAGATGAAACCAAAATTGAACTTTTTGGCAACAATGCAAAACGTTATGTTTGGCGTAAAAGCAACACAGCTCATCACCCTGAACACACCATCCCCACTGTCAAACATGGTGGTGGCAGCATCATGGTTTGGGCCTGCTTTTCTTCAGCAGGGACAGGGAAGATGGTTAAAATTGATGGGAAGATGGATGGAGCCAAATACAGGACCATTCTGGAAGAAAACCTGATGGAGTCTGTAAAAGACCTGAGACTGGGACGGAGATTTGTCTTCCAACAAGACAATGATCCAAAACATAAAGCAAAATCTACAATGGAATGGTTCAAAAATAAACATATCCAGGTGTTAGAATGGCCAAGTCAAAGTCCAGACCTGAATCCAATCGAGAATCTGTGGAAAGAATTGAAAACTGCTGTTCACAAATGCTCTCCATCCAACCTCACTGAGCTCGAGCTGTTTTGCAAGGAGGAATGGGAAAAAATTTCAGTCTCTCGATGTGCAAAACTGATAGAGACATACCCCAAGCGACTTACAGCTGTAATCGGAGCAAAAGGTGGCGCTACAAAGTATTAACTTAAAGAAATATTTTAGCTTAAGTACTTTACACCACTGCTGGGTAAAACACACACTGGGCGCCAAGGCGTGACATTTTACAGGTACTCTCTCTTCTGATAAAACACACACAGGCTGCCACACACAAACACACTGACATAGATTACTCAATCCCCAGCGATAGGGCTGTTATCCTGATGTGTAGTTAGTTTGACTATGACAACAAAACACTGTATTACAAAAACACTTAACAGGTGTGGTGCTGCTGCCTCATATATTGACTTGACCTCATTTAAAACCATATAATAAGTCATCCACTGGCATTGAAAATATTCAGATGTAAAGGGGGGTGTTTTTGGTACACTCACAAATATACAGTACACTATCTGCTAGACTGCGTAACAAAAGTTTTTGACAAAGAACAGATTAGAATCAAGGTCATGTGGGATCATGTGACAGGCCTATGTCTCCCAGGTAATCTATATGGGGTCATCCTTTTTTACGTCCATATCCTATCCTTGAACATTCCTGAAATTTGAACCTTACCTTTACCATTTTAAACCTAGTCCCAAGGATTCCCGAAACTCCCTGTGCCACTGGCTGCGAATTAGATGTGGGCCACGTAACCACACCCCTAAATCTCTCTCGCTGTCCGGGTGCGCAATTTGTTTGTCCCTGTTCTGTGTGCATGTGCAGTGGGTTGGTAGGCATTTTGTTTAATTCGTTCTGCAGCCTAGTCAGACAACCCACGTGCCAGTGTCGATTCGGTTAAATCCAAGATAGCACTCGAGTCAGAGCAGCCGAAGCCAGCGCGTTTTTTTTACGGGATGAAATAAAAGCTGTTTCGGGACCATCGCTAGGTGGGAGTGTTGGGGGCGCCGCAGGTGTGTCACGAACAGGGTCGCGAGACTGACGAGTGGTCAGTCTGGTCCAACTTTGCCGAACAAAGCCGTTAAATTCACGGTGGCAGAATCAATGACTGACTGAGTACTCTGGAGCAAGCAGCAGGGAGATCAATCAACATGTTCAAATCGGTCTTCCCGCTGAAGAAGCTGAGACGGAGTCGGAAACATCTGCTGTTCTTAGCCCTGCTGATGCTGGGAGCTTTCGCTGTTTACCAGGAGTTTGTAGCCACTAGTGTGTGGAGGATCACCAATAGCCGTGAGTAGGCTATATTGGCCATCTGAACCGTTGCTATGATGATCAGCTTGTGTGTGTGTGTGTGTGTGTGTGTGTGTGTGTGTGTTCGTGCTCATTCGGAAGTATTGTGTATATATTGAAGAAAACCAATTTTTTTATGATCAATTTTAGAATAAGGCTCTACCGTAACAAAATGGGGAAAAAGTCAAGCAGTCTGAATACTTTCCGAATGCACTGTGCATGTGTGTGTCGGGCCGGCTCTAGCCTTTTGGGGGCCCTATGCGAGATTTGGTTTGCGGGGCCCCTACCTTGGGGTAAAACATTTTAGTGTTCCCCCTCTTGTCTTTGGGGAGAAATGTATGTTTTAAAGAGAATTCTCTGCAATTCTACACATTTTGCCATGGCATTGAGAACATTCCAATTGTATAACACATTTCATGCACTTCTAGTCATTTTGCCATTGGGCAGGGATAAAACTTGCAGTTTTACAGCTACTTTCCTGCAATTCTGCACATTTCGTAATGAAGAATGCATTTTTTTTAACCTTTATTTAACTAGGCAAGTCAGTTAAGAACAAATTTTTATTTTCAATGACGGCCTAGGAACAGTGGGTTAACTGCCTTGTTCAGTGGCAGAATGACAGATTTTTAGCCTGGGGATTCGATCTTGCAACCTGGTCCAACGCTCTAACCACGAGGCTACCTGCCGCCACAGTATATGTTAATATGACATTTGAATGAGAATGAATAACAAAATCAATAGGGGCCCCCAGGCACATGCCCTGCATGCCCAGCTGTTATTCAGCAATGATTAAGCCTACTGCAAGTTTAGCTGGCTAGACTAACTACCAATCTAAAAATTGTTAGCTGTAATTGCTAATTGAGTGACTGTGACTGACATAACAAGAGGAAAACTTCTGATACGCAACCAAATTTCGAAACTGCACCTGGTGTATTCTACCATACTTACTCAAAAAAAAATATAATTGGGTCGGGGGCCCTAAGTGACCGCTTATGCCCTGAACCGGCCCTGTGTAGGTGTACTGGTAGTTTTGTTCCTTACACTCTAAAGTGAAAACGTTTCTGGATAATACTTTAGGGGTTCTTCAAATTGAAACTATGGGGGAACCCCTATAAGTTCTTCGAAGAAGAACGGTGGTTCTTCAAAGAACCCCCATTAATGGTTCCTTGAAGAGGGTTTATTTTTAAGCATTATTATTGTTGTTATTATTGTTAATAATAATAATCAGCATCACAATATTTTAGTTGTCAGTGTTTATTATGATTTTAATGGAAAAGCAGATATATATACATCCTCTGGCATGTTGATGTCCTCTGTTGGCTATCCATAGCCAGAATGATTTTGCAGTGCAAGGTGATCAAACAGATTTTTGTTCGAGGTGTATGGAGGGTGAAGTCTGAATACTAACAATTACAATTATACAGATGATTGTAGGTTAAGGACGTGTAAGTAAGTATTTCACATGTTGTATTCGGTGCATGTTACAAATAAAATGTGTTTTTATTAACAAAAGGTGCACAACAGTATTCATACCTTGGTTTTTGTGATAAATGTGAATGAAAAAACATCACTTTTAAAAATGGTTTTCATACACATAGCCTTCCTTGTCCATAATGTAGAGGCCTCTTGGATGTTCATTGAAGAGGTAAGAGAGAAGGAAAATGGCTGATGAGACTGAGTCCTGTAAGGTTTTAGAGAAACCATTAATAAACATTAACTGTAGATGATACATGTGATCTGCATAACATTATGAGGCAAACCAATACCAATTGTATACACAGTACCTTTATGTGCCTCCTCATCAGTATACTTGCTGACACACACACACAAAAGCAGTCACCTGCGCCCTATGCATCTATAGCCTTTAGGATATTCTTACCTCTTTGTTGATTGATATCCATTGAATTGTGTCCATTCTGTTTTAGAAAGGATTTTATAAGGGAGATAAGTGTCAAACAACATATCCATTTTCACAAATATGAAAAGATAGATGGTATAATCATAAACAATATAAATGTATGTCATACAAGGGAGAAACGTTACCTTAAATTGAGATCTTTCAATTCTTCAGTTAATGGATAGGCCCCCTTTTTTCCTTCCAATTTTCGCCTAAATGACATACCCAAATCTAACTGCCTGTAGCTCAGGCCCTGAAGCAAGGATATGCATATTCTTGATACCATTTGAAAGGAAACTTTGAAGTTTGTGGAAATGTAGGAGAATATAACACAATAGATCTGGTAGAAGAAAATACAAATAAAATAAAAAAAATTCTACCACCATCTTTGAAATGCAGCAAAGGTCCCCACGTCTAGCCATCACTCTAGTTGTAATTCTGATAGTGTCCACAAGATGGCAGCAGTGGATGTGCAAAGTTTCAGACGGATAACTTGAAGTATATGAGCAAACTACATGACATTTAGTGTGAAGTCACCCAGGTACATTTGGGCAAATCGTGAAGGAGACATTTGCATTAACATTACATTTTTCTGCAAGAATATTGTCAAATCTGTATACTTGGACTTTTCCAGTATTAGTAGCCATATTATAAGTTCAACATTTGCAAAACAACCAGTTTTCATAACTTTATAACTCTCCATATTCTTATAATTTTTGTCCAAAAGGGAAAGTCTTGCTGTCGCACAAGGTTAGCAGCTACATTCTGCGACAGATACAGGGTTTCTGTCGCAGAATGGGCTTTACTCCCATAAAGCCCAGCTCATTGGCTAGCTTTGTTTGACCCCGATTGGTGCTTATTTGACAAAGTTACAGTCGATCAAGTGAAGACCGCCCGCGTCATCGGCATGCAATGAAGGCGTCGCTCTCTGACCAAATTTGGTGTCCTATAGGATATACTACACCCCTAATGATATAGTGAAGTCTGGTTACGCTCTAGGATCTCTGAGGAATAAATACGGATGGGATATGACTGGTTGAAACAACGTTTAGGGTTAGATTTTCAGAGATTCCGATCTTTGCAATACAAAATCAATCGTGCATGCTATATGGACCTTTTTAGGCTATGAAAAATGATTTTATCTAACAAAACAACATTTCATGTTATCTCTGGGACCCTTTGGATGATAAATCAGAGCAAGATTTCAGAATGTAAGTACACATTTAACCTTTAGAGGTGAATTTATCAAACCTATTGCAGTGAAAAATAGCATGTCATTATTTTGCAGTAATAGATGTATTAACAAGAATTTAAGCATTCAGCCAATATAAGACACTTATATGTACCGACATTTGTTGTTTCTCTAAAATCTGCGATCGTGACAGAAGGCGCTGCATGATTTACAACTGTCCCGTTGACGGGATGCCTATCCCTAAGCAGTTTTAAGTACCTGCACCAGCTGTTGTCTCAAATTCAAATCAAAATGTTTCTGTTGAGCAGTTAGGTTCCTGCAAGAACCCCCAAGAACTAAAGAGGATCCTTGATGAACCCCAGCTCCTTTGGGGTTCTTGCAACAACTATTTGGGGGAATTTTTCAGTGCCAACAACCCTAAGGTTCTAGCAAGGCAGAGGGCCTCGGTTCGAGCCTCGGTGTGAGCCTAATCAGAAGGAAGTGGTACTTGCTAATCAAGCGGTGTGACTTCCTTTACATGTAGATGTTAGTCTTTGTGGATGGCTTTTCTTTCCCACCGTCCTTTTTCTCCTGCTGTCTACACACACACACACACACACACATTCGTTTGTCGCAGTGGTAGCCTCATACCTGGGGCTGGAGGGAACAGGGCTTTGGAACCCTGCTGTCAAAACACGCACACAGGTGTGTGTTTGTGAAGAAGAGAAAATTAATAATACACCTCCCTCTGGACAAACACACACACAGTGCATTCCTGAGCCCCCTCCTCAGATGGGGCTATTCTCAGGAGCAAGGACATCACCCTCTTAACATATGTATGTTTGTGCAGGTTTTTGTGTGCATAGTGTTAGGACAGATGTTGTAGATTTGTTTATGTGCCCACACACTTAGCCAGAGGAGAGAAGAGTGCAGAGAAGTTGGGAGGAACAGGGAGAGGAGAGAAAGACATACAAACATGAGAAGGGAGATAGGAAGGGGATAGAATCTCTTATTCCTTGAGTTAAAAATATAATTATTTTTCTGTCCTCAACTACCACTCTAAAATTACCCTGTGTGTGTCTCCACCCTGGTGATAATTACAGACTTCCAGACTACCAGTACTTAAAGTTCTTTCTCCCCATTGCAACCCCCCAAACACACACACGCTAACCCTGTAGCACTGCCCCTATAAATACACACAGGGTAGCCTAATTGTATTGTCTGTTTGTTTGTGTGCGCACACACCTGGCTAGTGTTTCTGAGTCCAGAAGGCTGTTGTTGTTTACCAGACCTGATGCCTTTAGCTCAGCGGGTTAACATGACCCTGAATCAAGCAGATGACACTTGTTGGAACATCAGCAGTAGAGGGTTGTACGGGAAGCAAGGAGTGTGTTCAAGTGTGCATGTGTGTGTGTGCAGTATGTTCAGATTCGTATGTGTCATTTCCATTGTTATGACCAGCTGATTGTGTGTTTAGAGTTAGATCTATGATTTAACTATGAACTAGAACCAATGAGATAAAGTGTGTGTGTCTGTGTTTGTTTGTTTCTTGTAAATACTCCTAATTTTAGTGCCAGTTTGTTTCCCTTTCTTTCTTAACATTTCTCCCTCTCTCTCTGCTACAGGTTTCAGTCCTACCAGTGAGGGCAGTCCCAGGAGAAGACCTACCCAAGAAAGAGTGGTAAGGATAGGGGGAGAAGAAGAGAGAGAGAGAGAGTTTCGAGTGGAGGGTAAGGGAGAGTGGGAGACAGAATTTGTCACATACCAGTTTTTCCATACACACCTATCACAAAACCCAGAAAAGTAGTTACCTCATCTGTGTGTTCCAGGTTGGAGGTGATGTGGGGGAGGATTATTCAGAAGCCTGGCGTTCCAGCTACACCCCACAGCCCTGGAGGCCAGAGGTACATTATTCACCAACAGGAACCTTCCACAACCTGCCCAGGCTTGCCCAAAAAGTGTGTGTGTGTGTATGTGTTGGTGTGTCAGTGTAGTATGTGTGAGTTTGTGGGTAGAGCCCGGTAAGTGTGCATAGAGCCAGTGGAAGAGAGTCAGTGCAACAACAACAAAAAAGGGGATCAATGCAAATAGTCTGGGTAGCCATTTGATTAAATGTTCAGCAGTCTAATGGCTTGTGGGTAGAAGTAGTTTAGGAACCTTTTGGTCCCAGACTTGGCGCTCCGGTACCGCTTACCATGTGGTAGCAGAGAGAACAGTCTATGATTTAGGTGGCTAGAGTCTGACCCTTTTTAGGACCTTCCTCTGACACCTCCTGGTATAGAGGTCCTGGATGGCAGGGAGTTGGGCCCCAGTGATGTACTCGGCTGTACACACTGTACTAGAGGTCGACCGATTAGACTCAAATAAATAATGAAACATGTTCAATTTGGTTTAAATAATGCTAAAACACAGTGTTGAAGAAGAAAGTAAAAGTGCAATATGTGCCATGTAAAAAAAGCTAACGTTTAAGTTCCTTGCTCAGAACATGAGAACATATGAAAGCTGGTGGTTCAGTATTCCCAGTTCTTCAATATTCCCAGTTAAGAAGTTTTAGGTTGTATTTATTATAGGAATTATGACATGTCGACTATTTCTCTCTATACGGTTTGTATTTCATATACCTTTGACTATTGGCACTTTAGTATTGCCAGCCTAATCTCGAGAGCTGATAGGCTTGAAGTCATAAACAGCGCTGTGCTTCAAGCATTGCTAAGAGCTGCTGGCAAATGCAGTAAAGTCCTGTTTGAATGAATGCTGACGAGCCTGCTGCTGCCTACCACCGCTCAGTCAGACTGTTCTATCAAAGCATAGACTAAATTATAATATAATAAACACAGAAATACGAGCCTTTGGTCATTAAAATCTGTTTGGGATAGGGGGCAGCATTTTCACGTTTGGATAAAAAGCGTGCCCAGAGTAAACTGCCTGCTACTCAGTTCCAGTTGCTAATATATGCATGTTATTAGTAGATTTGGATAGAAAACACTCTGACGTTTCTAAAACTGTTTGAATGATGTCTGTGAGTAACAGAACAGGCAAAAACCTGAGAAAATCTAACCAGGAAGTGGGAAATCTGAGGTTTGTAGTTTTTCAACTCTTGGCCTATCGAAAACACAGTGTCTATGGGGTCAAATTGCACTTCCTAAGGCTTCCACTAGATGTTAACAGTCTTTAGAACCTTGTTTGATGCTTCTACTGGGAAGTGGGGGCTCATAAAGGCTCTTTGAGTCAGTGTTCTCGAAGAGTGCCACGAGCTCGTGACGCTCATTCACGTGAGTTAGCTCGCGTTCCATTGCATTTCTGAAGACAAAGGAATTCTCCGGTTGGAACATTATTTAAGATTTATGTTAAAAACATCCTAAAGATTGATTCTATACTTCGTTTGACATGTTTCTACGGACTGTAACGGAACTTTTGGACTTTGCGTCTACTCATGCGTCATGAAGTTGGATTACTGGGCTGAACGCGCTAACAACAAGGAGGAATTTGGACATAAATTATGAACTTTATCGAACAAATCAAACATTTATTGTGGAACTGAGATTCCTGGGAGTGCCTCAAAGGTAAGTGAGTATTTATAATGCTATTTCTGACTTCTGTTGACTCCAACATGGCGGATATCTCTTTGGCTTGTTTTGTCCTCTGAGCGCCGTACTCAGATTATTGCATGGTGTCTTTTTCCGTAAAGTTTTTTTAAAATCTGACACAGTGGTTGCATTAAGGAGAAGTCTATCTTTAATTCTGTGAATAACACTTGTATCTTTTATCAATGTTTATTATGAGTATTTCTGTAAATTGATGTGGCTCTCTGCAAAATCACCGGATGTTTTGGAAGCAAAACATTACTGAACGTAACGTGCCAATGTAAACTGAGATTTTTGGATATAAATATGCACTTTATCGAACAACACATGTATAACATGATGTCCTATGAGTGTCATCTGATGAAGATCATCAAAGGTTAGTGATTCATTTTATCTATATTTCTGCTTTTTGTGACTCCTAACTTTGGCTGGAAAAATGGCTGTTTTTGTTGCTTGGCTCTGACCTAACATATGTTGTGCTTTCACTGTAAAGCCTTTTTGAAATCGGACATGATGGGTAGATTAACAAGAAGTTTATCTTTCATTTGGTGCACTTGTTAATGTTATAAAGTTACATATTTCTAAAAAATATTTATAAATTTCGCTCGCTGCCTTTTCAGCGGAATGTTGTCGAGTGGCGTAAGAAGGTCATTAATATGGTCAAATCCAGAAACGATAATTTCGAAAACAAAACGTTTATTCTTTCAGTGAAATACGGAACCATTCCGTATTTTATCGAACGGGCGGCAACCCTAAGTCTAAATATTGCTGTTACATTGCACAACCTTCAATGTCATGTCATAATTATGTAAAATTCTGGCAAATTAATTACGGTCTTTGTTCGTAAGAAATTGTCTTCACACAGGTCGCAACGAGCCAGGAGACCCAAACTGTTGCATATACCCTGACTCTGCTTGCACAGAACGCAAGAGAAGTGACACAATTTCCTTAGTTAATATCGCCTGCTAACATGCATTTATTTGAACTAAATATGCAGGTTTAAAAATATATACTTCTGTGTATTGATTTTAAGAAAGGCATCGATGTTTATGGTTGGGTACATTGCAACGATTGTGCATTTTTTGCAAATGCGCTTTTGTTAAATCATCACCCGTTTGGCGAAGTAGAAGTAGGCTGTGATTCAATGATAAATTAACCGGCACCGCATTGATTATATGCAACGCAGGACAAGCTAGTTAACCTAGTAATATCATCAACTCTGTGTAGTTAACTAGTGATTATATGAAGATTGATTGTTTTTTATAAGATAAGTTTAATGCTAGATAGCAACTTACCTTGGCTCCTTGCAGCCACAAGGTCCTTTTGATGCTGCACTCGCGTAACAGGTGGTCAGCCTGCCATGCAGTTTCCTCGTGGATTGCAATGTAATCGGCGTCCAATAAGGCAGATTACTGATTTGTTATGAAAACTTGAAATCGGCCCTAATTAATACACACTATCCTCTGTAGCGCCTTGCGGTCGGATGCCAAGCAGTTGCCATACCAAGCGGCGATGCAGCCAGTCAAGATGCACTCAATGGTGCAACTGTAAACCTGTTTGAGGAGCTTCCTGAGGGGGAAGAAGCATTGTCATGCCCTCATCACGACTGTGCTGGTGTGTTTGGACTTGATAGATCGTTAGTGATGTGAACACAGAGGAACTTGACCCGCTCCATTACAGCCTCGTTGATGTGAATGGGGGCATGCTGCTTGAAACTTAGGTATTTTAGACTAGGTCAAGGAGAGGTTGAAAATGTCAGTGAAGACACTTGCCAGCTGGTCAGTGCATGCTCTGAGTATGCGTCCTGGTAAATCCGTCTGGCGCTACGGCCTTGTGAATGTTAAGTTGTTTACAGGTCTTACTCACATCGGCTATGGAGAGCGTGATCACACAGTTATCTGGAACAGCTGGTGCTCTCATGCATGGTTCTATGTCAAACGAGTGCAAGATGGCGCTCGCGAGCAAGATGAAACATTATTGCGCGAGCAAACACTTGAGTCGAGAGCGAGAATAAATGTGGTCAAACGAGCAGAGGACAGGCCCCGCGAGTGCAGGCCAGCGTGGTGCGCGCAAATGAAACTTGAGTGCTTGCAAGTGTGACTTTGAGCGAGCAGAACTGCATTTAAATCGAGAGCGGAGACTTTTGTTCGCCTGAAGAAATACTTACTATATGCCAAGACTCAGAAATTAAATATGTCCCCCCATGCAACAATGTTGATGACAACAATGCTGTTTTCACTTTGCTTCTTAATATAAATCCACTAGCGTTCTATAATTACACTATTAGTTGGTTTCTTACATCAGCAAATAGCTAGTTTGTCTTTTCTTTGCAAGTTGTCCTAAGTCTTGTGAGACGCTAATTGTTAGCCGCTAATACATGTACGGGGTAAGAGCAAACCTAGCTTGCTAATACAGCCTGATAATACCAGTGATGGTGTAGACCTAAATCAGCATGTTGTTTGTGCAACAGTATCTTCTAAATCAAAGAGGAATATGCAAAGCAAGAATATGTTAGCTACATGAAGTAGCTAAGAGAGAACATGCAATGTAGCCAAAGCTTATAGGGTCCCCTAGGAAACACTTATCAACACTTTAGTTCTTACCCTGTCACAATAACTCCTCCCTGGCATTTTAATTTGTTGTCATCTCAAACAACACTGTATTCAAAGTGCCCACTATAATACTCTAACTATATAATTAGAATAGCCATTATATTTCCATGATTCCAACTGTTTTGCTCTAATTCGCAAGTCAAATCGCAATTGCAACATTTGGTTAAAAATAAGTCCTAGATTATTTGCCCATATCGTGCAGCCCTGCGTGGCAATGTGGAAATGATCTCAATTGAGCAGTGGTGTATTTAAGTAAAAATATTTTCAAGTATTACTTACGTCTTTTACTTTTTTAATTTTGCAACTTTTACTTTTACTTCTACATTCTTAAAGAAAATAATGTATTTTTTTACTCCATACATTTTCCCTGACACATAAAAGTACTCATTACATTTTGAATGCTTAGCAGGACAGGAAAATTGTCCAATTCACGCACTTGTCAAGAGAACATCCCTGGTCATCTACTGCCTCTGATCTGGAGGACTGACTAAACACATTCTTTGTTTGTAAATTATGTGTGAGTGTTGGAGTGTGCCCCTGGCTATCCGTAAATTTTTTTAAAAAATGGTGCCCTCTGGTTTTCTTAATTTAAGGAATTTGACGTTTTACTTTTGATACTTAAGTATATTTAAAACCAAATACTTTTATACTTCTACTCAAGTAGTATTTTACTGGGTGACTTTCACTTTTACTTGAGTAATTTTCTATTAATGTATCTTTACTTTTACTCAAGTATGATAATTTGGGACTTTTTCCACCACTGCAATTGAGTACAGGAAATGCTGAAATTATAAAAGTGCTCATTAAAATCACTTACAATGTATGTGTTGCCACCCTAGGACCACTCGCTACTCATTAAGAAAATGTAGAACACTTATTATTCAAAACCCAAAAATAGCATCTTATTTAAAAATTAATAAAAAATACCGTTATAATATTTTGGCCATTTCGCCCAGCCCTAGTCTCATACCAATTTTTCAGTTTGTACTCCAAAATCCATTTGCTCTCGCAACTGTTTACTATAATTTTATAACCAGTGGAAATTCTAGCTAATGAACATAGCCTATAGCAGTCTACTGAAACGCAATTGGTCAGGTTTTTGGACCAATCACGGCTTGACTGCTCTCTAACCAGATGTTTTACCATAGGGATGAAACGAAGGCTGACCATCATGAAAATGTAAGTATGATAGTTTTTCAGTAGAGAATTAGCTCATCAACTAGCTCGCTAATCAACTATGATTTTGAAATTGTAGTAAGTAGTTATTTATTCTCTTATAAAGGCAGGCTATTGACGAGGCAAGCTAGGTTAACGTCAGCTAGCTAGGAAGCTAACTAGCCAAAGTTATCTAGCTAGCTAACATTTAAACGTGGTTTAACTAAAGCCAAAGTGGTTTTGTTTTCTATACCGTCTCTGGCTAAGTCAAGGAGGGGTTTAGAAGAGGAGGAAGACTTGGAAGACCAGCATGGGTGGCAGAAGAGGGAGGAGAGGCAGGGTGAGAACAGACAGGGACGACCTTCACTGGGGAAGAGGTCAGTGATTGAGGAGAGGGAGCCAAGAGATGTCAGGCTTTGAACCAAATAATAGCCAATATTGTAAACCACTAACTGCATACTTTGAGATACAATCTGATTTAAAAAGATTTGTTAAGTTAAGTCAGTTTTTGCGCAGTTACAATAAATGAGAATGACCTCAAACCGTTTCTCTCATTGCTCTTTCCATCCAGGTCCACTGTCACAAATGTATTCTCTGCTCAGCTGACAAGATACAGGATCCATTCTGTTCCAAGTAGGTTACCTTGGCTCTCCTCTATGCACAGCACTCTGGGGACTACCTGCAGGTTAACCATGACATCCACCAATCACCCACATAACTTAATCATTAGTGGTACTGAGTTCCTCTAATTTGCTGTATGAAGGCATTGTGCATAGGACATTTGTCACGTACAGAGTATGATGACCAGCTGCTTTCTATTGGTTAGAAATATTTTTCTACACTGAATGAATGTGACAGTCATTAACCATGTTTCCATCCACAGTTTTTAATGTGAGTAAAGTCATAAAAAAAGGGATAATTTGTTTGTTCGACATGTTGGGATCTTTTTGTGTCTGTAAAATTAATTATGCGAGAAATGGCTGTGGAAACACCAGTATGCGCAAATATTGATATAATAACCATCATATTGAAGTAAACTTGGAGTCATGCAATGACCTGGTGTGTGTGGTCCTCTCACTAGGACTTGGGAAACCATGCAGTTTGTTAGAATACCAATGAAATAAATGATGAGTAACTTCACAAGGTGGGGAAGGCTGCACGGTATGAGCTTGACGCTCCCTTCCAATAAATGTCAAGGGGCTTATTCTGATGACATGATGATTGATGCTTGACTGCCGTTCAACAAATAAAAATATTCTCGTTCTTATCCATAATGATATCATTATGTAGACTAACATACCCGCAGAGTAGGCCTATCTGCCAGCTGTTGGCTAGAGTTCATGTGTCAAGACCAGAGTGGGCTATTTAACGAAACAGCTTGTGACAAAACTATCAGTAGAGTTGAAAATGGGATGGAAACACATTGAACTTTAGATTTTTATTCGGTACATGAAAAACTTTAGTGAAAAAGTATGCACTGTGTGTTCACTACGTCATCACGCACGGATCTTTATCTGCAACAAGTCAGTTGGGTGGGAAAATGCCCATATTTTTTTTATATTCTCATAACTATTTTGCCAATTGGATGGAAACCAAGCTACTGCTAAACAGTATGAGAAGTGTAGGTAAGGGGTGAATTGAAAACCTATAGGAGGATAGCTCTCCTCGAGGTGTGTTGGGCATGAAATGACAGCAGGCTGTCATAGGGTCTGACAAGTGGTGTGGATTGGTACAGGGAAATTCCACATTATTAAGAGTGACTCAGATGAATTACTTTAAAATGTACGTCATACAAACCAATGATTGCAAGTTGTTCAAAGTAGTAGTCCTTGTGCATAGAGTTGTGTGGTTTGTTTCACTTTGAAATCATTTGTTTTTGTTTGACATACATTATAAAGTGAGCTGCCCTATAGCTCGGCTCAGTCCCACATCGTGTTTTATCACTTATTTGGCTAAATGATTATCCACAGTTGCCTCTTTTGATTCAGCCACAGCAGTCTTAAAATAGACTGTTACCTTGAATGCAATATTAAGATGTCAAAACATTTTAAACTCCAATATAACTCTTTTGACATCTTATTTTCCTCTCTCACTCATTCTCAGGACACGTGTGTGTGTGTGTGTGTGTGTGTGTGTGTGTATAACACATTTGACCAGGTGGAGTCTGGCTTCTACTTCATCGCCCTGGACTACTACACGACTCAGCACATATGTGTTGCCCCACCTTCCCCAGTGCCCTACTTTTGTTTACTTTTTAACAATGTCTATGGATCATAAAATAATTTTATGTTGGGACTTCAAATCCACACTAAATGTAATTCCATGTCCTGTATTGTTCTGCACTCTCTAAAGATTATGCTAATGCCCCACTGTAAGAACCTGGAGAAACTGGTTCTGAGGGAGGTGACATGGTCACAAAGAGTGCCTGGGGCACTTTCCAGCTCTACTGCTGTCTGGACAACAGCCAGAGGGTGGTCAGCTCTGCTGCACCTGAGAGCTAAAGGTATGTCACCACACTCCCAACAGTCATGTATGCTCATTTATGTGTTTCTTAAAGTGGCGATCAGCAGTTGAAACAATAAAAAAACGTACCCACTACCCATTTTGGCAAAAAGCTGAGGAATGGACCTGGAGAAATTTGACCACTCTCAAATTCATAAACAGAGTTATGGATGCAAGGATTGACCATCACGCCTCCTTCTAAAACCCTATTAGAGGAGACAACCCAAGGTTCCTCGCCTCAGATCCCCTCCAATGGGTTTTGACAAGGATGTGAGTAGAGAGGAAGTGAGGAGTTGAGCAGAGATTAATTGGGACAGAGCTCGTCATTGTTTTAGGTGGAAACTTATGTTGAATGATATGTTTATTCTGTTTGCACTTATCTTTGTTCTACTTGTGCTCTTTGCACAGATGGCTCTGGCTTGCTTATAACATCTGATCTGACTCCCTATGCAATTTGTCTCCTGTATTACTGACTGTATTCAATACAACTGCAAATGTCAAATTGAAATAATTTTAGATTCTGTAATTAATAGACAATGGTAGTTCCCAGTCAGAAAATGACGGTCTGCTGAGAGGGTCATTGGCTGCAACCTGACCTCCATCAAGGTCCTGCACGACTCCAGGGAAAGGAAGGCTGGGGTAAAGATCATCGTCAAACCCTCCCACTTCCAAAGTTTCCCCTCTGGCAAACGGTTCAGGTCAATCACGACCAAAACCTCCAGAACAGTTTCTTCCCCCGTGCTGTGGGCCTCACTAACCGGTCACCGAGTCCATGATGATCTTCTCATCCATGGACGTCTCACTCTGCACTATCTTTCCAGAACTGCACATTGCTCTTTGTACTCTGCACATTTCTTACATGCTTAATTTATAATGTAGCATATAGTGTACATACTGTATGTGGATCTGTGGAAATTCTGCATCTACAGTGCCTTGCGAAAGTATTCGGCCCCCTTGAACTTTGCGACCTTTTGCCACATTTCAGGCTTCAAACATAAAGATATAAAACTGTATTTTTTTGTGAAGAATCAACAACAAGTGGGACACAATCATGAAGTGGAACGACATTTATTGGATATTTCAAACTTTTTTAACAAATCAAAAACTGAAATTGGGCGTGCAAAATTATTCAGCCCCCTTAAGTTAATACTTTGTAGCGCCACCTTTTGCTGCGATTACAGCTGTAAGTCGCTTGGGGTATGTCTCTATCAGTTTTGCACATCGAGAGACTGAATTTTTTTTCCCATTCCTCCTTGCAAAACAGCTCGAGCTCAGTGAGGTTGGATGGAGAGCATTTGTGAACAGAAGTTTTCAGTTCTTTCCACAGATTCTCGATTGGATTCAGGTCTGGACTTTGACTTGGCCATTCTAACACCTGGATATGTTTATTTTTGAACCATTCCATTGTAGATTTTGCTTTATGTTTTGGATCATTGTCTTGTTGGAAGACAAATCTCCATCCCAGTCTCAGGTCTTTTGCAGACTCCATCAGGTTTTCTTCCAGAATGGTCCTGTATTTGGCTCCATCCATCTTCCCATCAATTTTAACCATCTTCCCTGTCCCTGCTGAAGAAAAGCAGGCCCAAACCATGATGCTGCCACCACCATGTTTGACAGTGGGGATAGTGTGTTCAGGGTGATGAGCTGTGTTGCTTTTACGCCAAACATAACGTTTTGCATTGTTGCCAAAAAGTTCAATTTTGGTTTCATCTGACCAGAGCACCTTCTTCCACATGTTTGGTGTGTCTCCCAGGTGGCTTGTGGCAAACTTTAAACAACACTTTTTATGGATATCTTTAAGAAATGGCTTTCTTCTTGCCACTCTTCCATAAAGGCCAGATTTGTGCAATATACGACTGATTGTTGTCCTATGGACAGAGTCTCCCACCTTGCCTGAAATGTGGCAAAAGGTCGCAAAGTTCAAGGGGGCCGAATACTTTCGCAAGGCACTGTATATATATTTTGTTCTGTATATTCTGTTTATTGTGGCAGCACCATTTCACAGTCAAATTCCTCTACATGCAAATTTATTCTGACATGTTAACCTGAGTTTAGCTGGTTTATCATGTCAGTTGGAGTTTATATTATTTGGGACTGGTTATGTACTGTAGCAGGTAACAGATTATACCCTTTGTCTTCATATAATAAAAAAATCCCTGTGTGTGTGTGTGTGTGTGTGTGTGTCCTTGGGCTTAATACCCTAAATATTGTATCTTTCCTGCAATTAGTGGACTCATTTTATGGTGTCTGCTAGAACTGTCTGCTTTTTGTTTTTCATACAAAAGTTGCTGGCTAACAAATAAGCTAGCTAGCTAACTTTAAGTATACTGAACAAAAATATAAACGCAACATGCCACAGAGATTTTACTCAGTTACAGTTCAAATCAGTCAATTTAAATAAATTCCTTAGGCCCTATTCTATGGATTTCACCTGACTGGGCAAGGGTGCAGCCATGGGAGGGCATAGTCCCACCTGCTTGGCAGCCAGGTACAGCCAATCAAATGCATTTTCCCCCACAAAAGGGGCTTTATTACAGACAGAAACACACCCAGCATATGCCACACCTGTCAAGTGGATGGATTATCTTGGCAAAGGAGATGCTCACCATTAAGGATGTTAACACATTTGTGTGTATGGAAAATGTTTGGGATTTTTTTTTTCAGCTCTGGAAACATGGGACCAACACTACATGTTGCGTGTATTTTTTTGTTCAGTGTAAAGTCTACTCAACTCAAGGTATAATATACGTATTATAATTAATTTTAAGCTCAAACCACTAAACAGACGGCTCGCAATAGCCAATCACAACACTGGACTGGCCAATGGCAGGAATTTGTTAGATTGGTAAATTTCACTGGAGTGAAGAACTAAGGTTTCTAGACACACACCCGCCCGCCCCCATCTCCCTGAAATCCAAACCTAAAGGTGCCAAGACATGAGAGAGCAATTTGAGAAATGTAAATGTTCACAAATTCATACAAAATGAAGAGCTGAAATGTCTTGAGTCACTAAGTATTATTATTATTATGGCAAGCCTAAATAAGTTCAGGAGTAAAACTTATCTTGACAAGTTGCATGGACTCACTCTGTGTGCAATAATAGTGTTTCACATGTATTTAATTTTTTTGCGCTACCTCATCTCTGTAAGGTCTCTCATTCGAGCAGGACATTTCAACCAAAAAGACCAGGGAGGTTCACAAAGGAAAAGCAGACATTGAATATCCCTTTGAGCATGGTTCCAAAACATGCATCCTGTTTGCAACAAGGCACTCATGTAATACTGCAAAAAAATGTATCGAAGCAATTCACTTTTTGGCCTGAATACAAAATGTTTATGTTTGGGGCAAATCCAATACAACATATTACCGAGTACCACTCCATATTTTCAAGCATAGGTATGCTTGTAATCGTTAAGGACTGGTCCAGTCTGCTTTTCACTAAACATTAGAAGATGAATTCACCTTTCAGCAGAACAATAATCTAAAACACAAGCCCAAGCTACAGTTTTGACTTAAATCTGCTTGAAAATCTAGGGCAAGGCCTGAAAATGGTTATCTAGCAATGATCAACAACCAATTTGACAGAGCTTGAATCATTTTGAAAATAATAATGGGCAAATGTTTCACAATCCAGGTGTGGAAAGCTCTTAGAGACTTACCCGCAAAGACAGCTGTAATTGCTTCCGAAGGTGCTTCTACAAAGTATTGACTCATTTTTCAATAAATTTGCATACATTTCTAAAAGCTGTTTTTACTTTGTCATTATGGGGTATTGTCAGTGGCGTATATTCATGGCTGCCAAGGGAAGCCAGGCTTCCCCCAAAAATTGACAAATAATTATTTTGCCAATCAGAGTTGAGCTAAACTGACTGAGCTCAACTGTTAATGGTCCAGGCGCACCAAAAAAAGTGTCAAGATAAGCCAGCTTGAATTTGGCTTCACTCCCATCACATTGCTTCAAGATAAATAACTCATTGACAGAAACAACTTGAATTGTGGCATCTCGTTTTGTTGTCCTCCGGTGGCTAGATAAAATGTGGACTTTATTCTCCATACAGGCCAATGATTATTCTGATCCAATCATAAATTCATAGATTGTGCTCATGGATTGAGAGGAGGGGAGTTCAATAGCTAGATGTAGAAGGCTAATGTTAACCAGCTAACGTTGCCCATGAAAGGAAGTTAGGCTAGCAAACAAACATTTTAGCCAGGTAGCCTATGACAATCAAATCAAATGTATTTAAATAGCCCTTCGTACATCAGCTGATATCTCAAAGTGCTGTACAGAAACCCAGCCTAAAACCCCAAACAGCAAGCAATGCAGGTGTTGAAGCACGTTGGCTAGGAAAAACTCCCTAGAAAGGCCAAAACCTAGGAAGAAACCCAGAGAGGAAAAAGGCTATGAGGGGTGGCCAGTCCTCTTCTGGCTGTGCCGGGTGGAGATTATAACAGAACATGGCCAAGATGTTCATAAATGACCAGCATGGTCAAATAATAGGTCTGGGACAGGTAGCACGTCCGGTGAACAGGTCAGGATTCCATAGCCGCAGGCAGAACAGTTGAAACTGGAGCAGCAGCACGGCCAGGTGGACTGGGGACAGCAAGGAGTCATCATGCCAGGTAGTCCTGAGGCATGGTCCTATGGCTCAGGTCCTCCGAGAGAGAGAAAGCAGAGAAGGCATACTTAAATTCACACAGGACACAGGATAAGACAGGAGAAATACTCCAGATATAACAGACTGACCCTAGCCCTCCGACACAAACTACTGCAACATAAATACTGGAGGCTGAGACACATAAAGAGAGCATGGTTTATGTTGTCATTGTTTCACTGTCATGTTCTCTCTCTCTCCAGTATAAGGGACAGGTTAATCTCCATATCTTTGAGGACTGGTGTGGCAGCTCTACAGCTCAGCTCCGCAAGAACCTGCACTACCCACTCTACCCACACGTGAGTCACTCACACACACACTACACGCCCATGTGATTCCCCCAGCAACATATACACGACATGCCATACCTCTGTCTCTCTATCTCTCTCTCTTTAGTCTAGAACCACTGTAAAGAAGCTGGCTGTTTCTCCTAGATGGACCAACTATGGCCTCAGGATCTTTGGCTATCTCCACCCCTATACTGACGGTACCCTTCCATTCATCCTGGAGTACAAGTTGAAATTCATGTAGGGCATCGAGACAGTTCGGTGGGTGGTAACACCAAGGCTTTTAACAACTGTGTTTGGTGCAGTAAGACAGCCATTCAACTTTACATGCCACAAGGCGACTAAACCACAGAGGTCCAAACACTGAACCCAGAGGAACAACTAATTAAATTCAAAGAATGCTCTGACAAATATTTGTCATCTAACTGTGTGTGTGTGCTCCAGGTGAGTTTGTGTTTGCGGTGAGCTCTGATGATAACTCTGAGTTCTGGCTGAGCCGGGATGACTCTCCACTCAACCTGCAGCTACTGACCTGGATCGGCAAGGTGGGCTCTGTGTGTGTGTGTGTTGGTGTGTACCTGCATACCTGAGATAGCTACAGTGACAGGCATGAGTGTGTTTATTTGGGATTATGGCAGCTCTCTTCCTGTCTTTAAGTACGATGAGCTGTCAAGTGTGGGGTGTTTTTCAGACTGGCATGGAGTGGACGGCACCAGGTGAGTTTGGGAAGTACGCCAGTCAGACATCCAGACCGGTTAGGTGAGTCGGCTAAACACTTTGTGGGTGCTTTTGTATTAGTGAAGGCTATGATTGCCGGGGGGAATGAATCTATGTCTAAACACAGGGCTGAGAGTTATTTTAAGCACAGGTTGTTTTTTCTTCTTTTTTTGTGGTGTATTGGAGCTATGGCACTGAGCCAGGATGCACACACAGACCTACCTCTGAGGTGAAGTGTGTGTGTGTGTGTGTGTACCTGTGTGTGTGTGTACGATGATGGATGGTGCAGGGAGATGTGGGTTTGATCCTGACAAAGGACGCTGTCACAAAAACCGTAATCAAGCATGGACCGCAGGCTAGAGAGAGGTTAAATGAAAGAGGGAGGGGAACAGGGAGAGAGGTTAAATGAGGTGATAGAGGGAAGGAGGTGATAGTCATGAGATGGCAGGCATCTACAACCACTTATCAGAAACTAGCAAGTGTGTGTGTGTGTGTGTGTGTGTGTGTTCTGCAGGCTGTCAGTTCAGAGGATGTACTTCTTTGAGATAGTCCATAAACAGAACGACAGAGGAACAGACCACATGGAGGTGGCGGTGAGTTTCCCTTCTCTACTCTTTCTTCTTTGTGTGTGCATGCAGGCAGTAGTATTAAGTGTGTGTGTGTAATTGTTTTGATACAGTGGCAGCTGAACCAGGAGGGTCTAAGCTTTACAGTCATCAGCTCCAAGTACATATCCCTCTATACCAGTGAGTACACACACACGGACACACACACACGGACACACACACGGACACACACTTCTAACTTATTTGAACTACCTAACCGTTATCTCAGACGTGTGTATGTGTGTACAGATGAGTCCGCTCTGAGGATGAGTGACACCACTCACATACCCCAAACGGCCGCCAGTCACACCCGCACGCCTAGCAACCAGCCTGACAACCAGCTGAGCAGCCAGCCTGTGGCCGACATGCGGAGAGTTGACCCACGGGACACCCTCTACCAGAGTAAGACCTCACACTCTCACTCACACACACACACACACACACTACAGTCGTTAGATAGAAAAAACAACAACTCTGTGTGTGTAGTCCCTGCCCTAGACAGTAGGTACCTCCGTGGTGTGTTACCTGACTGCTCCTATAAACCAAGCTACATCATCAAAGGCTTCCCTCTGTTGCGATACCAGGGTCTGCAGTTTGTAAGTACTGTAACTACTACAATCCCTATAGTTTACAGAAATGAGTTTGTTTAGTGGGTTGATGTGTTGTTAGCTGGCTATGAGCGGGTCTTTACCATGTTGTTTGTGTGTCTCCAGGTCCACATGTCCTACATCTACCCCAATGACTACACACGGCTCACACAGATGGAGACAGAAAACACCTGCTTCTACCACAACAGTCCCCTAGACCTGGACAGGTGAGAAGGGGATGGAAAGGGAGAGTGATTTTTTTAATGAAGTAGAGCCGACAGTGAATGGGAGAATCTCAATTGCATACTCCTTGCGTCCTCTCTCCTCACTTCCTTAAAACCCATTGGAGGAGAAGGTCAGAGGGGTGTGACCTCTGGCTTTCTCATCCAAGCTGTTTTGAGAAGCAGGCGAGGAGAGAGGATGTGAATTGTAGGCAATTGAGATTTTCCCTATGGCTCTGAGAACAGTTTCCCAAAAGCATTTTAAGGCTAAATTTATCATAAGAACCTTCGTAGGGGCATCTTTAAATCTGTGAGCTGTTTGCCAAAACCACTGTTACTAAAGTTGCACTAGAAAACGCTTGTTATTTACCAACTGCTTCAGACCAGTCTTAGAACAGCTAAGTGTGTCTTTAGATGTGTTTTTTCCCTACCATGTCACTTTATACACAGAAGATCTCTGCTAGACATAGAATCAAGATGTTTATCTGTGTCTCTGTGACCACTGATACCTTCACAATGAAGTTGACCTACAAATACAATGTTGTCAATGTCTTTGCAATTGTTACAAACAAGTGAAGGATTAAAAGATGCTTCCAATGAAAACAGAGATGACTGCAGAAAAAGATGAATAGCCTACCAGTATTAGGGATTAACACGGGTAACCAAGCACTTCACATTTCCCTAAACATTTCCCCCCAATGTCACACTAATGCAATTCAACAAAATACACATGCGGAGCAGCTGATTGGATAATGTGCTATTACATTTTTTGCCAAAATAGGTTGTGGCATGAAAGCCTTTAGCCTAACAAGTCGCCATAAATTCGAAGCTGACACATAATTGGCACTACTGGACTGCACACGAGACCCGAATGCAGTATAGAGTTCTCATCAGAAAATTAGACCCCTGTCCGGTGATCTAAAGCCAGAGCCCAGGCCTGGTCCGACATCACAGAAATTAAATTAGCCCAAACCCGCACTTATCTAGAAAGCAGTAAGCTAAATTGATTTAAACGGGTGTTGAGAACAACGCTGCGGATGTGGGCAGCGATGGAGTGAGGAGATGAGGAAACAGCCATTCGGCCTAGAAAAAGCCCAGAGAGAGGAAACCTCACCTTAGCTATGATCAACTGAATGTTGAAAATATTGGAATAAAGTAGGCTAATGCAATTAAAGGCATATATCAAATTCTCGCTTATACTGAAACTCCCGAAGTCATATACAACCTCTATACTAATTTAAAGCAATAGTCGTGTGTGGTCACCTAGATGATCATTTCAGCACCGTTATGATTGGGACAGTGCCATCACACTGCTTTGAGACAAGCGTGGGGGACTCGTCTAGATAAATCAATCAATGTCAGATCTTTGTTTTCACTGAATCTCTGTTAGGATATTTGGTAGTAGGCTGATTAGGCTGATGAAATGTTAGCTAAATTGAGATGAGTGCTAATGATCATCTTTATTCTAGTTTGCTCATATATTAGCTGATCATTTTTCTAGCATGTTATACTCACGTAGTAGCTTGTCCTACTCCCTACCAAAAGCCTGTGACTGTCAATCAATATGATTTTGTTCACAGTCCATTTGAAATTATTCAGACCCCTTGACTTTTTCCACTTAGTTACTTTACAATCTTATTATAAAGTGGTTAAAAAAAATGCCCCTCAACAATCTACACACAATACCCCATAATGACAAACCAAAAACTGGTTTTTAGCAAATGTAAAAATAAACTGAAATATCACATTTAAATAAGCATTCAGACCCTTTACTCAGTACTTTGTTGAAGCACCTTTGGGATTGATATCAGCCTCGAATCTTCTTGGGTATGACGCTACAAGCTTGGCACACCTGTTTTAGGGGAGTTTCTCCCATTCTTCTCTGCAGATCCTCTCAAGCTTTGTCAGGTTGGATGGGGAGCGTCACTGCACAGCTATTTTCAGGTCTCTCCAAAGATGTTTGATCGGCTTTAAGTCCGGGCTCTGACTGGGCCACTCAATGACATTCAGAGACTTCTCCCGAAGCCACTCCTGCATTGTCTTGGCTGTGTGCTTAGCGTCGTTGTCCTGTTGAAAGGTGAACCTTCGCCCCAGTCTGAGGTCCTGAGCGCTCTGGAGCAGGTTTTCATCAATGTTCTCTCTGTACTTTGCTCTGTTCATCTTTCCCTCGATCCTGACTAGTCTCCCAGTCCCTGCAACTGAAAAACATCCCCACAGCATGATGCTGCCACCACCATGCTTCATCGTAGGGATGGTGGCAGGTTTCCTCCAGATGTGACGCTTGGAAGTCAGGCCAAAGTGTTCAATCTTGGTTTCATCAGACCAGAGAATCTTGTTGTTTTGGCAAACTCCAAGCAGGCTGTCATGTGCCTTTTATAGAAGAGTGACTTCTGTCTGGCCACTACCATAAAGGCTTAATTGGTGGAGTGCTGCAGAGATGGTTGTTCTTCTGGAAGGTTCTCTCATCTCCAAAGAGGTGCTCTGCAGCTCTGTCAGAGTGACCATTGGGTTCTTGGTCACCTCTTTGATCAATAACCGTTTTCCCCAATTGCTCAGTTTGGCCAGGCGGACAGCTCTAGGAAGAGTCTGGGTGGTTCCAATCTTCTTCCATTTAAGAATGATGGAAGCCACTGTGTTCTTGGGGACCTTCAATGCTGTAGACATTTTTGGTATCCTTCCCCACATCTGTGCCTCGACTCAATCCTGTCTCAGCGCTCTAAGGACAATTCCTTCGACCTCATGGCTTGGTTTTTCCTCTGACATGCACTGTCAACTGTGAGACCTTATATAGACTGGTGTGTGCCTTTCCAAATCATGTCCAATCAATTGAATTTACCACAGGTGGACTCCAATCAAGTTGTAGAAACATCTCAAGGAGGATCAATGGAAACAGGATGCAGCTCATTTTCGAGTCTCATAGCAAAGGGTTTGAATACTTTTGTAAATAAGTTATTTCATTTTTTTTGCTTTTTTTTATATGCAAACATTTCTGAAAAGCAGTTTTGTCATATGGGGTATTTTGTGTAGATTGATGTTTTAAACAATTATTTTTTAATCAATTTTAGAATAAGGCTGTAACGTAACTAAATGTGAAAGAAATCAAGGGGTCTGAATACTTTCCGAATGCACTGTATACTTAATAAGCAATAAGGCCCGGGTGGGTGTGGTATACGGCAGATATACCATGACTAAAAGGGCTGTTCTTAGCACAACACAATGCGGAGTGCCAGGACACAGCCCTTAGCTGTTTCCCCACGGGTGGGTCTAATCCAGATTGCTGATTGGTTGAAAACGCATTCCAGCCGGTGTCTATTCCACAAATTACCACCGGCTAAATCTATGACATTAAAATGCCTATTACTCTGTTCCATCTGACAGCACAATCCACTGTCTCATCAGCCCAGGCAGGGAAGTTATAAACTTGATCTCCACTATAATAAACTTCTCACATTACTTTTTGCTGTCTGTCTGTCCGACATTTGCAACATTGTTTCAATATTCAAATTCGATCTCCAACTGTCCCATAGTAATGAACGTGTTGGGGTCGGGAGTCGGGACGAGAGAGAGGCAGGCAGCGTTTTCAGCCAGTCGAAGTCATGAATCAGCTGGCATCATTTTTATGGATATACAAATGTCAATTGAAAAAGGTCAAACGAAACGAAGTGCAGCTAATTTGCAGTCTTTCCAGCTTCAGTTTGAAGTTATTGTGTTAATTGTGCTGTTGGTTACGTTAGAATAACTTTAGTGTCCTAACAGAGAGTACATTTTCTATGCCATGTGAAATCGCGCCTCATTAGTTCATTGTTATGGATGTATCCAAATAAATGTCACTAGAAAACAGCTTAAACAAATGCATCTACTGTTGTCTGCACTGTTTGACGTGACTGTAAGTTAGTTGTAGTTGGCTAGCTAGCAAGTAAGGGATAAGAACGCTGTCAGCCAGTTTTGCAATGGAACATTTGGAACGAACAGCTGGGTCGCGTCTCTGGCAACCGAACCAATAGAACGACCGACCAGCCGGCTTGGGTAGCAACCCTAGATTGTTTCGGGACTATATCTTCTGGAAGGATGAAATAGTATGAATAAAATCATCAAAATAAAGTTTATGAAAATATGTCGGTAACACTATGTATAAAACTGATAATGACCTCGAAGCCAGTGTTTGGAGGATATATTGGACACTGTTATCAAACCTCCAAACGAGCTTCAACGCCATACAACACTCCTTCCGTGGCCTCCCAACGGCTCTTAAATGCTAGTAAAACGAAATGCATGCTCTTCAACCGATTGCTGCCCGCACCTGCCCGCCTGGAGAAATGTAACCACTCTCAGATGAATAAACAGAGCTATGGATGCAAGGTCTGACCATCCATGATATTAAAGTTATTGTTTTAACCATGTTATGAGGCTGGACAGTGTTTGTTTACATTCACAATGTTCACAAACATTGGAGTAAAACAAGCTTATATTTTGGGTTCCCATGGAGTGTGACAGTTGAACTAAGCTCATGAGGCATTTATAAGTTATATTCTTCAAGAATCAATGGATATATATACAGTTGAAGTCGGAAGTTTACAACTCAGCCAAATACATTTATACTCAGTTTTTCACAATTCCTGACATTTAATCCTCGTAAAAATTCCCTGTCAGATAGGATCACCACTTTATTTTAAGAATGTGAAATGTCAGAATAATAGTGGAGAAAATGATTTATTTCAGATTTTATTTCTTTCACATTCCCAGTGAGTCAGAAGTTTAGGAGACAGAACTCGTCTCCTTTCTGAGTGGTATGACGGCTGCGCTGTCCCACGGTGTTTATACTTGAGTACTATTGTTTGTAAAAATTAACGTGGTACCTTCAGGTGTTTGGAAATTGCTCCCAAGGATGAACCAGACTTGTGGAGGTCCACCATTTTTTTTATGAGGTCTTGGCTGATTTCTTTTGATTTTCCCATGATGTCAAGCAAAGAGGCACTGAGTTTGAAGGTAGGCCTTGAAATACATCCACCTCCAATTGACTCAAATTATGTCAATTAGCCTATCAGAAGCTTCTAAAGCCATGACATCATTTTCTGGAATTTTCCAAGCTGTTTTAAGGCACAGTCAATTTAGTGTATGTTAACTTTTGACCCACTGGAATTGTGATACAGATAATTATAAGGGAAATAATCTGTATGTAAACAATTGTTGGAAAAGTGACTTGTGTCATGCACAAACTAGATGTCCTAACCGACTTGCCAAAACTATAGTTTGTTAACAAGAAATTTGTGGAGTGGTTGAAAAACAAGTTTTAATGATTCCAACCTAAGTGTATGTAAACTTCCAACTTCAACTGTATATAACTTATAAGTCAAAAGATGGATGTAGCAACGACAGATTGCCCCTTTTAAGTCTATCAAAAGTGTGCGAGCTTGAGCATGTGTCCATTAGGCCTACGGATATATATTTTTTTATCAGCATGAATCAGATTGAACAATGAAAGCCCTACTTTTATTCCATAGGCTGTAATCCGCACTATGCAGCTGTTGCAAGAGCACGTTTTTCACTGGTTTCAAAACCAATGATTGATAGGCAGCTTAAACTTCTTGAATTCAACCATTATTGGGTTCAAATACACATTTAGATTTGTGAACAGCCATCCACAATAAGAAGACCGATACTAATGCAGCGCAGCCTTTCTTTCGATCCTATCAGTATCAACACTATGCCTTAATGACGAACTTAACATTCTCTCTGCGTGGTTCTTTGGGAAACGAATGTTACATCTTTGGCCGTTGTAGGAAAGATGCATCTTTAAAATGCTCGTTAGCCTAAATTCCATCGCTATTGGGAAACCGGGCCCTGGTCTGAGCAGAGGCTTATCCTGTATGAGGTCATTACCATTACGATCCAGCAGAGGGCAGGGTGCTATCACAGATGTTATGGATAATGGTGTCTGAGAGAGAGACAGACAGAGTGCAATGATGAAATTCTCTCCCTTTCTACTCCCTTCCTTATCTCCACTCTCTAGGTATGGCTTTTCCAGGTACATGCGGCTGGATGAGCCAGAGGGGCAGGAGGGAGAGAACAGAGCCAGAGGTAGGGGAGACACACATACATTTTTCTTCTGTTAAAAAGTATATGAAATGTCATCGGTCAGCATTCGTTTTATATGAACACTCTTCTCCATCTGTGTGTTGACTGGTAGAGATTGGCATCTTGATGAGGAGAAAGGCGGTCCCAGAGGAGGGGTTAGATGGCGAGGCTCCTCCAAATGTGGGAGGGGCTAGTGAGACAGACCACACCCCTCCTGACTATGGAGACGACTATGTCGATTACGCCAAGAGACGACGACGCAAACTCTTCTCCCTGCCACAGGCCGACAGGGCACCTACACATAGAAACATGTCTGATACTCTCACATACAAGAAGAGGAGGAGGAGGAAGAGGAGAGGTTCTAATGCAGCAGCTGTAGTCCAGACCAGAGCAACAGAACTGGATGGGTTAGAGATCCCTCATGGTCCTGGGTCACATAAACCTATACAGAATACACCAGAAGAAAAGCTGAGATCAGCAGACAGACCAGCAGATAGACCAGTTGAACAGCTCAGACCAGCACAAAAAAAAAAGTCCCGAACAGGGGAACAGAAACCAGGAGGGAATCCAGCAGACAGAGAAGATCTGGGTCCAGCAGACCAAAATCAACCCAGACCAAGAGAGGGATCAGCAGAACAGAACTCAACTGGGTTAAATATTTTACCTTCACCACAAAAACTAGACCAGAACATGCCAACAGACAGAGACAGACCAGCAGAGAGATACAGACCAGCAGAGAGAGACAGACCAGCAGAGAGAGACAGACCAGCAGACAGAGAAAAGCTAGCAGACAGACCAGCAGACGGACTAGCAGACAGATCAGCAGACAGAGACAGACCACAAGTTCGGCTACCCCAGCTGCAAGGGAGGCACCGGCGCGTTCAACAGCCTGGTCAGAGGGGTGGGACTAAGATTAAAACTGTGACTAGGAAGAGAGTCCAGGACCTAGATACAGATATCATCCTCCGAGCACAAACACATATAAACTCACGACCGCAACCTGACTATGACAACACAGTCCACAGGGCTCTTCCCCCTGGCGAGGTCAGAGGAAGGAACCATCTGGTTGAAGGGATTGACAGAGGGGGGGAGGGTGAGAGAAAGGGGGAGGAGATGGGTGTGAGTGAGTCTTTATGGAGTCTGGGGGGAGACTCTGAAGAGGAGGAGGGGCTGGCTTATGACTCCACGCCTCCACCGGTGTTTGACCCTGAGGTGAACTGGGCTCAGACATTCCAGGTGACCCCTGTTATCCTCCAGCGTTCTGATTGGATAGACCTAAGCTGTAACGTGTCTGGTAACCTGCTGCTCCGCCCTAGTGATGCTCTGCCTGTCGTCAATGCCTTCATGGACAAACTAAACCACAGACACAACAGGTCAGTGTGTGTGTGCGTGTGTGTACAGTATATGTGTGTGTGGAAGTTTGTGTTAACCCTGTCCCTCTGTCCCTCCCTAGGCATTTCTCCCTGGTGCGTGTGCTGAATGTTGAGAGGAAAGTGGATGGGATTCAGGGCAGCAGGTACTTCCTGGAGCTGGAGCTAAGGGACATGACTGGCCAACACCTTCGTCTGTCACACTACATCTATGCTCTGATTCGCCATAATCGATCTCGCCCCAGGGGAGTCCTTCGCCGTGCCCCTGAGACGTTGCTATGCAAGCCTCTAGGCTTCCACTGGAACCCGACTGCCACTGTACACTTCATAGTACCAGGTACCACACACACACTGTTACTCTCCTAATGTTGTATGGTGACATAAGGATGTATTACTCTGTGTGTACGTGCTTGTGTGTGTCAGTAAAGAACCAGGCCCGCTGGGTGCAGCAGCTGATAGTTGACATGGAGGGTCTGTACCACACCACTGGAGACCCCTACTTCAACCTCATCATCACTGACTACAACAGCACTGACATGGATATAGAGGCAGCACTAAAGGCATCCACGCTGCACAGGTACGCAGAGTGTGCCATAAGCACAAGTCATAAAATGTTAATAACATTGTCAAACAAATCACCTTAAAGGCTCCCGTAGACTACCTGGGCACATTCCTCCACTCTAAAATAACTTCAGCATCCAAACAGTGATGGAAAGACATCTGTTACAAATCACAAAAAAGTGGAATGACATTTTGGAATTGAGACACATGGAGCATAGATTGAGTTTAGGTTGATGCATTCCACTGTTGTCTCTGTCTCGGACATTCATCTATGCCTTGGCAAAATGTCACAACATTCTCATCGCAGAGACGAAACCACACCAGATTTTGTAGCACATACTACCCGTTTTCAACTCAATTTACAAATTTTTCAAGTGGCTGAGATGCGGTAATGGTAAATGATGGTGTTATAGCCTACAGTTTTGTTGGCATCTTTATTTTATTTATTGTGATAGGCTAATGTTTTAATCGTATGGCTTACTTTCACCCCTGATTCATGCCTCTGTGTACCAGGTACCAGTACGTGAAGCTGAGTGGAAACTTTGAGCGTTCCGCTGGTCTACAGGCTGGCATCGACCTCATCACTGTGAGTATGACATCCTCAGTGACACCATCACTATGTGATAGACTGGGTGTGTCCTGTTTTGTGTCCTTAGTTTCATGAAATGGGCATAAATATTCTCTCTTCCTCCCCAGGATGAGCACAGTATAGCGTTTCTGTGTGACCTTCACATCCACTTCCCCCCCTCCATCATCGACTCAGTCAGGAAACACTGTGTGGAGGGACACATGGCCTTTGCCCCCATCGTCATGAGACTGGACTGTGGGGCTACGCCCAAGGAGCCCAGAGGTACACGCACACACACATACACATCAGAGGAGGCTGGTGGGAGAAGCTACAGGAGGACAGGCTCATTTTAATGGCTGGTATGGAATAAATATAATGGTTATCAAACACATCAAACATATGGAAACCACATGATTGACTCCATTCGATATATTCTATTCTAGTCATTGCAATGAGGCCGTCCTCCTATAGATTCTCTCACCAGCCTCCACTGATACACACACACACTTCCACCTCTCTTTATTTCTCTCTCGTCTCTCGCTGTGTTCCAGGTTACTGGGAGGTGAATGGGTTTGGTCTGCTGGGGATCTATAAGTCTGACCTGGATGCAGCAGGAGGCATGAACACACACGACTTCACTGACCGCTGGGGCGGGGAGGACTGGGAGCTGCTGGACAGGTGTGTGTGTGTTTGTTTGTTTATCTGTGTTGGGTTGTTTGGTGCATGTCTGTGTGTGTTTTATTGCTCATGCCTGCTCTAACAATCTGATCATTAATAGCATTTTGTTGCTCTGTGTCAGGATTCTGCAGTCGGGTCTGGAGGTGGAACGTATCTACCTGAGGAACTTCCTGCATCACTACCATTCTAAACGTGGCATGTGGAACCGGCGCACTCAACGCAGTGGCACGTAGCCCACAACCACACAGCCAAATTGTACAATGATGCAGCCATAACCCACTACGACGCAGCTGTAACTCACGACGACACATCCGTGGCCACAAGGAAATCAAGGAAACTGGCGCACTTTAATGTCCCCACTCCTCGCATCAGCCATTTACAGCTGTCGACTGGTTAACGAGAGGGCAGGACAGAGAAGATTCCTGACATACCATTGGGTGATATCTCCTGTCATTCAAACTGTTTGAGGGTGTGGTGATTATGAAATACAGAACATAGTACTAACTGTCCTGGAAGAAGACACTCCTGAACTAGTGCCGAGGTACTTAAATCTTAACATGGAGGTCCACAGTACTACTGGTTAGCCAGAGTCCACTCACCCAAGTCTGAGTCAGTACACACACACACACACACACACACACACACACACACACACACACACATCTTGTTAAATATCAGTGATCATACAGTATTTGTATGTAATCAGGACCTTGCTTATTTATTGACAATGACAGGGTGCACCAATGTTACACTTTATTCTACCAGTGTAATACTTCATTTCAGTTTAAAACATGGTTTTATTAATATAATTAATTAAGATGGGGGAAAAAGGGATGACTTCTGATAGAAGAGACTATTATTGAGGCATGGGGGGCTTACTGTACTGGATGGGGATATTTCCCTTAAAGCAATGTGCATCATGAAGCCCTGAATTCACCCGAGTGCTTGCTGCATAGCTCTACTACCTCAGAGCTCTACCACTGACTCTTGGATGTGACATTGTGCCTATTGAATGTGTCCTTCAAAGCGCTGTCCATTTAATTCTCTATGGATTATACTTAAGAGGATCCCGCACCCAAAGGCTTTGGGAGATATTTTATGCAAGTTAACAATTTTTTATGCAACACTGCGCCTTCTCTACAGCTCCTCTAAAATGAGAAAACTTTTGGAATTGGGAAGTACAACCTGAACATGTCAGTTAAAAATGCTAAATGTTGTTTTCTATTTCACAATAGGATTAGGAGTATCACAGGACCTTGTATATACAGTTGAAGTCGGAAGTTTACATACACTTAGGTTGGAGTCATTAAAACTAGTTTTTCAACCACTCCACAAATTTCTTGTTAACAAACTATAGTTTTTGCAAGTCGGTTAGGATATCTACTTTGTGCATGACACAAGTCCTTTTTCCAACAATTGTTAACAGACAGATTATTTCCCTTATAATTCACTGTATCACAATTCCAGTGGGTAAGAAGTTAACATACACTAAGTTGACTGTGCCTTTAAACAGCTTGGAAAATTCCAGAAAAGGATGTCATTGTCATGTACTGTCATGTTGTGTCTTGTCTCTGTCCTTTCCCTTCACCCTGTCTCCCTCTGCTGGTCGTTGTTAGGTTACCTTTTCTCCCCCGCTTTCCCCCAGCTGTTCCTTGTCTCCTCTTGACTACCTCGTCACCCCTTCTCCCACCTGTTCCCCTTTTCCCTCTGATTAGTCCCCTATATCTCTCTCTGTTTTTGTTCCTGTCCTTGTCGGATTCTTGTTTGTTGTGTTTCATGCCTGAACCAGACTGTCGTCATGTTTGCTGTAACCTTGTCTTGTCCTGTCGGAATCTGCCGGTCCGTCTGAGCCTACCTATGTTTGGTAATTAAAGAAGCTCTGTTTAAGTTAATTCGCTTTTGGGTCCTCATTCACGCACCGTAACAGAAGAATCCGACCAAGAATGGACCCAGCGACTTCGGATCCTCTCCACTCAGCCGTCGGGATCCAGGGAGCGATGCTAGGCAGACACGAGCAGGAAGTGTCTGCTGCTCGACATGCCGTTGAGACCCTGGCCACCCAAGTCTCCAACCTCACAGAACAGGTTCACCATCTCCGCCTCGATCCACCGGCCACTTCCAGGGCTTTCGAATCTCCGGAGCCCAGAATCAATAACCCGCCGTGTTACTCTGGGGAGCCCACTGAATACCGCTCGTTCCTCACCCAGTGTGATATTGTGTTTTCTCTCCAGCCCAACACTTACTCCAGGAGCACTGCTCGTGTCGCCTACGTCATATCTCTCCTTATTGGACGGGCTCGTGAGTGGGGCACGGCAATCTGGGAGGCAAGGGCTGAGTGTACTAACCAGTATCAGGACTTTAAGGAGGAGATGATACGGGTTTTTGATCGATCTGTTTTTGGGGAGGAGGCTTCCAGGGCCCTGTCTTCCCTATGTCAAGGCAATCGATCCATAACAGACTACTCTATTGAGTTTCGCACTCTTGCTGTCTCCAGTGGCTGGAACGAGCCGGCCTTGCTCGCTCGTCTTCTGGAGGGTCTCCGCGCAGAGGTAAAGGATGAGATTCTCTCCCGGGAGGTTCCTTCCAGCGTGGATTCCTTGATTGAACTCGCTATTCGCATTGAGCGACGGGTTGATCTTCGTCACCGAGCTCGTGGAAAGGAGCTCGCGCTCTCCGTCGCTCCCCTCTCCGCATCACTACCATCTTCCTCTGCCGGCTCGGGTGCTGAGCCCATGCAGCTGGGAGGTATCCGCATCTCGACTAAGGAGAGGGAACGGAGAATCACCAACCGCCTCTGTCTCTATTGCGGTTCCGCTGGTCATTTTGTCACTTCATGTCCAGTAAAAGGCCAGAGCTCGTCAGTAAGCGGAGGGCTACTGGTGAGCGCTACTACTCCTGTCTCTCCTTCAAGATCCTGCACTACCTTGTCGGTCCATCTACGCTGGACCGGTTCGTCAGCTTCCTGCAGTGCCTTAATAGACTCTGGGGCGGAGGGCTGTTTTATGGACGAGACCTGGGCTCGGGAACATGACATTCCTCTCAGACAGTTAAAGGAGCCCACGGCCTTGTTCGCCCTGGATGGTAGTCCTCTCCCCAGGATTCAGCGTGAGACGCTACCTTTAACCCTCACTGTTTCTGGTAATCATAGTGAAACCATTTCTTTTTTAATTTTTCGTTCACCTTTTACACCTGTTGTTTTGGGCCATCCCTGGCTAGTTTGTCATAATCCTTCCATTAATTGGTCTAGTAATTCTATCCTCTCCTGGAACGTCTCTTGTCATGTGAAATGTTTAATGTCTGCTATCCCTCCTGTTTCCTCTGTCTCTTCTTCACAGGAGGAGCCTGGTGATTTGACAGGGGTGCCGGAGGAATATCACGATCTGCGCACGGTGTTCAGTCGGTCCAGGGCCACCTCTCTTCCTCCACACCGGTCGTATGATTGTAGTATTGATCTCCTTCCGGGAACCACCCCCCCCCGGGGTAGACTATACTCTCTGTCGGCTCCCGAACGTAAGGCTCTCGAAGATTATTTGTCTGTAGCTCTTGACGCCGGTACCATAGTCCCCTCCTCCTCTCCCGCCGGAGCGGGGGGTTTTTTTGTCAAGAAGAAGGACGGGTCTCTGCGCCCCTGCATAGATTATCGAGGGCTGAATGACATAACAGTGAAGAATCGTTATCCGCTTCCTCTTATGTCTTCAGCCTTAGAGATCCTGCAGGGAGCCAGGTTTTTCACTAAGTTGGACCTTCGTAACGCTTACCATCTCGTGCGCATCAGGGAGGGGGACGAGTGGAAGACGGCGTTTAACACTCCGTTAGGGCACTTTGAATACCGGGTCCTTCCTTTCGGCCTCGCTAACGCTCCAGCTGTCTTTCAGGCATTAGTCAATGATGTCCTGAGAGACATGCTGAACATCTTTGTTTTCGTTTACCTTGACGATATCCTGATTTTTTCACCGTCACTCCAGATTCATGTTCAGCACGTTCGACGTGTCCTCCAGCGCCTTTTAGAGAATTGTCTTTTTGTGAAGGCTGAGAAGTGCACTTTTCATGCCTCCTCCGTCACATTTCTCGGTTCTGTTATTTCCGCTGAAGGCATTAAGATGGATCCCGCTAAGGTCCAAGCTGTCATTGATTGGCCCGTCCCTAAGTCACGCGTCGAGCTGCAGCGCTTTCTCGGCTTCGCGAACTTCTATCGTCGTTTCATCCGTAATTTCGGTCAGGTGGCAGCTCCTCTCACAGCCCTTACTTCTGTCAAGACGTGCTTTAAGTGGTCCGTTTCCGCCCAGGGAGCTTTTGATCTCCTCAAGAATCGTTTTACATCCGCTCCTATCCTTGTTACACCTGACGTCTCTAGACAGTTCGTTGTCGAGGTTGACGCGTCAGAGGTGGGTGTGGGAGCCATTCTTTCTCAGCGCTCCCTCTCTGACGACAAGGTCCACCCATGCGCGTATTTTTCTCATCGCCTGTCGCCGTCGGAACGTAACTATGATGTGGGTAACCGCGAACTGCTCGCCATCCGGTTAGCCCTAGGCGAATGGCGACAGTGGTTGGAGGGGGCGACCGTTCCTTTTGTCGTTTGGACTGACCATAGGAACCTTGAGTACATCCGTTCTGCCAAACGACTTAATGCGCGTCAGGCGCGTTGGGCGCTGTTTTTCGCTCGTTTCGAGTTCGTGATTTCTTATCGTCCGGGCTCTAAGAACACCAAGCCTGATGCTTTGTCTCGTCTCTTCAGTTCTTCAGTAGCCTCCACTGACCCCGAGGGGATTCTCCCTGAGGGGCGTGTTGTCGGGTTGACTGTCTGGGGAATTGAGAGGCAGGTAAAACAAGCGCTCACTCACACTCCGTCGCCGCGCGCTTGTCCTAGGAACCTTCTTTTCGTTCCCGTTCCTACTCGTCTGGCCGTTCTTCAGTGGGCTCACTCTGCCAAGTTAGCCGGCCACCCTGGCGTTCGGGGTACGCTTGCTTCCATTCGCCAGCGTTTTTGGTGGCCCACCCGGGAGCATGACACGCGTCGTTTCGTGGCTGCTTGTTCGGTCTGCGCGCAGACTAAGTCCGGTAACTCTCCTCCTGCCGGCCGTCTCAGGCCGCTTCCTATTCCCTCTCGACCGTGGTCTCACATCGCCTTAGATTTTGTCACCGGACTGCCTTCGTCAGCGGGGAAGACTGTTATTCTTACGGTTGTCGATAGGTTCTCTAAGGCGGCTCATTTCATTCCCCTTGCTAAGCTTCCTTCTGCTAAAGAGACGGCACAAATCATCATCGAGAATGTTTTCAGAATTCATGGCCTTCCGTCAGACGTCGTTTCGGACAGAGGTCCGCAATTCACGTCTCAATTTTGGAGGGAGTTTTGCCGTTTGATTGGGGCTTCCGTCAGTCTCTCTTCCGGCTTTCACCCCCAGTCTAACGGTCAAGCAGAACGGGCCAATCAGACTATTGGTCGCATCTTACGCAGTCTTTCTTTTCGCAACCCTGCGTCTTGGTCAGAACAGCTCCCCTGGGCAGAATACGCCCACAACTCGCTTCCTTCGTCTGCGACCGGGCTATCTCCTTTTCAGAGTAGCCTCGGGTACCAGCCTCCGCTGTTCTCATCTCAGTTCGCCGAGTCCAGCGTCCCCTCCGCTCAGGCTTTTGTCCAACGTTGCGAGCGCACCTGGAAGAGGGTCAGGTCTGCACTTTGCCGTTATAGGACGCAGACTGTGAGGGCTGCTAATAAGCGTAGAACTAAGAGTCCTAGATATTGTCGCGGTCAGAGAGTTTGGCTCTCCACTCAGAACCTTCCCCTTAAGACGGCTTCTCGCAAGTTGACCCCGCGGTTCATTGGTCCGTTCCGTATTTCTCGGGTCATTAATCCTGTCGCAGTTCGACTTCTTCTTCCGCGATACCTTCGTCGCGTCCACCCGGTCTTCCATGTCTCCTGCATCAAGCCCGTCCTTCGCGCCCCCGCTCGTCTTCCCCCCCCCCCCCCCCCCCATCCTTGTCGAGGGCGCACCCATCTACAGGGTCCGTAGAATTTTGGACATGCGTCCTCGGGGCCGTGGTCACCAGTACCTCGTAGATTGGGAGGGGTACGGTCCTGAGGAGAGGAGTTGGGTTCCCTCTCGGGACGTGCTGGACCGTGCGCTGATCGAGGATTTCCTCCGTTGCCGCCAGGTTTCCTCCTCGAGTGCGCCAGGAGGCGCTCGGTGAGTGGGGGGGTACTGTCATGTACTGTCATGTTGTGTCTTGTCTCTGTCCTTTCCCTTCACCCTGTCTCCCTCTGCTGGTCGTTGTTAGGTTACCTTTTCTCCCCCGCTTTCCCCCAGCTGTTCCTTGTCTCCTCTTGACTACCTCGTCACCCCTTCTCCCACCTGTTCCCCTTTTCCCTCTGATTAGTCCCCTATATCTCTCTCTGTTTTTGTTCCTGTCCTTGTCGGATTCTTGTTTGTTGTGTTTCATGCCTGAACCAGACTGTCGTCATGTTTGCTGTAACCTTGTCTTGTCCTGTCGGAATCTGCCGGTCCGTCTGAGCCTACCTATGTTTGGTAATTAAAGAAGCTCTGTTTAAGTTAATTCGCTTTTGGGTCCTCATTCACGCACCGTAACAGTCATGGCTTTAGAAGCTTCTGATAGGCTAATTGACATCATTTGAGTCAATTGGAGGTGTACCTGTGGATGTATTTCAAGGCCTACCTTCAAACTCAGTGCCTCTTTGCTTGACATCATGGGGAAATCAAAAGAAATCAGCCAAGACCTTAGAAAAGATCTCCACCAGTCTGGTTCATCCTTGGGAGAAATTTCCAACCGCCGCCTGAAGGTACCACGTTCATCTGTACAAACAATAGTACGCAAGTATAAACACCATGGAACCACACAGCCGTCATACCGCTCAGGAAGGAGACGTGTTCTGTCTCCTAGAGATGAACGTACTTTGGTGCGAAAAGTGCTGGAGGAAACAGGTACAAAAGTATCTATATCCATAGTAAAACAAGTCCTGTATCAACCTAACCTGAAAGGCCACTCCGCAAGGAAGAAGTCACTGCTCCAAAACTGCCATAAAAAAGCCAGAATACAGTTTGCAACTGCACATGGGGACAAAGATCGTACTTTTTGGAGAAATGTCCACTGGTCTGATGAAACACAAATAGAACTGTTGGCCATAATGATCATCGTTATGTTTGGAGGGAAAAGGAGGATGCTTGCAAGCCGAAGAACACCATCCCAACCGTGAAGCACGGGGTGGCAGCATCATGTTATGGGGGTGCTTTGCTGCAGGAGGAACTGGTGCACTTCACAAAATAGATGGCGTCATGAGGATGGAAAATGATGTGGATATATTGAAGCAACATCTCAAGACATCAGTCAGGAAGTTAAAAGCTTGGTTGCAAATAGGTCTTCCAAATGGACAATGACCAAAAGCATACTTCCAAAGTTGTAGCAAAATGGCTTAAGGACAACAAAGTCAAGGTATTGGAGTGGCCATCACAAAGCCCTGACCTCAATCCTATAGAAAATGTGTGGGCAGAACTGAAAAAGCGTGTGCGAGCAAGGAGGCCTAAAAACCTGACTCAGTTATACCAGCTCTGTCAGGAGGAATGGGCCAAAATTCACCCAACTTATTGTGGGAAGCTTGTTTAAGCCTACCTGAAACGTTTGACCCAAGTTAAACAATTAAAGGCAATGCTACCAAATACTAATTGAGTGTATGTAAACTTCTGACCCACTGGGAATGTGATGAAAGAAATAAAAGCTGAAATAAATAATTCTCTATGGTGTTAATGTCTGTCTGATTGCAACAGGGCCTACACACACTCGGCAACGTGACAAAGAACACACAGAGAGGGCGGGACTGAGACAGGTAATGGCGGACTGAACGTTATGTCGAGCACCTCAAGACAAAAACGTAATATTCAATATCGGCAAGTTAGACTAAATATTAGCACTACACAATCTGGTGGGTGATATCCTTCAATCTGGATAATAACACAAAACAAATCTTAAGACGAGAAACATTTATCGACAAATATTACGAAAACAAGCAACACCCAAACATGACGGAGAGTAAGACAGGGGAACCGATTTCAAAACGAAAACGTGACTCTTCTACAGACACAGACGATATAATATTTTCACCACCGGGAATGGTAAAGGTCGAAACCGATCTGTTAAAATCAATAAATGACAAACTGGGTATGCTTGAATTAGTCAGTAAGGATATAAAAGAGTTGAAGGCAAGCCTTGAGATGAGTGACGAAAAATCTGCGACATTGGAGAAGGAAACAAACAAGCTAAAAGGGACAGTCAATACGATTGAACCCGAAGTGAATGAACTTAAAAAGGAGAACATTGTTCTGATAGAAACCTTGCTTAACATACAGACTAGATCCATGAGAGAGAATCTGGTACTTACAGGTATCTAAGAGAAAGAAGGATAAGTTCCTGAATCTGTAGTTAGAGAGTTCCTCCTTACAGTGCTTCAGATTCCACGCGGAGCTATCGACAAAATCCAACTCGAACATGTACACCGCTTTGGACAGAGAGGGCAAAGGTATGAACGCCCAACCATTGCCAAATTTGCTTCCTTTAAGGATAAAATAATGGTTACAAGCCTGGGTTAAAGACTTGCTGGGACCAAAATTGGCATGAATGACCAGTTCCTGAAGGAAATTGCAAAACGGCGTAAAGTTCTGTATCCAATTTTCAAGGAAAATAGATTAAAAGGGAAACAAGTAGCTCTCGTCGTTGATAACCAGTTGTTCAGAAACACAAAGACTACTCCATGGTTATTTTAAAAATGACAAAGTTCTTATAGACGAGGAAAATAATGAAACAATTCTAGCCCGGTTATGGATTGGAACAATACAATAAAAAAAAATAGCATTTCTATACATCTTCAAATATAAGTAATTGGAACACACAAGCACTAATTCAACATGGTGAAGATAAACATTCAGTAAACAGAAGACACAGTATGTGTGGATGGTGTGGCATGTGTTTATTTATTATTATTTTTGTTATGTTTGGGAAAGTGTGGTGTTGAGTGAGAAAGGAAATGGTTGCATATCCCAGAGCCAATGTATTGCTGTGAGCAGGGGTGTGAGAGAGCTTTCAATGTTGTTCAGATGATGGATATACTTTTAATAATGAATTATACGTCTTATTTATTGTCCTATCATGGTTGAACTGTTTTAAAATAAATTATACATTTATTATTGATGAAGCCAGTGACTGATGTGGTGTACTCCTCAATGCCATCGGAAGAATCCCAGAACATATTTCAGTCTGTGATAGCAAAACAGTCCTGTAGTATAGCATCTAGACTATTATGGTGGGAGATTTTATCACGGTCTTAAATACCTCTATGGACCGGAAAGGAAATCACGCTGCAAACTATCTCCCTCAGGCACTTAAGGAAGTCATGAATGTCATGGATATATTGAAATTAGTGGATATATGGAGACTTAAATACCCTGACCTAGTGAGATATACATGGCAGAGGCTCAATCAAGGTAGTCGTCTTGACTACTTTCTTATGCCATTCTCTCTGGCACCAAAAGTTTAAAAAGTGTTGATAGGGGACAGAATGTGGTCGGATCATCACATAATTAGCATATATATTACTCTTACAGAATTTCCACGTGGGCGAGGATACTGGAAATGTAATCAAAGCCTACTAGATGATAACTTGTTTAGGACTACAACAGAATAATTTATAACTGACTTTTTCCAGACATAACATAGGTACAGCAGATCCCCTTATTGCATGGGACACTTTTAAATGTGCCTTTAGAGGCCATGCAATTCAGTACTCATCTATAAAACAAAAGCAATTTAGATCAAAAGAGTCCATATTAACAAAGGAAATTGAAGGACTAACAGTACAGTTAGACATCAATAAAAACGGTACTATAGAGGCACAGAATAAGTTAGAGGAGAAATGGAAGAACTTATTCAAGAAAGATCCAGTGTAATATATTATAAAAATAGAGTTAGCTGGATGGAATATGGGGGAAAATGCACCAAATTATTTTTCAATCTTCAACATAGAAATGCTACCAAAAATGTTTTATTGAAAGTTGTTACAAATGATGGAGTCACGCATGATTCACCAAATGATATTTTGAAAGAGGAAGTAAAGTACTTTAAGAATATGTTTTTGTTTCAGTCCATCTCCACTAACTGAAACTAATTGAATGATTTTTTTTTCCTAATAACCATGTAAAATTAACATCTGTACATCATGTGAACATCATGTGAAGGACAAATTACAGAGGAGGAACTTCTTGATGCAATTAAAGCCTTTAAGTCTGGGAAAACTCTAGGGCTGGATGGCATACCAGTGGAAGTATACACGTTTTTTTTGTATATACTCAGAGGACCTTTATTAGCATGTTTTAACCACTCCTATATAAATGGTTGATTATCAGACATGCAACAAGGTCTGATATCAGTATTACTGAAACAGGACCCAAGTGGTATATAAAAGTTTAAATTAGAGACCTCTTACACTTCAGTGTTGTGATGCAAAAATTCTAGCAAAATGCTTGGCACATAGAATTAAAAAAGTATTGTCAGATATGATTCATCCTAGTCAGACAGGTTTTTTACATGGACGATACATTGGAGATAATATAAGACAAGTACTGGAAACAATAGAATACTATGAAATATCGGGGACACCAGGCCTGGTTTTCATAGCTGATTTTGAAAAGGCTTTTGATAAAGTACAACTGGAGTTTATATAAATGCCTAGAATATTTCAATTTTGGGAAATCTCTTATAAAATGGGTTAAGGTTATGTATAGTAACGCTAGGTGTAGAATAGTAAATAATGGCTACATCTCAGAAGGTTTTAAACTATCTAGAGGAGTAAAACAAGGTTGTCCACTATCGGCATATCAATTTATTATTACCATCGAAATGTTAGCTGTTAAAATTTGATCAAACAATAATATTAAGGGATTAGAAATCCGTGGCTTAAAAACTAAGGTGTTTCATCATTGTACGCTGATGATTCATGTTTTCTTTTAAAACCACAATTAGAATCTCTCCACGGCCTCAAAGGATCTAGATACTTTTGCTATCCTCTCTGGATTAAAACCAAATAATAAGTGTATTTACTATATTATGTATTGGATCACAAAAAAAATATCAAATTTTACATTACTGTGTAGTTTACCAATTAAATGGTCTGAGGAGATGTGGACATACTCGGTATACAAATCCCAAAATAACGACATTATCTCGCTCCAATACATTTTTATAGAAAGTTAGCAAAAATAGATAAGATCTTGCCACCATGGAAAGGAAAATACCTGTCTATTTGTGGATAAATCACCCTGATTAACTCTTTAGTCATATCACAGTTGACCTATTTTCTTATGGTATTGCCTACACGTAGTGACCTGCTTTTTCAATTATATGAGCAAAAAATATTCAATTTTATTTGGAATGGCAAGCCAGACAAAATTAAAAGGGGCTATTTATATAACGAATATGAATTCGGAGGGCAGAAATGATTAAATATTAAAGCATTAGACCTCTCACTAAATGCATTAGTTACACAAAAGTTATATTTAAATTTACTAGAGAACCAGTTTGGATTTAAGTATAACTTTTGTTTAGTGAGAGGTCTTGTTTTTTGTGTGTTTTTTTCACCTTTATTTAACCAGGTAGGTTAGTTGAGAACAAGTTCTCATTTGCAACTGCGACCTGGCCAAGATAAAGCGTAGCAATTTGACACATACAACATCAGAGTATAAACAAAACATACAGTCAATAATACAGTAGAACAAAAGAAAACAAAAAGTCTATATACAGTGAGTGCAAATGAGGTAAGTTACGGAAATAAATAGGCCATGGTGGCGAAGTAATTACAATATAGCAATTAAACACCTAAATGGTAGATCGGCAGAAGATGAATGTGCAGGTAGAGATACTGGGGTGCAAAGGAGAAGAAAAAAAATAATACCAGTATGGGGATGAGGTAGGTAGATAGATGGGCTGTTTACAGATGGGCTATGTACAAGTGCAGTGATCTGTAAGCTGCTCTGACAGCTGGTGCTTAAAGCTAGTGAGGGAGTCAGTCATGGGCAGCATAGAACTGGAAGGAAAGACGACCAAAGGAGGAATTGGCTTTGGGGATGATCAGTGAGATATACCTGCTGGAGCGCGTGCTACGAGTGGGTGCTGCTATGGTGACCAGTGAGCTGAGATAAGGTGGGGCTTTACCTAGCAGAGACTTGTAGATAACCTGTAGTCATAGGATTTGGCGACGAGTATTTTTTTTATTTCACCTTTATTTAACCAGGTAGGCTAGTTGAGAACAAGTTCTCATTTGCAACTGCGACCTGGCCAAGATAAGGCATAGCAGTGTGAACAGACAACACAGAGTTACACATGGAGTAAACAATTAACAAGTCAATAACACAGTAGAAAAAAGGGGAGTCTATATATACATTGTGTGCAAAAGGCATGAGAAGGTAGGCAAATAATTACAATTATGCAGATTAACACTGGAGTGATAAATGATCAGATGGTTATGTACAGGTAGAGATATTGGTGTGCAAAAGAGCAGAAAAATAAAAATAAATAAATAAAAACAGTATGGGGATGAGGTAGGTGAAAATGGGTGGGCTATTTTCCAATAGACTATGTACAGCTGCAGCGATCGGTTAGCTGCTCAGATAGCAGATGTTTGAAGTTGGTGAGGGAGATAAAAGTCAAAGTATGAAGCGAGGTCGCAATGGTGGGTAGTGTATGGGGCTTTGGTGACAAAACGGATGGCACTGTGATAGACTGCATCCAGTTTGTTGAGTAGAGTGTTGGAAGCTATTTTATAGATGACATCACCGAAGTCGAGGATCGGTAGGATGGTCAGTTTTACGAGGGTATGTTTGGCAGCATGAGTGAAGGATGCTTTGTTGCGATATAGGAAGCTGATTCTAGATTTAATTTTGGATTGGAGATGCTTAATGTGAGTCTGGAAGGAGAGTTTACAGTCTAACCAGACACCTAGGTATTTGTAGTTGTCCACGTATTCTAAGTCAGAGCCATCCAGAGTAGTGATGCTGGACGGGCGAGCAGGTGCAGGCAGTGATCGATTGAATAGCATGCATTTAGTTTTACTTGCATTTAATAGCAGTCGGAGGCCACGGAAGGAGAGTTGTATGGCATTGAAGTTCGTCTGGAGGTTTGTTAACACAGTGTTTTAGGAGGGGCCAGAAGTATACAGAATGGTGTCGTCTGCGTAGAGGTGGATCAGAGAACCACCAGCAGCAAGAGCAACATCATTGATGTATACAGAAAAGAGAGTCGGCCCGAGAATTGAACCCTGTGGCACACCCATAGAGACTGTCAGAGGTCTGGACAACAGTCCCTCCGATTTGACACACTGAACTCTATCAGAGAAGTAATTGGTAAACCAGGCGAGGCAATCATTCGAGAAACCAAGGCTGTCAAGTCTGCTAATAAGAATGTTGTGAATGACAGAGTCGAAAGCCTTGGCCAGGTCGATGAATACGGCTGCACAGTAACATTACTGTGTCTCTTATCGATGGCGGTTATGATGTCGTTTAGAACCTTGAGTGTGGCTGAGGTGCACCCATGACCAGCTCTGAAACCAGATTGCATAGCGGAGAAGGTATGTTGGGATTCGAAATGGCCAGTAATCTGTTTGTTAACTTGGCTTTCGAAGACCTTAGAAAGACAGGGTAGGATAGATATAGGTCTGTAGCAGTTTGGGTCTAGAGTGTCACCCCCTTTGAAGAGGGGGATGACCGCGGCAGCTTTCCAATCTTTGGGAATCTCAGACGATACGAAAGAGAGGTTGAACAGGCTCGTAATAGGGGTTGCAACAATTTCAGCAGATAATTTTAGAAAGAGAGGGTCCAGGCTGATTTGTAGGGGTCCAGATTTTGCAGCTCTTTCAGAACATCAGCTATCTGGATTTGGGTAAAGGAGAAGTGGTGGAGGCTTTGGCGGGTTGCTGTGGCGGGTGCCGGGCAGTTGACCGGGGTAGGGGTAGCCAGGTGGGAAGCATGGCCAGCCGAAGAGAAATGCTTATTGAAATTCTCAATTATAGTGGATTTATCGGTGATGACAGTGTTTCCTAGCCTCAGAGCAGTGGGCAGCTGGGAGGAGGTGCTCTTATTCTCCATGGACTTTACAGTGTCCCAGAACTTTTTTGAGTTAGTACTATAGGATGTAAATTTCTGTTTGAAAAAGCTTGCCTTAGCTTTTCTAACTGCCTGTGTATATTTGTTTCTAACTTCCCTGAAAAGTTGCATATCACGGGGGCTATTCGATGCTAGTGCAGTACGCCACAGGATGTTTTTGTGCTGGTCAAGGGCAGACAGGTCTGGAGTGAACCAAGGACTATATCTATTCCTAGTTCTACATTTTTTGAGAGGGGCATGCTTATTTAAGATGGTGAGGAAGGCACTTTTAAAGAATAGCCAGGCATCATCTACTGATGGGATGAGGTCAATGTCATTCCAGGATACCCCGGCCAGGTCGATTAGACAGGCCTGCTCACAGAAGTGTTTCAGGGAGCGTTTGACAGTGATGAGGGGTGGTCGTTTGGTCGCAAACCCATTATGGATGCAGACATTGAGGCAGTGATCGCTGAGATCTTGATTGAAAACAGCAGAGGTGTATTTGTAGGGCGAATTAGTTAGGATGACATCTAAGAGGGTGCCTGTGTTTACTGATTTGGGGTTGTACCTGGTAGGTTCATTGATAATTTGTGTGAGATCGAGGGCATCAAGCTTAGTTTGTAGGATGGCCGGGGTGTTAAGCATGAGCTCAGAAGATAGATGGGGGGCAATCAATTCACATATGGTATCGAGGGCACAGCTGGGGGCAGAGGGAGGTCTATAGCAAGCGGCAACAGTGAGAGACATGTTAGTGCAAAGGTGAATTTTTAGAAGTAGAAGCTCAAATTGTTTGGGTACAGACTTGGATAGTAATACAGAACTCTGCAGGCTATCTTTGCAGTAGATTGCAACACCGCCCCCTTTGGCAGTTCTATCTTGGCGGAAAACGTTATAGTTAGGAATGGAAATGTCAAGGTTTTTGGTGGTTTTCCTAAGCCAGGATTCAGACACGGCTAAGACATCTGGGTTGGCAGAGTGTGCTAAAGCAGTGAGTAAAACAAACTTAGGGAGTAGGCTTCTAATGTTAACATGAGAGGTCTAATGTTTAGTGAGAGGTCTAATGCTTTAATAGTTAATAATAGGAATGTCTCATCCTATGTTCAAGAATGGCCTTTTCCCCTTTATTCAGATTACCCCTGCTCACTTTTGGTTGTTTGAAAAGGAAATAATCTCCAAAAAGAAATTAAAGACTGGGCCATACGCACAACACTCTATAACGCCTTGCGGTCAGAGGCCGAGCAGTTGCCATACCAAGCAGTGATGCAACCAGTGGATGCTCTCGATGGTGAAGCAGTAGAACCTTTTGAGGATCTGAGGACCCTTGCCCAATCCTTTCAGTCTCCTAAGGTGGAATAGGTTTTGTCGTGCCCTCTTCACGACTGTCTTGGTGTGTTTGGACCATGTTAGTTTGTTGGTGATGTGGACGCCAAGGAACTTAAAGCGCTCAACCTGCTCCACTACAGCCCTGTCAATGAGAATGAGGGTGTGCCAGGTCCTCCTGTTCCTGTAGTCCACAATCATCTCCTTTGTCTTGATCACGTTGAGGGAGAGGTTGTTGTCCTGGCACAGGTCTTTGACCTCCACCCTATAGGCTGTCTCATCGTTGATCAGGCCTATCACTGTTGTGTCATCGGTAAACTTAATGATAGTGTTGGAGTCGTGCCTTGCCATGCAGGCATGAGTGAACAGAAAGTACAGGAGGGGACTGAGCGCTCACCCCTGAGGGGCCCCTGTGTTGAGGATCAGAGTGGCGGATGTGTTGTTACCTACCCTTACCACCTGGGGATGGCCCGTTAGGAAGTCCAGGATCCAGTTGCAGAGGGAGGTGTTTAGTCCCAGGGTTCTTAGCTTAGTGATGAGCTTTGAGGGCTCTATGGTGTTGAACGCTGAGCTGTCGTCAATGAATATCTTTCTCACATACTAGGTGTTCCTTTTGTCCAGGTGGGAAAGGGCAGTGTGGAGTGCAATAGAGATTGCAACATCTGTGGATCTGTTAGGACGGTATGCAAATTGGAGTGGGTCTTGGGTTTCTGGGATAATGGTGTTGATGTGAGCCATGACCAGCCTTTCAAAGCACTTCATGGCTACAGACGTGAGTGCTACGGGTTGGTAGTCATTTAGGCAGGTTACCTTAGTGTTCTTGGGCACAGGGACTATGGTGGTCTGCTTGAAACATGTTGGTATTACAAGGAGGGGTTGAAAATGTCAGTGAAGACACTAGCCAGTTGGTCAGCGCGAGCTCGGAGTACATGTCCTGGTAATCCGTCTGGCCCTGCGGCCTTGAGAATGTTGACCTGTTTAAAGGTCTTACTCATATCGGCTGAGGAGAGTGTGATCACACAGTCGTCCGGGACAGCTGATGCTCTCATGCATGTTTCAGTGTTACTTAACTCGAAGCGAGCATAGAAGTAATTTAGCTCATCTGGTAGGCTCGTGTCACTAGGCAGCTCTTGGCTGTGCTTCCCTTTGTAGTCTGTAACAGTTTGCAAGGCCTGCCACATCCGACAAGCGTCAAAGCCGGTGTAGTACGATTCTATCTTAGTCCTGTATTGATGCTTTGCCTGTTTGATGGTTTGTCGGAGGGCATAGCCATTCCGGGATGCTTCCTCAATGCCACCGGAAGCATCCCAGAACATATTCCAGTCTGTGCTAGCAAAACAGTCCTGTAGCTTAGCATCTGCTTCATCTGACCACTTTTTTTATTGACTATACATTTTTCATCCACATTCCCTACATTTATCTTCTATGATAATAATCAGAATTTTTTTTATGAGATAGACACTTTGAAATCCTTCATTCTAGGTTATACAATCTAATTAGTATGGTAATACTATCATCATAATACAGGTTATACTTCTATTAACGGGAGTGAATTCATAAAAAATACACAGCATGTTATTAACAAAATTATGCAAACTAAGCAAATAACACATGCTGCAGCCCATTTGGCAATTTGGGATCCCCAACTTCCAAATAGGGATTCCAACCAAGATACAGACGCCCACTCTAGTTGTGGGGAATTATTCTTAGCAACAGTGGCAATGTATTTGGCAAGATCAGTCATATTAGAAGAGTGATCTGGGACAAAAGTTCAACATTCATCGCCAATGATTGCATGAGTGTCCCCTTGACCTGCCAAAAGATAGTCAAGAGCCTCTCTGTTTTGCAGAGCCAATTTACGCAAATCTTTTAATTCCTCATTCAATTGTTTCACGGCATTTCGAGCAACATTTCCAATTTTCTCTAAGTGTCTAGAGATTTGGTCTAGGGCACAGAAACTCCATACCCAGGGAAAAACACACTAAAGAACCTGGAGGCAGGTGCCTGAGTGTGAGTAATGTCAGCTAGAGACAGGAGGTTCGTAGTCTCTTAAACAGAGCCTTCAGATCCTTCTGATTGTTTGGAATGGTTCTCATAGCTATCACCACAAACCCAACAGTGCAAGCATTTGATCCATTAAGATTCATAGAACTTTGTTGGTCATAGTCTTAAAAGGCATTTTTCGGGGCCTCCCGGGTGGCGCAGTGGTTAAGGGTGCTGTACCTGTTCACCAGATGTGCTACCTTGTCCCGGATCTGCTGTTTTCGACTCGCTCTCTCTCTACCGCACCTGCTGTCTCTATCTCTGAATGATCGAATATGAAAAGCCAACTGATATTTACCTGTGACCTGTGGCACCCTCTAGAACCACTGTGATTATTATTATTTGACCCTGCTGGTCATCTATGAACGTTTAAACATCTTGGCCATGTACTGTTATAATCTCCACCCGGCACAGCCAGAAGAGGACTGGCCACCCCTCAGAGCCTGGTTCCTCTCTAGGTTTCTTCCTAGGTTCCTGCCTTTCTAGAGAGTTTTTCCTAGCCACCGTGCTTCTACATCTGCATTGCTTGCTGTTAGCGGTTTTAGGCTGAGCTTCTGTATAGCACTTTGTGACTTCGGCTGATGTAAAAAGGGCTTTATAAATACATTTGATTGATTGATTGATTAAGGAGTGTATTGTGTGCTATAGGATGAGTGAGTGAGGGACTACGTTTTTGTGTGTGTGTGTGAGTGAGAATGTAGTCTACTGAGAAGTGCCTGGGGTATGTTTGGTCAACAGCAGATGTTCCACTGTGTTCTATTTATTCAGTAACCTTTCTGCTACTATGTCGGTTCTCAACACAATGCTGCTGCCTGTTCCTCTCCATGTCTCCCCCCCCCCCCCCCCCCCCCCAGCCGCTGCTACACCGTAGGTCATTCACATGACAGACTCAACACAACCCTGTGCTTTACCTAGCCTCGGTGCTCTCACTTCCTTATACCCCAACCTAACACAGCCCCAGCCTTCTCTCAAAGTCCTGTATCCCAGCCCGAACTAACCCAGTCACATCCCAGCCCCTACTACCAAGCCACAGTCTAACCCTGTCTAATCTCCAGTGCTTAGACTGACATGCATATCTCTGGAAACAGAGAAGCATATCTCTGGAAACAGTCATTCATTCTCTCAACACAATGTGTTGACTTCTCTGATACTATCATGATGTAGCCTCCCCGGTGATTCATGCTTTTTCCAGCATCCACAGTGTTTACTGTTTACGGCCATAAATAAAGGCAGTCTCCACAAATGGCATGCAATGGTAGTCAAGTCTGCAACCAGAGGGCCAGTTGAAGCAGATGGGTGTTAAACCCTACACCATTAGGTGATAACACTCATTCCTGACTAGCTGGATCCAGGTTAGAGTTAAAGGTACACTCTCTGAGTCTTGAGACATTAGCACTGGGGCCCCGAAGGGTTGTGTGAGTTCTCCCGTCTTTTTCACACTGTACACAAATTAATGCACCGGCGGTAATCCTGATAATTACAATGTCAAGCTTTCAGAAGATACCGACGTTCTTGGTCAGATGTATCAAGATGCTGATACTACTGTGTACAGTAGGGAGAGGCTTGTACAGGTCAGAGATCCAAAAGTTTGTCAAGTGTTGTGATGAGCACCATCTGCCGGGGCGGCAGGGTAGCCTAGTGGTTAGAGCGTTGGACTAGTAACCGGAAGGTTGCAAGTTCAAACCCCTGAGCTGACAAGGTACAAATCTGCCCCTGAACAGGCAGTTAACCCACTAGGCTGTCATTGAAAATAAGAATTTGTTCTTAACTGACTTGCCTAGTTAAATAAAGGTTAAAAAAATTAAAACATTAAAATCTCCTTGTTAATGTAAAGAAAATGGAAGAGATGGCGTTTGACCTCAAATCTGAAGGTGACCATGTGCTTGTGGTTGTCCGCAATGCCAACATAGCACAGGTTAGTTCGTACAAGTACGAGTGTATGGACAATGTATTTAGCTGGAAGGTCCAAGTAGAGAGTGTCTGCTCCAGGGTCCTACAACACCTCTACTTCCTACATAGAGTTGAACAGAAAAAATGCTCCTGATCTACCATGTAGTTACAGTCTGGTTTGGTTATTTCAAATCAAATTTTATTTGTCACGTGCCAAATACAACTGGTGTAGTTTCTAATTAACAATAACACAAGAGGAATACAATGAAATACACAAGAACGGAGATATATACAGGGAGCACCAGTACCAGATCAATATGCAGAAGTACAAGGTTTTTGAGGTAGATATGTAATGTACATGAAGTCAGGATAAAGTGACAAGGTATCAGGATAGATAAAAATAGGAGTAAAATAAAGAACAGAGTAGCAGCAGCAAATGTTAGTGTGTGTGTAATGTGTGTTTGTGTTGTGTCGGTATGCATGTGTGTTATGCATGTCTGTTATGCGTGTGTGTGCGTGTGTATGTGAATGTCTGAGGGTTTTGTGTGGGACTGTTAATGTAGTGTGTGTGAGTGAGTGAGTGTGTATATATAGTCTAGTGAGTGTGCATAAGGTCAGTGAGAGAGAGTCAGTGCAGATAGTTTGGTTACTATTAATTGACTATGTAGCAGTCTGGCTGTTTAGCGGTCTTATGGCTTGTGGGTAAGAAGCTGTCTATAAGCCTGGTACCGTTTGCAGGACGGTAGCATTGTGAACAGTCTATGGCTTGGGCAGCTGGAGTCTTTGGCAATTTTTCAGGCCTTCCTCTGACATCGCCTGATATAGAGGTCCTGGATGTACTGGGCTGTCCGCACCACCCTCTGTAGCGATTTGCGGTCAAGGGCGGTGCATTTGCCATACCAAGCTGTGAGGCAGCCAGTCAAGATGCTCTCGATGGTGCAGCTGTATAACATTTTGAGGATCCGAAGGCCCATGCAAACCTTTTCAGTTTCCTGAGGGGTTAGAGGCCCTGTCGTGCCCTTTTCACGACTATGCGGGTGTGTGTGGACCATGTTAATTCCTTAGTGATGTGGATGGCAAGGAACTTGAAGCTCTCGACCAGCTCCACAACATCTCCGTCGATGTGTATAGGCGCACACTCCCCTCTTTCTCCTATAGCCCACAATCAGCTCCTTTGTCTTACTGAGGTTGAGGGAGAGGTTGTTGTCCTCCTCCCTGTAGGCTGTCTCATCACCATCTGTGATCAGACCTACCACCGTTGTGTCGTCAGCAAACTTGATAATGGTGTTGGAGTCGTGAGTGACCACACAGTTGTGGGTGAACAGGGAGTACAGGAGGGGACTAAGCACACACCCCTGAGGGGTCCACGTGTTGAGACTCACCGTGGTGGATGTGTTGTTGCCTACTCTCACCACCTGGGGCCAGCCCATCAGGGAGTCCAGGTTCCAGTTGCAGAGGGGGGGATTCAGTCCCAGGGTCCCCAGCTTGGTGATGAGCTTGGAGGGGACTAGGGTGTTAAATGCTGAGCTGTATACTATGAACAGCATTTTCCCATAGTTATTTCCCCTCTTGTCCAGGTGGGAGAGGGCAGTGTGAAGTTCAATTGACATTGTGTCATCTGTGGATCTGTTGGGGAGGTATGTGAATTGGATTGGGTCTAGGGTGTCTGGGATGATGGGGTTGATGTGTGTCATGCCCAGCCTTTCAAAGCATTTCATAATTACAGCTGTTAGTGCTACAAGGCTATAGTCATGTAGGCAGGTTACCTTGGAGCTATTGGGAACAGGAACAATAGTGATCAGCTTTGAATATGTTGAGATTACAAACTGGGACAAGGAGTACCGACAAGGAGTTCTGTCTGGCCCGGAATACCAAGTTCGACTGAAATCTCAAATTGTATGTATTATGTTGAGTGTGTAATGACCAGTGTCTATTTTTGTTTACAGCAGTACTATGTGTCCAAGACAATTTTCCCATTGGGGATATTAAAGTTCCTCCTACCTGGTTCCTATCTTATCCCAACCGGAGGGTCACCGGTTTGAATCCCAAGTGTTACATGGGGTAATATAGTGGGATTTTCTGTATCCTAAATGCCTTGGCAGGAATGAGAAAATAGGTTCCTTGGATGCTATGGATATCTGTGTGCTGACAATAAAATACCAGCCTATCTCATAACATCCCCCTGGAGACAAACTAACCAGGTGACAAGAACAAGGCTTTATGATTATATTCAGATAAATCCACCTAGCAAACAGTAGGGACACAGACACAGACAGATGCAAACAAACACACACCCCACTCTGGGTGCGTTTCTTTGTTCAGGCGATGTGACGCAACAACCAATGGGCGAAATCTGTCGGTTCACACTGGGCTCATAGGCAAAAAGAGTGTCACAGCGGTAAAAGCAAAAGGCATCGCTGACGGAGGTAGAGTCACTGCCTGCATTGGTGAAATTGCTGCGAATTGCGCAGCACTGTAGTTGGTCTCCACCACCTAGCTCATAAAGCAACGCTGCTCAATAGACGGGTTGGTTGTTTAGCAACAAAACTGATGCCTGCGCAACTATGGGGCAAAACAGATGGTGTTGGTTTAGATTGTTGACAACATGTAAACTATATTTCGTCTCCAATGCAATGTTTATAGAAAACAATCATTTATTGTATGGTGACCATGAGGTAGTCAGGTGAAGGTGCACAGGACAGTACACAGAATTGCCTGTTTAAAGAAATGTAGCCAATTTATTCATTACTACATTTAGCTAACATTATGGAGTTAATCCAGAGATTCTTACCTTTCCAGATTATCATGGCATTTGTAGTTCTTTATGGTAGCCACATTAGCATCTAATTATCATTTCATTTTTGGGGGGTAAATACAGGCAAATTCAGTATATTGAGAAAAGTAATCTTGTCCTGGAGAGATATACACTGTTATCAAAACGTCATGCCAGGGTAAGCCTACATGGAACACAGCCCTTATTTGAAGTGTTCTAAAGTCCACTATGGGAAAAATGAATGGTGGAAAAACGATTGGAACCATTTCCCTGTTTGACCTCTGTTTGGATTCATACTGTGGTACTATTTTCCCTTTCTTTACAAAAAATATGCCTCAAATAGGAAACTCGACTCGAAAGTCAAGAAATAACTGAAAGGTTATGTTAGAAACTGCATGTTAAGGCAAATCCTAAATTGAGAAATAGAGACAAACAAACATTACAAAACAATGTGATCAAGTAGCTGACAACTTGACTAAAGTGAGTTTAGAGACACTATTAACAGAAATGCGCACTGGCAATGAGAAACTGTCTAAGCAGATGAAGAACTGATACAACTGCTATGACTGACCTGGGTAAATGCGTGGAGTCAGAATCCGGCTTAACCCTGGAGAAAATCACACCAAAAGCTTCAGCAAACCATGGATGAACAAAAACAGCGGGGCTTACTGAAAGACTAAACAGGATGGGGCTTACTGAAAGACTAAACAGGATGGAGGACTTCATTGCCATTCAAATCTTTTGTTGTTCAAATCTTTGTATTGGCCATCAAAGCCAAAAAGTCGGGAGTCGGACCTTTGATGTTTGAGGGCCATCGAATCTACATCAACAATGACATGAGCAGAGAACTCTATAAAACGCAGAAAATTTGACCCCAATAAATAAAAAGCAATGTGGAAAAATGAAACCTGTTCACTTTGGTGTACCCCAGCGCACAACTACAGGTCAAATGGCAACGGAAGGAAAGAGACATCACACTGAAATCAGCAAAAGAAGCTACGCAAATCCTGGATAACATGGACAAGGAGAATGGTTGAAATAACAATTGATTAAATGTATAGACTACAGGACAGCCTCTTAACAGATGATGTAGGACGGATGGGGTACGGGACTATTGAACTGTTTAGCCTACTGAAATGAGGTGAACGGTGGACTATTACACCCCAACACATCAGACACAATAGAGAAAGGTACATGTTGTTAATGCCTTCACTCACACGCTTATTGAAAAGACAATCACAGCACCACACAGTCGATCTGTCTCAAAGAATAACACTTTAATGACCATTTCTGCAGCCTAAACGACAACCCATTAATTGGTAGGCTATATCCATGATCTATTTGTTTAAATAAGGAACTGACAAGTGAACAAGACAACATGATGATTGCTATGACCAGGACAATTGTTTCTGAATGCTCCATAAGCTATAAAAGTCCTTCTTCTTCGTCTTCTTCCTCCTTCTACGAAATCATGACGGTCCTCAAACAAACATTTAAAGTGCATGCCGCCACCTACTGTGCTGGAATGTACTGTACGATCAATCATGATCTGCTCAATTCTGTATTGCCATTAAAAATACAAAACCAAATAAATCCTGAAAAACTTCTACCACACCCTCCACCAACAGCCTTCCCCAACCCCTCTACCCCGTTAAATGATCTATATCATGCTGAAACATTCCAACCGTAGGATTGTTCAGCATGTCAACAACCATTTCAACAGTAACATCTGTTACCCCCAATATCTCTTTTGCAGTATCCACAATAACCTTCAACCTGACATTTCTATTTTCCACAACACGAGTCGTGTAGGATAACCTTACCAATAAAAGATATGAAGTCAACTTTATTATTATTATACCACACGTTAATGAGCGCAAGATTTCTGAACAGGCCTCGAAACCATGCCTGGACCATCAAAAGCACCAGCCCAGACAGTAGGTCCACTTACTACAGGAACATCCATATAAACTCCATGAGTACGCACTGTAGTTACACCAATCTGTCTTATAGCTTCTGCATATGATACATCATGACTGATCCTATATCTCTGAGCCTCTCTAGCCTCTCTCTGCAGCTGGCATCCACCAAATGCTGCACTGTGTTCTCCCCCACAATTACAGCACTTAACCTTCACATTGCTTCCACATTCTCCGTAATCATGTTCCTCTCCACACTTGGCACATATTTTCTTTCCTTTACACTGAACAGCTACATGTCCCATTATCTGGCATTTAAAACACTGCAGTGCATATGGGACAAATTCTCTAACATTGATACTAAGAATTCCTATCTGTACTTTTCAGCAAAACTTTCTCAAACCTCAGCATCACTGATAAGCTTTCACTTCTTTGACCCTCTTTCCTATTGATGAACCTTTTGGCCTCAATCACTCTGCCTCCCTTCACATGTTCTTCAATATCATCTGTGGACATAGATGTTGGGACCCCAGTGATGGCTCCCATCAACCTTGCAAAAAGCACAAGGTACATGGCTTTTAATCTTCTTCCCATTAAGCTTTTCCATTTGCAGAATCTTCCCTTGCTGATCCTGGCTACCACAAAATATGAGCAATCTACCATTTCCAATGACCCGGGCTAGTTTAACTTCACCTGTCTCTTTCTCTATGACATTAGTTAGTTGGATATGGCATAAATGAGGCCCTGTGGTCTCATCAAACACCATCACAACATTCCACTCCAACACATTGTAACGTTCGTCGTTGGGAGAAAGAGAGGAGGACCAAGGTGCAGCGTGGTAAGTGTTCATCTTGTTTTAATACGAAATACTGAACACTGAACAAAACAATAAATAACAAATGAACAGTCACGTAAGGTGAAAGACAAAAAACACTAAACAGGAAATAAGCACCCACAACTCAAAAGTGAAACCAGGCTACCTAAGTATGGTTCTCAATCAGGGACAACGATTGACAGCTGCCTCTGATTGAGAACCATACCAGGCCAAAGATGCCTAGATAATCACATGAATTGTATTCTCAATTAACACAGTGATGGCAAGTGCTTTTACGTTGTTTTTCTCTTGTTATTGACCCTGAAAGGGATAACCTATTCCTTTCCTTTAGTTTGAAAAAAAATTGATGTAGGCCGATCACACTGGCCTTCACATCCCTTGACTTTTTCCACATTTAGTTGTGTTACAGCCTGAATATAAAATTGATTAAATAAAGATTTTGTGTCACTGATCTAAATATAATACCCCATAATGTCAAAGTGGAATCATGTTTTTTTTGTTTTTTTTTAAACAAATTGATTAGAAATTAAAAGCTTAAATGTCTTCAGTCAATATGTATTCAACCACTTTGTTATGGCAAGCCTAAATAAGTTCAGGAGTAAACATTTGCTTAATGAATGGTAGACCATTCCATTCTTGTGGGCCGGCTAAGAAGTATTGGTATCTCTGAGGGGTCTTTGACCTGGTTTGCTAACTACCGCGCTCAAAGAGTACAAGTCAGAACATCTGCTGTCTCAGCCACTGCCTGTGAACCAAGGGAGTACCCCAAGGCTCGATCCTAGGCCTCACTCTCTTCTCAATTTACATCAACAAAATAGCTCAGGCAGTAGGAAGCTCTCTCATCCATTTATATGCAGATGATACAGTCTTATACTCAGGTGGCCCCTCCCTGGATTTTGTGTTAAACGCTCAACAACAAAGCTTCCTTAGTGTCCAACAAGCTTTCTCTGCCCTTAACCTTGTCTGAACACCTCCAAAACAAAGGTCATGTGGTTTGGTAAGAAGAATGCCCATCTCCCCACAGGTGTGAATACTACCTCTAAGGGTTTAGAGCTTGAGGTAATCACCTCATACAAGTACTTTGGAGCATGGCTAGATGGTACACTGTCCTTCTCTCAGCACATATCAAAGCTGCAGACTAAGGTTCAATCTAGACTTGGTTTCCTCTATCGTAATCACTCCTCTTTCACCTCAGCTGCCAAACCAACCCTGATTCAGATGACCATCCTACCCACGCTAGATTACAGAGACGTCATTTATAGTTCGGCAGGTAAGGGTGCTCTCGAGCGGCTAGATGTTCTTTACCATTCGGCCATCAGATTTGCCACCAATGCTCCTTATAGGACACATCACTGCACTCTATACTCCTCTGTAAACTGGTCATCTCTGCATACCCGTCACAAGACCCACTGGTTGATGCTTATTTATAAAGCCCTCTTAGGCCCCACTCCCCCCTATCTGAGATACCTACTGCAGCCCTCATTCTCCACATACAACACCCATTCTGCCAGTCACCTTCTGTTAAAGGTCCCCAAAGCACACACATCCCTGGATCGCTCCTCTTTTCAGTTTGCTGCAGCTAGCAACTGGAACGAACTGCAACAAACACTCAAACTGGACAGTTTTATCTCCATCTCGTCATTCAAAGACTCAATCATGGACACTCTTACTGACAGTTGTGGCTGCTTCGCGTGATGTATTGTTGTCTCTACCTTCTTGCCCTTTGTGCTGTTGTCTGTGCCCAATAATGTTTGTACCATGTTTTGTGCTGCTACCATGTTGTGCTGCTGCCATGTTGTGTTGCTGCCATGTTGTTGTCATGTTGTGTTGCTACCATGCTGTGTTGTCATGTTTTGCTGCCATGTGTTGTCATGTTGTTGTCTTACGTCTCCCCTTATGTAGTGTTGTGGTGTCTCTCTTGTCGTGATGTGTGTTTTATTTTTAATCCCAGCCCCCGTCCCCGCAGGAGGCCTTTTGCCTTTTGGTAGGCCGTCATTGTAAATAAGAATTTGTTCTTAACTGACTTGCCTAGTTAAATAACATTTTAATTAAAACAAAATAAATAAACAAGTGACAATAAGTTGCATGTACTCACTCTGTGTGCAAAAATAGTTCTGAACAAGAATAATGAATGACTATCTCATCTCTGTACCCCACTCATTCAATTATCTATAAGGTCCCTCAGTCGAGAAGTGAATTTCAAACACAGATTCAATCAGAAAGACAAGGGAGGTTTTCCAATACCTGGCAAAGAAGGGCACCTATTGGTAGATTGGTAAAAATAAAAAAGCGGACATTGAATAATTCATTTGAGCATGGACAATAACCTAAGACACAAGGCCAAATATACACTGGAGTTGCTTACCAAGAAGACATAGAATGTTCCTGAGTGGCCTAGTTACAATTTTGACTTGAATTTGCTTGAAAATCTATGGCAAGACTCAAAAATGGCTGTCTAGCAATGATCAACAACCAACCTTACAGAGCTTGAAGAATTTTTTAAAGAATAATGTGCAAATATTGTACAATAAAGGTGTGAAAAGGTCTTAGATACTTACCCAGAAAGACTCACAGCTGTAATCGCTGCCAAAGGTGATTCTAACATGTATTGACTCAGGGGATTGAATACTTATGTAATCAAGATATATTACAATTTGTTTTCTTTTATATATATATATATATATATATATATTTTTACCAATGTCAGAATTGACATGAAAAGTATTTTGTGTAAATTGTTGGGGGGGGGGGGGGGGGGAAGTAGATTAAATCCATTTAAATCCCACCTTGTAACACAACAAAATGTGGAAAAGGGGGTGTGAATACTTTCTGAGGGCACATGTGGTGTTATTTCATGGGGGACTCTGGCCTAAATACCCAGCAACACTTTCTACTACACCTACTTCATTGGTCCCAATGCAGTACACTATAGGCCTATAAATTACATACTGGCTTATAGAGAAAAAAACTTCTATATGCCGAAGTAAAAGTGGGGTTGGGATTACTCAGTAGGGTCTGTAGAATCAAAATATGTTGTTTTTTCATGATTAACTGAGGTCTAAAAATCCAGCAACACTTTATACTCAACCCACTCCATTCACTGCAATGCAATACACTGTAAGCTTGAATTGTAAATTCATGGGTTGGCTTATAGAGAAAAAACTATTCTATGTGCATAGGTAAAAGCGTGGTTGGGAATATTCAGTACTGTCTGTAGAAACCACCTTCAAATGACCTGGTATATATATATATATAAATATATACACACTAATTATCAAGACTCAAAAAACAAACATAAAAAGGCAAATCTTTGAATCTAAACAAAAATAGAATTTATTTACAATTTTAGTAAGTAATCACTATCAACCAGGCTATAGGTACACAGTCACTACAGTCATCGATTTTATCAAACGTGTCAGTTAAAATTAATGGACAAACACTCTAGGATACATTCATTAATTTCAGTCCCACATTTGATAAAATGTTTAGGAAAATGTTTTATAGTCTAACACAATCTATGATACATTCATTTGTTTCAAATCACTCATTTGAATAAATGTGCCAGTAAAAGATTAATGGTCTGACACACTATGATACATTCAGTCATTTCAATCCCTCATCGAATAAATCCATTAAATTAGTGATGGGCACCTACAGTTGAAGTCAGAAGTTTACATACACCTTAGCCAAATACATTTAAACTCAGTTTTCACAATTCCTGACATTTAATCCTAGTAAAAATTCCCTGTTTTAGGTCAGATAGGAAAACCACTTTATTTTAAGAATGTGAAATGTCAGAATATTAGAGAGAATTATTTATTTCAGCTTTTATTTCTTTCATCGAATTCCCAGTAGGTCAGAAGTTTACATACACTCAATTATTATTGGGAAGCATTGCCTTTAATTGTTTAACTTGGGTCAAACGTTTCGTGTAGCCTTCCACAAGCTTCCCACAATAAGTTGGAGGAAGTTTGGCCCATTCCTCCTGACAGAGCTGGTGTAACTGAGTCAGGTTTGTAGGCCTCCTTGCTCGCACACCCTTTTTCAGTTCTGCCCACACATTTTCTATAGGATTGAGGTCAGGGCTTTGTGATGGCCTCTCCAATACCTTGACTTTGTTGTCCTTAAGCCATTTTGCCACAACGTTGGAAGTATGCTTTGGGTCATTGTCCATTTGGAAGACCCATCTGCGACCAAGCTTTAAATTCCTGACTGATGTCTTGATATGTTGCTTCAATATATCCACATAATTTTCCATCCTCATGACGCCATCTATTTTGTGAAGTGCACCAATCCCTCCTGCAGCAAAGCACCCCCACAACATGATGCTGCCACCCCGTGCTTCACGGTTGGGATGGTGTTCTTCGGCTTGCAAGCATCCCCCTTTTTCCTCCAAACATAACAATGATCATTATGGCCAACAGTTCTATTTTGGTTTCATCAGACCAGAGGACATTTCTCCAAGAAGTATGATCTTAGTCCCCATGTGCAGTTGCAAACCGTAGTCTGGCTTTTTATTGGCGGTTTTGGAGCCGTGGCTTCTTCCTTGCTGAGTGGCCTTTCAGATTATGTCGATGTAGGACTCGTTTAATGTGGATATAGATACTTTTGTACCCGTTTCCTCCAGCATCTTCATAAGGTCCATTGCTGTTGTTCTGGGATTGATTTGCACTTCTCGCATCATAGTGACGGGTCATACCGGGTCATAGTGACCCGGTATGACAGCTATGTGGTCCCATGGTGTTATACTTGCGTACTATTGTTTGTATAGATGAATGTTTCACCTTGTACCTTGAAATTGCTCCCAAGGATGAACAAGTCTTGTGGAGGTCTACAATTTTTTGTCTGAGGTATTGCCTGATTTCTTTGGATTTTAGGCCTTGAAATACATCCACTTGTACACCTCAAATTGACTCAAATGATGTCAGAAGCATCTAAAGCCATGACATAATTTTCTGGAATTTTTCAAGCTCTTTAAAGGCACAGTCAACTTAATGTATGTAAACTTCTGACTCACTGGAATTGTGATGCAGTGAAATTACCTGTCTGTAAACAATTGTTGGAAAAATTACTTGTGTTATGCATGTCCTAACTGAATTGCCAAAACTGTAGTTTGTTAACAAGACATTTGTGGAGTGGTTGAAAAAATAGTTTTAATGACTCCAACCTAAGTGTATGTAAACTTCCAACTTCAACTGTAAATGTAAATGTTATTACATTATTAGCAGCTATTACATTATTGGCATTTAATTGCATTATCCATTGCTACAGGGATTCTCTCAAATTTTGTGGAAAATGTGTTTACATACCTGTTAGTGAGAATTTCTCCTTTGCCAAGATAATCAATCCACCTGACAGTCGTGGCATATCAAGAAGCAGACTAAACGGCATGATCATTACACAGGTGCACCTTCTGCTGGGAAAAATAAAAGGCCACTCTAAAATGTGCAGTTTTATCACACAACACAATTCCACAGATGTCGCAAGTTAAGTGAATGTGCAATAGGCATGCTGAATGCAGGATTGTGCACCAGAATGAATGTTAATTTCTCTACCATAAGTCGCCTCCAAAGTCATTTTTGAGAATTTGGCAGTACTTCCAACCGGCCTCATAACCACAGACCGCACGTAACCACGCCAGCCCAGGACCTCCACATCCGGCTTCTTCACCTGCGGGATCATCTGAGGTCAGCCACCAGGACAGCTGATGAAATTGTGGGTTTGCACAACCAAAGAATTTCTGAACAAACTCTCAAAAACCGTCTCGGGGAAGTTCATCTGTGTGCTCGTAGTCCTCACCAGGGTCTTGACCTGAGTACAGTTTGGCGTCGTAAAAGACTTCAGTGGGCAAATGCTCACATTAAATGGCCACTGGCGTGCTGGAGAAGTGTGATTTTCATAGATTAATCCTGGTTTCAACTGTACCGAGCAGATGGCAGACAGCGTGTATGGCATCGAACACAATTGCATTTGATCTATGGCAATTTCAATGCACAGAGATACTGTGACGAGGTCCTGAGGCACATTGTCGTGCCATTTATCCACCATCAACTTATGTTTCAGCATGATATTTCAAGGCATCGTGTTGCAATAATCTGTACACAATTCCTGGAAGCTGAAAATGTCCCAGTTCTTCCATGGCCTGCATACTCACCAGATATGTCACCCATTGAGCATATTTGGGATGCTCTGGATCGTGTTCCAGTTCATGCCAATATCCAGCAACTTTGCACAGCCATTGAAGAGGAGAGGGACAACAATCCATAGGCCACAATCAACAGCCTGATCAATTCAATGTCAAGATGTGTCGCGTGGCATGCGGTGGTCACACCAGATACTGACTGCTTTTCTGATCCATGCCCCTACCATTTTTTAAGGGTATCTCTGACCAACAGATACATAGCTGTATTCCCAGTCATGTAAAATCCATAGATGCGGGCTTAATGAATTTATTTCAATTGACTGATTTCCTTATATAACTGTAACTCAGTAAAATCTTTGAAATTGTTGCATGTTGCATTTATATTTTTGTTCAGTGTAGATTTTACAGACTCTAGTGCCCTCAAATTCCACTCTGGTCTTCGAAGCCAGTTCCACTGTGTTTTTACATTGTTCACCTCTAATCAGGGACTGGTTTAGATCTGGAACACCAGGCGTGTGCACAATGGCAGATTTACCATTTAGGCAGAAGATAATTTTTGTTTGTTAAATATATATATATATATATATATATATATATATATATATATGCAGTGCCTTTGGAAAGTATTCAGACCCCTTGTCTTTTCCTCACATTTTTGTTAGGTTACAGCCTTATTCTGAAATTGATTAAATAGTTTTTTTTCCCTCGTCAATCTACACACAACACCCCATAATGACAAAGCAAAAACTGAAATATTACATTTACATAAGTATTCAGACCCTTTACTAAGTACTTTGTTGAAGCACCTTTGGCAGCTATTACAGCCTTGAGTTTTCTTAGGTATGACACTACAAGCTTGTGGTGTGCCACCTGTATTTGGGGAGTTTCTCCCATTCTTCTCTGCAGATCCTCTCAAGCTTTGTCAGGTTGGATGGGGAGTGTTGCTGCACAGCTATTTTCAGGTCTCTCCAAAGATGTTCAATCGGGTTCAAGTCCGGGCTCTGGCTGGGCCACTCAAGGACATTCAGAGACTTGTCCCGAAGCCACTCCTGCATTGTCTTGGCTGTGTGCTTAGGGTCGTTGTCCTGTTGGAAGGTGAACCATCGCCCCAGTCTGAGGTCCTGAGTGCTCTGTATACGGTTTTCATCAACGATCTCTGTGTACTTTGCTCCGTTCATCTTTGCCTCAATCCTACTATTCTCCCAGTCCCTGTCGCTGAAAAACATCCCCACAGCATGATACTGCCACCATCATGCTTCACCGTAGGGATGGTGCCCGGTTTCCTCCAGATATGACACCTGGCAATAGACCAGATTTCAATCTTGGTTTCATCAGACCAGAGAATCTTGTTTCTCGTGGTCTGGCAAACTCCAAGCGGTCATGTGCCATTTACTGAGGAGTGGCTTCCATCTGGCCACTCTACCATAAAGGCCTGATTGGTGGAGTGCTGTAGAGATGGTTTTCTTCTTGAAGGTTCTCCCATATTCACAGAGGAACTCTAAAGCTCTGTCAGAGTGACCATTAGGTTCTTGGTCACCTCTTTGACCAAGACCCTTTTCCCCCGATTGCTCAGTTTGGCTGGGCAGCCAGCTCTAGGAAGAGTCTTGGTGGTTCTGTTCTTCTTCCATTTAAGAATGATGGAAGCCACTGTGTTCTTGGGGACCTTAAATGCTACAGACATTTGTTGGTACCCTTCCCAGACCTGTGCTTCGACACAATCATGTCTCAGAGCTCACGGCTTGGTTTTTGCTCTGACATGCACTGTCAACTGTGAGACCTTATATAGACAGGTGTGTGCCTTTCCAAATAATGTGCAATCAATTGAATTTTAGCACAGGTGGACTCCAATCAAGTTGTCGAAACATCTCAAGGATGATCAATGGAAACAGGATGCACCTTTGCTCAATTTCAAGTCTCATAGCAAAGGGTCAGAATACTTACGTAAAAAGGTATTTCTGTTTTCTAATTTTAATCAATTTGCTAAAATTTCAAAAAACTGTTTTTACTTCGTCGTTATGGGGTGTTATGTGTAGATTGCTGAGGATTTTTATTTATTTAATCAATTTTAGAATAAGGCTGTAACGTAACAAAATGTGGAAAAAGTGAAGGGGTCTGAATACTTTCCGAGGACACTGTATACATATAGTACCAGTCAAAAGTTTGGAAACACCTACTCATTCAATGATTTTTTTTTCTTCCCACATTGTACAATAACAGTGAAGTCATCAAAACGATGAAATAACACATGTGGAATCGTGTAGTAACCAAAAAAGTGTCAAAAAAATCTAAATATATTTAATATTTTAGATTCTTCAAAGTAGCCGCCCTTTCCCTTGATGACAGCTTTGCACACTCTTGGCATTATCTCAATCAGCTTCTTGAGGAATGCTTTTCCAACAGTCTTGAAGGAGTTCCCACATACGCTGAGCAAACTGGTGAATGTGGAGGCCAGGTCATCTGATGCAAGACTCCATCACTCTAATTCTTGGTAAAATAGCACTTACACAACCTGGAGGTGTCTTTTGGGTCATTGTCCTGTTGAAAAACATATGATAGTCCCACTAAGCGCATACCAGATGGGATGGTGTATCACTGCAGAATGCTGTGGTAGCCATGCTGGTTAAGTGTGCCTTTAATTCTAAATAAATCACTGACAGTGTCACCAGCAAAGCACCCCTACACCATCACACCTCCTCCTCCATGCTGCACGGTGGGAACCACACATGTGGAGATCATCCATTCACTTACTCTGCATCTCACAAAGACACGGCAAAAATCTCAAATTCGGACTCCACAGATCAAAGGACAGATTTCCACCGGTCTAATGTCCATTGCTCGTGTTTCTTGGCTCAAGCAAGTCTCTACTCCTAATTGGTGTCCTTTAGTAGTGGTTTCTTTGCAGCAATTCCACCATGAAGGCCTGATTCACACAGTCTCCTCTGAGCAATGGAGCAATGGACATTAGATCTGTGGAAATCTGTCCTTTGGTCTGTCTGCCGTGTCTTTGTGAGATGCAGAGTAGGTGAACGGATAATCTCCACATGTGTGATTCACACTGTGAAGCATGGAGGAGGAGGTGTGATGTGTGGGTGTGCTTTGCTCGTGATTTATTTAGAATATCTGGGTCTCAACCCACTGCATCCGCCGATGTCAGCCTTCTGCATCTGCGATGGAAGATGGCAGAGCTACAGCAATGTATGTCAAACCTGGAGACATCTCGAAAATCGGCCTCTATGGAAGCATTTCCTCTATGGAAAAATGTTGTCTATGACCCCAAAATGTGTAATGGAAATCGTCTGAAGGTAACCTGGTACCGGGCTGAAAAATGTATGGAACTGAATAGGGCATTTCTTTGTCAAAGGTATACAGGTAGTTCCATGGTAAAAACTTTTTTTTTCTGAGCTTTTTTATACTTCTCAGATATAGGACAGACATTTCAAGACATGCTTCCTTTTGATAAAAAAAATGTGCTCTCAGTTTTTCCATGTATGAAACAGTTATTCAATGCATTTCTATTGGCCCAAGGCCAAATTCAATGTTGCATCAAATCGTTTTTTATTTTTATTTTTAAATATATTTATTTTATACATACCAGGGGTCCTCAAATTCAAAATCAAAAAGGGACATTTTTCTTGGTATGACCATCTTAAAACAATTCCATATGTTAGTTTAGTAGTAGTCTCGCGTTGGCATACCTCCAAAGTCACATTGCTGTCACTCCTCTCTTGAATGGCAAAACCGGTTTGAATGGTCGGCTGGCTCCCAGCAGCAAGATTTTGATTGGATGGTGCAGGAGCAGATGCGGTCAAAGTAGTGGAATGGGGTAGTGGGTTTTAGGTTAGTTGAACGTTTTTTTCTATTTATTTTTTTCTTACCTTTTCCCATTTTGTGTCACAAAGTATTATCGATATATATAATAGTCAAATTGGGGGGGTTAAATTCCAAAGAAGAAGAATAATGATGTCTGTTGTTGCTATGTCCATCACTGTTTTCAGACCAGGAATGACACACGTTACTTTATGCTAGTTTGCAACATTGCAGAAAAAAACCGTAATTCTGTTTTGTCAGAGGTGTGCTCTACAGACAAAATCGATGAGGTTTTAATCTACGATTTCCCTGCCATCCTCAACCTAGATTAAAATAATCCTCAAACACTGTTATAGATTTGCCTCTGATTGGGGCCTCCAAATCACCAAATGCGCCCCTGTGTGTACAATTAATTATCAGGTAGAACAGACAACCAGTAGGCTCCGGATCTCGAGGGTAAGAGTTGAATACCCCTGCCCTAGTGAGTAATCCCAACTCCACTTTTACTTTGGCAATATGAATAGTGGACTTTTAATGTGAAAAATTCCGAAACGCCGTGCCCCGGAACTACTTTTTAGTGTTAATGACGAGACGCTAGCATTTTCCATTCGTACAGTCCGGACGCTAACAGCAATGTGTATTTTTTTTATTAGCTTAGCTAATTATCATTTTAACAGAAGTAACCCAGTTGTAGAAGTGAATTGTCATATAGCGTCGAATAGTGAATATTAGCTACATCTACCCGGTCTTTGAGAGGATAACCTTCCTGCCATGTTTGGGAGAGAGGCGGAGGTCAGGCGCGCGGGCTGTCAACAATGTCCAGCTGAAAAAACGCTACTGGGTCCCCAACTTTCTCGTAAGTCATAGTCCTGGTAACGACACTCTGACGTCTAATGACATAGCTAGCCAACTTGCTTAATGTGTTAGCTACCTATGTTGTTTTTAACAGATGTCAATTTTGTGGGGCGACCCGGTCGCACAGAAATAGCTATCTACGCATGTCACTGTCAACTGCAATGCCGTAACGCTAGCTAACTTGTAGCTAGCTACTGGTGGGCTGGACACCCGAATATGTGTGCGTTTTTTTCCTGATAACTAGTTCATTGCATCCACCATGGAGGCCAGTTTCATAATATTACCATATGTCCCAGCTGCTTGCCATAGTTTGAAGTAATCATTGAAAAATGTGCATTATTTAGCGAATTTTTCAATCTATTTAGGGCATTGAGTTAATAAAGCTGGATACAAACATGGTCTCTTTTTTGCTTTCTTGAGTCAGGCAGGTGATTTCTGTGGAGGAGCCAGCGGAAAATACTGAGCGAAGGGGTTGGTAATGTTTTCTAGTTGCTCCTTGATTGGCTCAGTGTTCTGTCACTCAATGGGGACACTACTTCACTGCCAAATCTAAGGGTAGAGCTCGAAAATTCAAGTCCCTTGGGTGCTGCCATGGAGTTATAATAGAAGTGCCCATCCAAGAAGGCTCAAGGTCATTGGCCACAGATAAAATGACATCAAATCACTTATAGCTACAGTAGCTTTGATTAGACTGGTCTGAGGCACTGCATCTCAGTGCAAGAGGTGTCACTACAGTTCCTGGTTTGAATCCAGGCTGTATCACATCCGGCCGTGATTGGGAGTCCCATAGGGTGGCGCACAGTTGGCCCAGTGTCGTCCGGGGTAGGCCGTCATTGTAAATAAGAATTTGTTCTTAACTGACTTGCCTAGTTAAATAAAGGTTACACACACACACTGCCCCAAAAGTAATTTAGTTGGCATTTACGTATGTCCCCATTACCAGCAAAACATAATCAAAACCTATTTATTTCACTAACTTGCTGTTTCGTTGTTCATTCTCATCCAGGATTTCTATGGAACGCCGTTTGGGTCTTTGCATGTCAAAAAAGATACATGTCAAATAACACTATTTGACGTGTCTAATAACACTATTTGACCAATCAGGACCTGAATATGACTGCACGTCACATAATAATTTAACACGTTCATCAATTTTTTACGTAGTTATTACACTCACTCGTATTTCATATGTCACAACGATTCATCGATACGTATGCTATGATGATGCTGGTGAAGTTGTCTCGCACACCTACAGTGCTGGTCATAAAAAAAAGTTAGCTAGCTCATGGATGCAAACAATGTTCTTCCCCAAAAACATAGCAAAATGACATCTGTTTCAGTAGCTAGCTATATTTAGCTAGCTAACTATATAGCTATGTGTCATCTAAAATAACCCTAATTTATAAGACGGTTCTTATTTGATTAATGGTGGTCGAACCCATCTGTGTAGCTAGCCACAATAAGGATTAGCCACAATAGTGGACAATGTGGTTAGCCTTCAAAATAAAGTATGTCATTGACAGTGATGCAAATGAATACAAATAGTAGAATTATGCCATAATTGAATAGATAATGCTAAACGAGGTTGGAATGTTGTTTATATAAAATCAACAAAAGACAATTTGTCTATTTGACATCTGTTGAAATCAGTCGATGTATTATACTTTAAAATTGCGCTGGGGGCATACTTATTTCACTGTACAGTCTTACCTATGGATTGTGGATCAATGACATGGGGTATCAGTCTACTCAGTGACACCCAGAGAACATTAGCATCGTAGCTCTTATTGCGGGACTCTGAAACAACTGTGAATCGAGCCACCTTTATTGTCAACCTATGTGTATTGAACACTATTCCTGAGGAAAAACAATAATGCGTGGATGTTTTGGAGTCTGGTAACTCTGAGGAGGACATTGGGAAAAAATTGCTTGGGTATCAAGTTGACCATTTCATTGATCCCCAATCCTTAGTTAAAGCTGTACAGTGCAATATGAATCTCAATACACACACTAGGCTGACTGGGGAGGTGATTTCACACAGTCACAGTCTGGCGATAAGAGCTACAGCGCTAATATTTGCATTAACTCTTCACAGTTGTGTTCTGTTAGTGTTACCGAGTAGACTGATACCCCATTCCATTGCTTCACAGTCCAACCTTGTTTAACATTATCTAGTCTAAATATGGCATGATTCCACCAATTGTTAGCACATGCATCACTTTCAAAGAGGTACTTTTGTTTTGAAGTCCAACCGCAAATTCCATTATTGTGCCTAATCCTTATTGTGGCTAGCTTCACAACACATAACCCGGTCCGGTCTAGCCTCACTAGCCAGATGAAGCTAGCTAACTGCTTATAATGTCAGCTTTGGGCAACAGAGTTACGTAGCTGGCTAGCTATTTATTTTCATGAACTGAAGCTTATTTAATGCTTCAAATAGTGTTATTTGAAGTGTATCTTTTTTGACACGCAAAGACCCAAATGGTGTTCCATAGTATGTTGTGAATCTAATAGCAGTGACGCTATTACTGTGTAACTCCTGTAGGGCAACATCTGAAAAATTGCTCACTTGGTAGTGTGTACCGGTGCTCGACCAGTCGCGAAAGCCCACATCACCCACAGAGATTGGTTTATTGTCAAGGGCAATGAATTCCATTATCTTGGAGTTAATGGATTTTGCCTTTGAGTTGTCTCGCTGAAATTTCCTTACTCTTTCAAATGACTGCTCGACTTGTTGACTGCTCGATCCACACAGCAAACATTGTAGGCTAGGTTAGAAATCCTGTGTGGCACGTGTAGCGCAAAATTTTACGTGGCGTCATTACATTTACCTACGTTGTATAGGTATGCATGTCAGAGTTGACATCGGTTTTGCACATCGGCGTTACGCTAGACATCGGACCGATACCGATGTTGCTAATATTGTCCGTTTTCCGATATGTTCACCAATTATATCCTGAATCCCTGAGGTAACTCTGTTCAATATTGGCTAAATATAAGCGAAGATAAAAAGAGAGTGGATTTATTTGTAGAGTGGATTTATGACGTTACCTTATCCTCGTGAGATTTACACGGGTATCAAAACGCCGAGGCGGTTTAAGCACGAAACGCAGACCTTATTTGAAGTAGATCAAGACATTCTCTATGGAAGACATGAACGGTAAAATAACGAAGGAACCCCTTTCAAGTTCAGCCGCAAGTTATTACAGGAATTATAACGCGTTGACTATTTCTCTCTAAACCATATACCTTTGACTATTACGAGCCTGCTGCTGCCTACCACCCCTCAGTCAGACTGCTCTATCAAATATCAAATCATAGACTTAACTATAATAAACACACAGAAATACGAGCCTTAGGTCAAATCCGGAAACTATCACCTCGAAAACTAAACGTTTATTCCGTTCCGTATTTTATCTAACGGGTGGCATCCATGAGTCTAAATATTCCTGTTACATTGCACAACCTTCAATGTTATGTCATAATTACGTAAAATTCTGGCAAATTAGTTCGCAAATAGCCAGGTGGCCCAAACTGTTGCATATACCCTGACTCTGCGTGCAATGAACGCAAGAGAAGTGACACAATTTCACCTGGTTAATATTGCCTGCTAACCTGGATTTCTTTTAGCTAAATAGGCAGGTTTAAAAATATATACTTGTGTATTGATTTAAAAAAAGGCATTGATGTTTATGGTTAAGTACACATTGGAGCTCCGACAGTTGTTGATTGATTGATTTTTTTTTTATAAGATAAGTTTAATGCTAGCTAGCAAATGACCTTGGTTTACTGCATTCGCGCAACAGGCAGGCTCCTCGTGAGGCAGGTGGTTAGAGCCTTGGACTAGTTAACTGCAAGATTGGATCCCCCGAGCTGATAAGGTAAAAAATTGTCGTTCTGCCTCGTTTCTAGGCCGTCATTGAAAATAAGAATGTTCTAAACTGACTTGCCTAGTTAAATAAAGATTAAATAAATCTGATTGTTATGAAAACTTGAAATCGGCCCTAATTAATTGGCCATTCCGATTAATCGGTCGACCTCTAGTAACTACAACCTAAAACTTCTTAACTGGGAATATTGAAGACTCATGTAAAAGGAACCACCAGCTTTCATATGTTCTGAGCGTTAGCTGTTTTACATGGCAGATATTACACTTTTACTTTCTTCTCCAACACTGTGTTTTTGCATTATTTTAACCAAATTGAACATGTTTCATTATTTATTTGAGACTAAATTGATTTTATTTATGTATTCTATTACCGTAAGTTAAAATAAGTGTTCATTCAGTATTGTTGGAATTGTCATTATAAAAAAAAAAATATATTATATATGAGTTGCAGGGTCCTTATCCTAGTGATGCGCTTCCTGGGCGCTATGGTGTTGAACGCTGAGCTGTAGTCAATGAACAGCATTCTCCCATAGGTGTTCCTTTTGTCCAGGTGGGAAAGCGTCATCTGTGGATCTGTTGGGGTGGAATGAGAATTGGTGTGGGTCTAGCGTATCAGAGAGGGTGCTGTTGATGTAATTCATGACCAGCCTTTCAAAGCACTTCATGGCTACCTACGTGAGTGCTACTGGGTGGGTAACCATTTAGGCAGATTACCTTCACTTCCTTGGGCCCAGGGACTATGGTGGTCTGCTTGAAAGAAGTAGGTATTACAGACTCGGTCAGGGAGAGGTTAAAAATGTCAGTGAAGACACTTGCCAGTTGGTCAGCACATGCTCGGAGTACAAGTCCTGGTAATCTGTCTGGCCACGTGGCTTTGTGAATGTTGACCTGTTTTAAAGGTCTTGATCACATCGGCTACTGAGAGCATTATCACACAGTCGTCCAGAACAGCTGGTGCTCTCGTGCATGCTTCAGTGTTGCTTGCCTCGAAGCGAGCATAATAGGCATTTAGCTTGTCTAGTAGGCTTGCGTTACTGGGCAGTTCGCGTCTGGCTTTCCCTTTGTAGTCAATAATAGTTTAAGCCCTGCCACATCCGACGAACGTCAGAGCTGGTGTAGTAGGATTCAATCTTAATCCTGTATTGATGCTTTGCTTGTTTTATGGTTCGTCTGAGGATTTCTTATAAGCTTCCAGATTGGTGTCTCGCTCCTTGAAAGCGGCAGCTCTAGCCTTTAGCTCGTTGCAGATGTTGCCTGTAATCCATGGCTTCTGTTTGGGATATGTACGTACGGTCACTGAGGGGACGACGTCGTCGATGCAACTTATTGATGAAGCCGATGACTGAGGTGGTATACTCATCAATGCCATTGGATGAATCCCGGGAACATATTCCAGTCTGTGCTAGCAAAACAGTCCTGTAGCATAGCATCCACGTCATCTGACCACTTCCGTCACTGGTATTTCCTGTTTTAGCTTGTGAACAGGAATCAGGAGGATAGAATTATGGTTAGATTTGCCAAATGGAGAGCGTTGTATGCATATCTATGTGTGGAGTAAAGGTGGTCTAGAGTTTTTTTCCCCCTCTGGTTGTACATGTGACATGCTGGTAAAACTGATTTAAATTTGCCTGCATTACAGTCCCCGGCCACTAGGAGCGCCGCTTCTGGATGAGCATTTTCTTGTTTGCTTATGGCCTTATAGAGTTGGTTGAGTGTGGTCTTAGTGCCTGCATCGGTCTGTGGTGGTAAATACACGGCTACTAATAATATACACTGCTCAAAAAAATAAAGGGAACACTTAAACAACACAATGTAACTCCAAGTCAATCACACTTCTGGTTCTGCAGGTGGTGACCACAGACCACTTCTCAGTTCCTATGCTTCCTGACTGATGTTTTGGTCACTTTTGAATGCTGGCGGTGCTTTCACTCTAGTGGTAGCATGAGACGGAGTCTACAACCCACACAAGTGGCTCAGGTAGTGCAGCTCATCCAGGATGGCTCATCAATGTGATCTGTGGCAAGAAGGTTTGCTGTGTCTGTCAGCGTAGTGTCCAGAGCATGGAGGCGCTACCAGGAGACAGGCCAGTACATCAGGAGACGTGGAGGAGGCCGTAGGAGGGCAACAACCCAGCAGCAGGACCGCTATCTCCGCCTTTGTGCAAGGAGGAGCACTGCCAGAGCCCTGCAAAATGACCTCCAGCAGGCCACAAATGTGCATGTGTCTACTCAAACGGTCAGAATCAGACTCCATGAGGGTGGTACGAGGGCCCGACGTCCACAGGTGGGGATTGTGCTTACAGCCCAACACCATGCAGGACGTTTGGCATTTGCCAGAGAACACCAAGATTGGCAAATTCGCCACTGGCGCCCTGTGCTCTTCACAGATGAAAGCAGGTTCACACTGAGCACATGTGACAGACGTGACAGAGTCTGGAGACGCCGTGGAGAACGTTTCACGTTGCACCACAGACTGTCCAGGAGTTGGTGGATGCTTTAGTCCAGGTCTGGGAGGAGATCCCTCAGGAGACCATCCGCCACCTCATCAGGAGCATGCCCAGGCGTTGTAGGGAGGTCATACAGGCACGTGGAGGCCACACACACTACTGAGCCTCATTTTGACTTGTTTTAAGGACATTACAAAGTTGGATCAGCCTGTAGTGTGGTTTTCCACTTTAATTTTGAGTGTGACTCCAAATCCAGACCGCCATGGGTTGATAAATTTGATTTCCATTGATAATTTTTGTGTGATTTTGTTGTCAGCACATTCAACTATGTAAAGAAAAAAGTATTTAATAAGAATATTTCATTCATTCAGATCTAGGATGTTATTTTAGTGTTCCCTTTATTTTTTTGAGCAGTGTAGATAGTGTGGTCTACACCTTATTGTAAGGTACTCTACCTCAGGTGTGCAATACCTCGAGACTTCTTTACTCCTCACTTTTCTATTTTTCAAGTTATTCCTACTCTTTAAATGTCAGCAACCTATGTCACCTGACCACGTGCCCATGTCAGGGCCAAACAGAACTGTCAGCATTCTTAGCAGCACAACTGCAGTGTGACCTTAGGTTTGTTAGCTCATTAATGAATTCATATTTTATCATGGTCTGATGAATACAGGTAAACAGTACACGTGTTGGCATTGTAATAATGGAAAAGATGGAGACCCGTGCACTGTCGAAAAAATCATACGTTTTAAACTGAGGCTTGAATGCAAAATAAAGATGTTTATTAAAACATCTTGGTGCCCATCAAATCATAGTGCATAAATGAAAGGATTTAAACATTTCTTCGACAGTGTGCAGGTCTCCATCTCTTCCAGTATTCTTATTTTGACTCCTACGCACCTGGAACAGACACTTCAGTAAAAAGGATCTTAAGAGTGCAGACAACCTCTTATTTAGGCATTATAATATTGAAATGATTTACCTTTTAATTATTGCATCTGCAGGTTAAGACAAAGCTGAATCATGCCGGGGAAGCTGAAAGCTAAGATTGTGGCAGGGCGCCACTTACCTGTCATGGACAGAGCCAGCGACCTCACTGATGCCTTTGTAGAGGTGAGCATCCTGAAAAACATCAGGTCAACATAATCCTACAACCAGTTCAACACGTATAGTATACACTGTGTTCCAGTGCTGCAGTCCTAGCCTTGTGGTGTTCTTCATTGATGTTCTTACAGGTCAAGTTTGGCAACACAACTTTCAAAACGGACGTCTTCCCCAAGTCACTTAACCCACAGTGGAACTCAGAGTGGTTCAAATTTGAGGTAAAATGTCTGGATATGGCTTCTTGACTTATTCTCTGTGAAATTAGTTGCAGGAGGTATTTGTGAATGGCATTGGATTACAGTGTAAATATGCTACATTCAACATGATAGTCCTGTATCCTTGTTTCATCAACTTTGTCACCCTTCCTGTAGGTGGATGATGAGGACTTACAGGATGAGCCATTACAAATCACAGTGTTGGACCATGACACTTACAGTGCCAACGATGCAATAGGGAAGGTCTACATTGACATCGACCCTCTGCTCTCCTGCGAGGCTGCTACTGTCATTTCTGGATGGTTACCCATCTACGACACTATACACGGTGCGTTTTTTATAGGGTCTTTCTATTTGATTTCAATCACTTTTTGACTATCACTTTTTGATGTATTTGTCCATGGTCAGAAAGTGACTTTTTTCACCTCATTGCCAAAACATTCAGAAGATGGAGGTGCTCTAAGTTGACCCATTTTGCACACCCCACCATGAGACATCCAGTTATTCATCACTGGAACATTTTTACAGATGAGTTTGATATAAATTAAAAGCTTATACATAAACATGTAAAAAAAGCTTGTATGGAAAGCTTGTATCAAAAGTCAAAAAGTCATCACAGGGAATTCTACAAGATCATTCCATTTGACTATCTACCATGCTATACACTGAGTCTGTTATATAGTACCCCATCTGACACTAATGATGTCAGTCATATACTTCCCCATCAAAAGGTGCATGGCTACAGTGGGACTTGTTAGATATAGAGCCAGGCCTCTAAAGGAACACACAGTGTTCTCTGTGTAACAGCCTGTTAATGCATGTTGTTGCTCTCTGCTGTAAAAATAACTGCCTTACTAAAAGCTGTTCTTTAACTGTGTCTGTTGGGTCATGATGATGTAGTTCCTGTCTTCCTGGTGTCAGAGGGGACAGTAACGAGTTATTGAAGAGTTGGGGTTTCTAGGGTTAGGTGCTGTTTCTGACTGGTAGTAATGTTTCTGTTGATCTCCTCTCTTGCAGGTATCAGAGGGGAGATTAATGTTCTGGTGAAGGTGGACCTCTTCAATGACCTGAACCGCTTCAGACAGTCCTCTTGTGGTGTCAAATTCTTCTGCAGTGAGTCTGGTTCGCTATGTGGCTGTACTATAGTAGAGATGAGGTCTAGTCACAAGAAATTACGATAATGTGTGTGTTTATGCATGTCTCTGTGTGTTAGCAACGTCCATCCCGAGGTGTTACCGCGTGGCGCTGGTCCATGGCTTTGTTGAGGAGCTGGTGGTGAACGAGGACCCAGAGTACCAGTGGATTGACCGCATCAGAACCCCCAGAGCTTCAAACGAGGCCCGACAGAGACTCATCTCTCTCATGTCTGGTACATAGCACCACTATCAAACACTCTATATATACACTCCCCTATGTTTTTATTTGTTCAGTGAAGTGAAAATGTTTAATTGGTCTCTATACTCCAGCATTTTGGAAATGAGATCAAATGTTTTATGAGGCGTCAGTACAGGAGTGTCACCCTTATATTTGAGGATATTTTCGTGTCTTCAGAAAGTTTTCTTACCCCTTGGCTTATTCCACATTTTGTTGTTATAGCCTGAATTCAAAATAGATGACATTTATATTTTCTCATCCATCTACACATAATACCCCACAATGCCCAAGTGAAAACATGTTTTTAGAACTTTGCTAATTTATTTAAAATCCTGTTTCCATTGATCATCCTTGATTATCCTACAACTTGGAGTCCACTTGTGGTAAATTCAATTGATTGGACATGATTTGGAAAGGCACACATCTTCCAGAAGGACAACCATCTCTGCAGCACTCCACCGATCAGGCTTTTGTGGTAGAGTAGCCAGACGGAAGCCACTCCTCAGTAGAATGCACATGACGGCCTGCTTGGAGTTTGCCAAAAGGCACCTAAACGATTCTCTGGTCTGATGAAATAAAGGTTGAACTCTTTGGCCTGAATGCCAAGCGTTACGTCTGGAGGAAACCTGGCACCATCCCTATGGTGATGCATGGTGGTGGAAGCATTATGCTGCACCATTGAGGTGTACCTTGAGAGCAGGTTATAAAGAGGTGTACCTTGAGCTGCACCATTGAGAGCATCTTGATTGGCTGGATCACTAATTGTTATGGCAACTGCACCACCCTCGATCGCATGGCTCTACAGAGGGTGTTGCGGAGAGCCCAGTACAGCCCAGGGCCGAGTTCCCCGCCATCCAGGACCTCTATATCAAGCGGTGTGAAAGGAAGGCCTGGAAAATCGTTAACGACTCCAGCCATTCAAGTCATAGACTGTTACTCTGCCTCCGCAAGGCAAGCGTTACCGGTGGATCAAGTCTGACACCAAACAAGCTCCTGAACAGGCTCCTGAACATCCCCAAGCGATAAGACTGCTAAAAAGTTAACTAAATGGTTACACTGATTATTGGCGTTGACACTTGTGTGTTAGTGTCTCTATGCAAACTCGCATGACTCTACACTCACTCACTCCTGCACGCATACACTCCCGAGGCTCTCATATAAGATGCTTACACATTTATACTGACTCTACACACACTCACGTACAATCATCATATACACTGCAGCTACTCTGTTTATCATATGTCCTGATGCTTAGTCACCTTATACATATTACATCAAACCCAGGGAACATTCAAGGCCGTTATGAAGGCTACAACCTTCAGACTGTTGTAATGGATATTACAGGTGCACAAGCAGGACACAGTCCCTACACATTGCATTGGAGCAAAAACAATCTGAGTTTTGTGTGATGATGTAGGCTAATCTTTGAAGTTGCTTCCGTATTGTATCCATTAGTCAGAGTTGCTGAAAAAGAACACTACTACTTTGACTGCCTGTCTGCATCCTGCTTAGCCAATGTTTGCAATGTTGATTAAAACATAACTAGACTGCTTGTCTGTCTTTCTTGTGTTTGATATGCTGTCTAGATAGCTGCATGTAACTCCCCACTTGAGTTTTGCATTGAGGCAAAAAACAATCTGCGAGTTTGTACGAACATGTTCATATTTTTTGTGTACAACATGTAGCCCAACTCCCCTCTTGAAAAAGGACCATGGAATTGCACTTATGCTTAATAGCCTACTGAAGCATGGAAGTTTGACGGGCTACACCAGACAAAGGCGTTCATTGCCGGGTCAAGGACAGGGAAGCGGCAGTGGAGCACTGAGCAGCAGCTACGTTTAGAAAAAAATCCTGTGCAAGAACAGAAATCTCTGTATCCTTAGCCACGGCAAATCAGGTTTCCAGAAAATCCAGAACCTCAGCCACTCCATTAAATTAAACCTTCTCTTCTTCTGTGTTTGTGTGTAGGTGAGCTGCAGAGGAAAATAGGTCTGAAAGTGTTGGAGATGGGTGGTAATGCGGTGGTGGGGTACCTGCAGTGCTTTGATCTGGAGGGAGAGTCAGGTCTGGTGGTCCGAGCCATCGGCACCGCCTGTACTCTGGACAAACTCAGCCCTGGGACGGCTCCCAACACTACCACACACACCAACACACACACACTCCCCAACACCGCCCCCACATCCAATGCCTGCAACTCTCCTTCCAAGGACAGCAAAGAGTGAGTATTGAGTAATCGCATGAACATGTAGCCTGTGTGTGCATGGGAGAGAGGGAGAGAGAGTATCTGTCTCCTGCCATTGTACTGACTTCTGTTTGTGTTTTTGGGGCTCTCAACATTTTTGGTCTATTTTAGGGCTGGGCGGTATACTGTATTTTACTATTTACCGGTATTGATGCACGGACCGGTTTGGATTTTTTCTTTACCCTCCTATAATGGTATTTCAATACTTGTGTTGTTAAATGTGATAGGGAAATCTGGGGCTTGTAATGTCAGTTTTTATAGTTTGCTCCGTTTGCTACTTGAGTTGTCTTTCTCCTATCGTCCAGCTGCGTGCCGCTTTCCAAACCAAGCCCTGACCCCTGTCACACAAGGAAAGAGCAGTTGTTTGACCACTGAGTCACAAGCATTTTTTTGCTGTTCAGTCTGCATGGTCAGATAGATGCAACAAGATGTTGGTGACATGCTACTTTCCACAAGCGTTCTATAAGTACACTATTAGTTTGTGTATCTTACTGTCTGCTAGTTTGTAATTTCTTAGGAAGTTAGCCGCTAATGCTAATCACAAGTTAGTTGGTGGGCTAAATGTACTCAGAACAAGCATGTTGTTTGTGCAACGGTGTATTCTAAATTAAAGAAGAATAGGCAAAGCATAAATATGTTAGCTAGCTTGCTACATGAGGTAAGAAACCATGTAATGTAACATTACAATTATGGTCATCTGTTAATAATTCCTCCCCGGCTTATTCATTCGTTCAAACAACTATGTACTCATTGTGCTTCCCACTATATTCCAACTATTTAATTAGAATAATAATTATATTTCCATGATTCCAACAGTTCACCAATTAACTAGGCCTAGATTCTTTGCCCGTATCATGCTGCCTTGCATGGCACAGTGTGGAAATGCTGAAATTGATTAAATGTTTTTTAGTTTGAAGTTGGATTTAACAATATAAAACAGAGTGGAGAAAGCCCCATTGAAATCACTTCATTTCTGTTGCCACCCTAATGTCATTAACCACTCATCAAGCATGTAAAGTTATTTTATTATTCAAAAACATAAAATACAGTCATACCATAAAATAAATTGGAAAAAATATTGTGATATGATATTTTGGCTGTATTGCCCAGCCCTAGTGTTTGTGTATTATAATCATGTGACATGACTACATTCCTTATCTGGGACATACACACAGCCCCCCTCCCTGTACAGCCGCCTCCTCTCTCTCTCTCTAGTGAGTTCTAGATGAGTTATATGTCTGAGGGCTGTGCATGAGCTTGTTACTGCTAGTGCATGGTCAGAGAGGAATGGAAAAGGGAATGGAGGGAGGGATGAAAGGAGGTAGGGTGGGTGCCCGATGCAAGCATTTTCTTTAGCTACAGCATGTAGGTGCATGTTAAAATGCAAAAGGAGGGGGTAGAGAACCTCATATTTTGTCTTGTCTTTTGTTGTACTCTATTTTTCTTTGCTGCAATGTTGTGGTGTGTTGTGTTTCTCTTCTTCTCTACCTTTGCTGCACACGGATTGGCTCTTCTCTTGCTGTGTGCGTTTGGATTCGTCCACTCTGTCCGTCTCTGCGTGGTGAATGGTTCAGGTCTCCCCTGGCCCACGGATGTCGCTCCACCCACAACAGCCCTGTCCACTTAACCTGCAGCTCTCAGAGACTGTCCCACTCCCAGAACTTCTCTGTCTCTGTCCCTACTCTGGTCTTCACTGGTACGGACAGAGAAAAAGAGGGAGAGTGGAGGAGGGAGGGAAAGAGGAAGGCTGATCGTTACTGGTTCAGAGTGAGAGAGAGAGAGAGAGAAGGGGATTGAGGGAGAGAAATATTGTCCCAGAACTTCTGTGTTCCTACATGGGTCTTCACTGGTACATAGAGGGGTAGGGAGAGATTATTAAAGAGAGGTAAGGAGACAGAGGTGAAGGGGGGTGGAAAGGGAAAGCCAGAGCAAGGGACAGAGAAACGAGAGATAATTACCACCCCCTTCCTAAAAAAAACAAGTAACAAGGAGAACCCCTTCTTCCTTGCCATTAGATGAGAAGATGGTGACATCCACAGCCCCAAACTCTTCCTGTGTCGTCCTCAGCCAATCATAGAGCCCCTACAGGCAGAGCCACACCCACTGTTGTACATTAGATACCCACCCAAGCAGATCCATCCCTTCCACCTTTCCTCAGCATCCGTCTTAGTCCAGTTTTAGTTTAGTCAACTTTATTTGTCTCCAAGGCTCAGTCACTCGGAAGCCTGTTGTGCTCAATTCCATTTCAATTCAGTCTATTCTGGAGGTGAATTGAAAATTCCACTCCAAGAAACTGCTCATTCCTTTGGTGTTGTGTTGGTATGGCCCATGTTGTGTGTGTGTGTGTGTGTTTCTTCCGTGCTTTCCTCCTCAGTTGGATATACAGTATCTGTGATTCGGTTTATCAGTGTTTCCCTTAGGATTTTTTTCAGCAGCGGTGGTAAAGTTTTTTTTTCTGGATCAAAATGGTGCTTAAATTGTGGGTGTTGTGAAAGTGTGTTAGTGGGTGTGGCCAATGGTGCGGTCTCCGACCCAAGATTTTAGAAGCCCTCTTGGCCGCAGAGACAAACTGTTGCTGTTTTAAAGCAGATTTCCTGAAATTCTACACATTTTGCCATGGCTTATGCAGTGTTCTTATGCTGAGTCACTTAAACATTATAACTAAATCAATGGGGGCCCCATGCCATGTAAATTTGGAAATTTAGTTTTTCCCTGACTGTTAGTTCTGAAAGATAATCTTATATATAAAAAAATATACTGAACAAAAATATCAACGAGGCCTCCCGAGTGGTGCAGTGGTCTAAGGTACTGCATCACAGTGCTAGCTGTGCCACTAGAGATTCTGGGTTCGAATCCAGGCTCTGTCGCAGCCGGACGTGACCGGGAGACCCATGGGCCGGTGCACAATTGACTAGGGGAGGGTTTGGCCGGCAGGGATGTCCTTGTCCCATCGCGCAAGTGGGCGTTGTGTCAAGAGCAGTGCGGCTTGGTTGGGTTGTGTTTCGGAAGACGCACGGCTCTCGATATTCGCCTCTCCTGAGTCCGTACGGGAGTTGCAGCGATGAGACAAGACTGTAACTACCAATTGGATACCACACAATTGGGGAGAAAAGGGCAACAAAAAAAATTGGGGGAAAAAAGGGGTAAAAAAATATCAATGCTACATGTAAAGTGTTGGTCCCGTGTTTCATCAGCTGAAATAAAAGATCACAGAAATGTTCCATATGCACAAAAAGCTTATTTCTCTCACATTTTGTGCACCAATTTGTATACATCCCTGTTAGTGAGCAATTTCCTTTGCCAAGATAATCCATCCACCTGAAAGGTGTGGAATATCAAGAAACTGATTAAACGGCATGCTCATTACACAGGTGAACCTGGAGCTGGGGACAATAAAAGGCCACTCTAAAATGTTTAGTTTTGTCACACAACACAATGCCACAGATGTCTAAAGTCTTGAGGGAGCGTATTATGGCATGTTCACTGCAGGAATGTCCACCAGAGCTGTTGCCAGAGAATTGGATGTTCGTTTTAGAGAATTTGGCAGTACATCCAACTGGCCTCCGTGGACCAAGTGTAACTAGCCCAGGACCTCTACATCCTGCTTCTTCACCTGTGGGATTGTCTGAGACCAGCCACCTGGACAGTTGATGAAATTGTGGATTTGTACAATTAAAGAATTTCTGCACAAACTGTCAAAAACAGTCTCAGGGAAGCTCATCTGCGTGCTTTTCCTCCTCACCATGGTCTTGACCCAACTGCAGTTCAGCATCGTAACAGACTTCAGTGGGCAAATGCTTCAATGGCAACTGGATCCCGGTTTCAACTGTACCGTTGTGTGGGTGAACGGTTTGCTGATGTGAACAGAATGCCCCATGGTGGCGGTGGGGTTATGGTATGGGCAGGCATTGAGCATGTTTGGGATGCTCTGGATCGACTCGAACGTTGGCGTGTTCCAGTTCCCGTCAATATACAGCAACTTTGCACAGCCATTGAAGAGGAGTGGGACAATATTCCACAGGCCATAATCAACAACCTGATCAACTCTATGTGAAGGAGATGTGTCGCACTACATGTTGCAAATGGTGGTCAAACCAGATACTGACTGGTTTTCTGATCCACGCCACTACGTTTTTAAAATTTCTTTTTTTACCAACCGGTATATCTATATTCCCATCTAGAAGAAAAATAAACGCACATCTATTAAGATGAGGTGCTGGCTAGCGGAATAGAAAACTTGAAAATAAAAGAGAGCCGCACACTCTAGGAGCTCAGATGCAAAAATGTAATTACCAACGTTTTTAATTACCAAGCTGTCTTCATCAGGGTATATCTATATTCCCAGTCATCAAATTTGATTGGTTTCATACACATAGGTTAGCAGATGTTTTTTTTTCTTATTTTTTTCCCCAAGGGTTGGATTAGCTTAATATTGCAGAAAGAATGTTGCTTCCATCAATGTAATTGTCTGCATCATTTCCAATCCCTCAAAAAAATTTCTGGTAAATATATATACAGTGCCTTGCGAAAGTATTCGGCGACCTTTTGCCACATTTCAGGCTTCAAACATAAAGATATAAAACTGTATTTTTTTGTGAAGAATCAACAACAAGTGGGACACAATCATGAAGTGGAACGACATTTATTGGATATTCCATACTTTTTTAACCAATCAAAAACTGAAAAATTGGGCGTGCAAAATTATTCCAAAAAAGTGTTTAACAAATCAAAATATATTTTAGATTCTTCAAAGTAGCCACCCTTTGCCTTGATCCAGGCTGTATCACCACCACCGGCCGGGATTGGGAGCCCCATAGGGGGGCGCAGAATTGGCCCAGCGTCGTCTGGGTTTGGCTGGGGTAGGCCATCATTGTAAATAAGAATGGACTTGTCTAGGTTAAATAAAGGTTAAATAAAAAAAATAAAAATAAATATTCACACACTTGGTATTCTTTCAACCAGCTTCACCTGGAATGCTTTTCCCACAGTCTTGAAGGAGTTCCCACATATGTTTTCCCTTGTCACTCATTCCAAACCATCTCAATTGGGTTGAGATCGGATGATTGTGGAGGCCAGGTCATCTGATGCAGCACTCCATCACTCTCCTTCTTGGTCAAATTTCCCTTACACAGCCTGGAGGTGTGTTGGGTCATTGTCCTGTTGAAAACAAATGGTAGTCCCACTAAGCACATACCAGATGGGATGGCGTATCGCTGCAGAATGCTGTGGTAGCCATGCTGGTTAAGTGTGCCTTGAATTCTAAATAAATCACAGACAGTGTCACCAGCAAAGCACCATCACACCTTTCTCCCCCCATGCATTTCAGTGGGATACACACATGCGTAGATCTTCCGTTCACCTACTCTGTCTCACCAAGACACGGCGGTTGGAACCCGAAGTCCAAATTTGAGATTTTTCGGACCAGAGGACATATTTCCACTGATCTCATGTCCATATTGCTCGTGTTTCTTGGCCCAACCCAGTCTCTTCTTATTATTGGTGTCCTTTTAGTAATCTCAGCAAGAAAAGAAACGTCTCTTTTTCAGGACCCTGTCTTTCAAAGATAATTTGTAAAAATCCATGCATTCCAGGTGACTACCTCATGAGGCTGCTTCAGAGAATGCCAAGTGTTCAAAGCTGTCAAGGCAAAGGGTGGCTACTTTGAAGAATCTCAAATTCAAAATATATTTTGTTTTGTTTAACACATTTTTGGTACTACATGATTCCATATGTGTTATTTCATGGGTTTGATGTCTTAATTAGTGTTCTACAATGTAGAATTAGTCTACATTTAGAAAAACCCTTAATTGAGTAGATGTGTCCAAACTTTGGACTGGTACAAAATATACAGTGCATTTAGGTTAGTTAACTATTCAGACCCCTTGACTCTTTCCACATTTTGTTACGTTACAGCCTTATTTTAAAATAGATTAGTCCCCCCCCATCAATATACACATAATACTCTATAATGGCTGAGCAAAAACTGTTTTTTTAAATGTATTTTTTAATTAAAAAAAACACTGAAATATCACATTTACATAAGTATTCAGACTAGAGGTCGACCGATTTATGTTTTTTCAATGCCGATATTTCAAGGACAAAAAAAGCTGATACCGATTAATCAGCTAATTTTTAAAAATGTTATATATATATATATATATATATATATATATATATATATATATATATATATATACACTATATTTGTAATGATGACAATTAATTCAGCCCTTTACTAAGTACTTTGTTGAAGCACCTATTTTAGTCAGATGTTTTGGAGTGGTGGCAATGCTTTAGCAGCAGTGCCCCCCCCCACACTGCTAAATTAATCTAAGGGAAACGCTGTGCTTACGCTTCATGTGCTTGGCTTTCTGTTCCACAGCCAAGTAATTTGCACTCCACACACTTCACATACATCTATCAGCAAAACATCTCTCCACACCACACCCACACTGACTGATGGGTGTGTGTGTTCTCCTGGCAGGCCTGTGTTCAGTGAGGACCCCCCCCATTCCCTCTCCGGCCCCCCCACGCCTCTCAGAACCCTTCCTTCCTCCTCTCCTCCTCCCTTCTCTCCATCCAAGCCATGCAGTCGCCAGTCCTCCTCCTCAGACACAGACCTCAGTCTGACGCCCAGGATTGGTAAGACCTCACCAGCCTCCTCACCCTCTCCTCCCCTCTCTGCACCTTTCCTCATCCCCACTCAGAAACTCACTGTGTTGTTTATTTTGCTATCCCAGTTCATTGTTTTATTGATTTATTTAAAGTAATTTTGTTAGAATCACACTGACAGCAGCTGTTGACCATAGTTCTGGTGTTCACCACATAATAACCCACACTTCCCCTAGGACAGGACATGGCTCCCCTTACTGGTGGAAATACACCCTTTGATCCCCCTCACTTCCTCTCTTCCCCAACTCCCTTCTTCCTAAAGGAGTTATCTCCCTTTTTTCCCCCTGTCAGATTTCAAATCATGTGACTCTCCTCCACTGTCTTTCTTTTCTGCTTTTCTTGCTGTCTTGTTTTCTCCTTGTTTTCTGTCTCCCTACCTCCTGCCTCTCTCTCTTTCTCTCTCTTCACCTCTTTCTCTGCAGAGAGGTTTGTGTCTAGTCCTGGGGTCTTCCTCTGTCCCAGTTCCCCCACCCTCTCCTTCGATTCCCCGTCCCTTCCTTCCTCTGGGCTAATCCTGTGCAGCATTGGGTCTGCCCTCAGAGCCTACACCCCACCCCCTCTCCCCTCTGTCCAATCAGAGGGGTCTGTGTTGAGAAAGACTGTATCATTCAGTGAAGAGCTGATGCTGGCGGCCTCCGGTAGGACGGTCATGAAGGTCTATAACTGTCTTTAACACTATAACACCCTGCAGGAGTCATGAAGCCCAAGAACACCCCTTATAACACTTGTTACACTTAAATAGTTAAATAGCCTTTATTATAGTCTCTGGTAGGGCACAGAGTTCAGAAGTCATGAAGCACTAAAACACCTTTTACAAACTGCATCTACAACCTCTAACAGCCATAAATGTGCTCCTCTCGAACTTTACCCCACTTAACCTTGGGTGAAATGTCCATCCTTGCAGGTCTCTGGCCCCGATACTAACTGCCCTGGAGTGACCCCCTGCCCATGTTTTTCTACCCCAATGTGTGGTTTAAGGCATGTCCAGCCCCCCCACAATCACCCCCATTTGCAAGTCTCTATGGTGGTGTAGTATGCAGTAATGTACAGAGGGGATAATAAAGCAGCTATGTGAATGTTCTCTATCCTCACAGGTAGATTTATGGGAATGTTGTCATTAGCAAAGGTGTATGATAAATGCTATGTAGATATTAGCTTAGTAGTCTAAGGGACACTATTCATCTGGAATTTGCATGGTTTTCGAGGTGTTCCAGCTCGCACAAGCTAAGGCTCTTGCAAGGCTACTTACATACTTGTGGTTGTCAACGAATGCCAGCTTTCTGTGATGAAGCGATGTGATTGGTGAAGTGTTGTTCTCTCGTCCTATCAGGGATGGGAAGTGGGGGCAGCGTTGGAAAAGAGGCTGGCCCTCTGAAGACCCTCCTCAGACAACATACCCAATCAGCTCTGGAGCAGAGGGTAAGCACACACACCGGACACACACCGCACTGCATTTTGCTGTGTGAAAGGGTGAATTGTGAAGAGTTTGTGAGGGTGAAGTATGATTATGTTAGTGAATAATGTTCCGTCTCTCCATCTTCTTGACCACTCCTTCCTCTCAGGGAGCCTCACCCTCTGGTATATTTGTAAACACCAGGGTATGACACACACACACACACACAGTGTTTATTCTGGATGCTTCTATCAAACCTCTTTCCTGCCTGAGTTCTGCTCAGGGGTTTTAGTCTTTAGTTGGGCTGCTTCTCAACAGTTTACAGTGGTTTCCTCTCCTTACAGTGCATTCGGAAACTATTCAGACACCTTGACTTTTTCCACATTTTGTTACGTTACAGCCTGATTCTGAAATTTATTATTTTTTACTTAATCAATCTACACACATTTACCCCATAATGACGAAGCAAAAACTGTTTTTTAGATTTTTTTTGCAAACATATGAAAAAATATTTATATTTACATAAGTATTCAGAACCTTTACTCAGTACTTTGTTGAAGTACCTTTGGCAGTGATTGTAGCCTCAAGTCTTTTTGGGTATGACACTACAAGCTTGGCACACCTGTATTTGGGAGTTTCTCCCATTGAGAGTCCTTTAGATGTCTTTTGGCAAAGTCCAAGCAGGCTGTCGTGCCTTTTACTGAGGAGTGGCTTCCGTCTGGCAACTCTACCATAAATTCCTCTTTGGTGGAGTGCAGCATTGATGGTTGTCCTTCTGGAAGGTTCTCCCATCTCCACAGAGGAACTGTGGAGCTCTGTCAGAGTGACCATCCGGTTCTTGTTCACCTCCCCCAATCAATTGATTGGACATGATTTGTAAAGGCACACATCTGTCTATATAAGGTCCCACAGTTGACAGTGTATGTCAGAGCAAAAACCAAGCCATGAGGTCGTAGGAATTGTCTATAGAGCCCCGAGACAGGATTGTGTCGGCACAGATCTGGTGAAGGGTACCAAAACATTTCTGCAGCATTGAAGGTCCTCAAGAAGACAGTGGCCACCATAATTCTTAAGTGGAAGAAGCTTGGAACAACGAAGACTCTTCCTAGAGCTGGCCTCCCGGCCAAACAGAGTAATCGGGGTAGGAGGGCCTTGGTCAGGGAGGTGACCAAGAATGCGAAAGTCACTCTGAAAGAGTTCTGGCGTTCCTCGAGGGAGATGGAAAAACCTTTCAGGACAACCATCTCTGCAGCACTCCACCAAATCAGGCCATTATGGTAGAGTGGCCAGATGGAAGATACTCTTCAGTAAAAGGCACATGACATCCCACTTGGAGTTTGCCAAAAGGCATCTAAAGATTCTCAGACCATGAGAAACCAGATTCGCTGGTCTGATGAAACCAAGATTGAATTCTTTGGCCTGAATTCCAAGCGTCACGTCTGGAGGAAACCTGGCATCATCTCTACGGTGGAACATGGTGATGGGAGTATCATGCTGTGGGGATGTCTTTCAGAGGCAGGGACTGGGAGACTAGTCAGGATCGAGGGAAAGATGAACATAGCAAAATACAGAGAGAGATCCTTGATGAAAACCTAATCCAAGAGCGCTCAGGACCTCAGACTGGGGCGAAGGTTCACCTTCCAACAGGACAACAACCCTGAGCACACAGCCAAGACAATGCAGGAGTGACTTCGGGACAAGTCTGAGTGGCCCAGCCAAAACCCGGACTTGAACCCGATCGAACATCTTTGGAGAGACCTGAAAATAGCAATGCAGCAATGCTACCCATCCAATCTGACAGAACATGAGAAGATCTGCAGAGAAGAATGGGAGAATCTCCCCAAATACAGTTGTGCCAAGCTTGTAGCGTCATACCCAAGAAGACTCAAGGTGGTAATGACTGCCAAAGGTGCTTCAGCAAAGTACTGAGTAAAGGGTCTGAGTACTTATGTTCATGTAATTTTTAAGACATTTCTAAAAACCTGTTTTTGCTTTGTCATTTTGGGGTATTGTGTGTAGATTGATTAGTAAAAAAAACTAATTAATTTTAGAATAAGGCTGTAACCTAACAAAATGTGAGAAAGTCAAGGGGTCAGAATACTTTCCGAAGGCACTGTATATGTGTGGACAGAGACTATAAGTCAGTATGGGTTTTTCTCTTATATCTTATGCCCTTACAACCCTGCATGTTATTGTTTGAAGAAGACAAGGTTGAGCATGCCAATCCTTAATTCTACTGTTTCCCAAGTAAACAGATGTCCTGGAGACAGGTTTGAACCCTGACTCCTGACTTTTACTGTAACTGACCCTATTTGTATCTTTTCAGGAGTTCCCCATCTTCACGTTGACCTGTTTCCCCCCTGGCTTCTTGGTTCACGTCGGGGGCGTGGTCAGCACCCGCTCGGTCAAGCTGCTTGACCGCATACACAACCCCGGTGAGTTCCACAAGAACGCACCGTCCTGGCTATAGGAAAACACATGTTGTATTACATGTTGCACTGTAGTTTCCAGGCTAGTTCGATCATGTTTATGACATGACCCGCTCACCCAGTGGGTGAGGGGTGTGTCACACATCGTGGGAGCAGTGTGTTAGTTAGGATTGGGAGGTATCCAGGTTTTCATACCTAATTACTATTACTGTACCAAATCGGGTTTTACGGTATTGCTGGCAGTGCACAGAAGGGGGGGCTTTTTTTTTCCAAAAGTAAAAAGTAAAAATAAATAATAATAGTAACGCTAACAAAGTACTAGCGAATTCCCATAGCGGATGCTAGCTAAATGCTAAGAAGCGCAAGCGAACATAAACTAATGCAAGGACAGACACCCCAGCTCATAAGGTTTTACAACTATCACAAATGGTTTGCTGCAGAAACAAATATTAGACAGCAGGGCTCTTGAACCAGGAGGGGATTGGTTGTCTTTACTGTTACCAACAAGTGATCAAGTTACACTGGAAATTCTGGGCTAAAATAGAAGAAGAGAGATTTTGCTGGCTAGCCACCAGCTAGCAAGTGAGCAAATGCATAGCTGGAGCCCTGAGCTGAAGATGGTTAAAGTTATAAGATATTTCGCTGGCAAACAATAGTGAATTTCAAGTGTAACTTGATCACATCTCTTAATCTGCACGACAGTGGATCGTCACGTCAGGAAAGTGTCACGTCAGGTATCCTCTCTGGTGGGGATTCGGGGGCATGCGTAAGTAGAAAAAGGGCTTAAAGTCCAGGTAGCAAATAATGGACTTCATCGGATATTTACAGTGTCTTCAGAAAGTATTCATTCTCCTTGACTTATTCCACATGTTGTGTTATAGCCTTAAAAAACATTTAATAAATTCGGAATTTTCTCACCCATTTAAGTACAATACCCCATAATGACAAAGTGAAAACATGTTTTAAGAAATGTTAATACATTTATTGAAAATTAAATAGAAATATCTACTTTCTATAAATATTCACACCCCTGAAAGTGACAAAGTGAATTCTCTCTCTCCCAGTTTCAGCTTGCGTCTAACTAGCGAGATTTAGGATATTTACTAGCCCATACCAGTGTCAAACTTAGCTATGTTATCAACATATGGCAGTACACAAACAAAATCTAGCTCGCTTATTTTGCCAGCTAGAAAAAAATATTAATGAATGTATTCAGAAATGGTGGAGGATAGCTAGCTATAGCAAGCGAAAGTTATCTGCTGCCTTTTCAACAAGAAGCAACTGTGACCACATTGATCGTAAGATTAACCTGTTAGATCTCTAGGGGCGCTATTTCATTTTTGGATAAAAAACGTTCCCGTTTTAAGCGCGATATTTTGTCACGAAAAGATGCTCGAAAAGATGCTCGACTATGCATATTCAGAATCTGCAAAGATTTTGTCTGTAAGTGCCCCAGAACTCATTCTACAGGCGAAACCAAGATGATGCATCACCCAGGAATTAGCAGAATTTCTGAAGCTCTGTTTTCCATTCTCTCCTTATATGGCTGTGATTGCGCAAGGAATGAGCCTACACTTTCTGTCGTTCGCCCAAGGTCTTAGCAGCATTGTGACGTATTTGTAGGCATATCATTGGAAGATTGACCATAAGAGACTACATTTTCCATGTTGGTGTCCTGCGTCGAATTCGGTGCGCAATTGCCAGCTGCTTCTACTTTACCATTTGATTCAGGGGAGAAAGCATGTGTCCAAGAACGATGTATCAATGAAGAGATATGTGAAAAACACCTTGATGATTGATTCTAAACAACGTTTGCCATGTTTTCAGTCGATATTATGGAGTTAATTTGGAAAAAAGTTTGCGTTTTGAGGACTGAATTTTCGGATTTTTTTTGGTAGCCAAATGTGATGTATAAAACGGAGCTATTTCTAATACACAAGGAATCTTTTTGGAAAAACTGAGCATCTGCTATCTAACTGAGAGTATCCTCATTGAAAACATCAGAAGTTCTTCAAAGGTAAATGATTTTATTTGAAGGCTTTTATGTTTTTGTTAATGTTGCGTGCTGGATGCTAACGCTAATGCTAACGCTAATGCTAACGCTAAATGCTAACGCTAGCTAGCTACTTTTACACAAATGATTGTTTTCCTATGGTTGAGAAGCATATTTTGAAAATCTGAGATGACAGTGTTGTTAACAAAAGGCTAAGCTTGAGAGATGGCATATTTATTTCATTTCATTTGCGATTTTCATAAATAGTTAACGTTGTGTTATGCTAATGAGCTTGCTGATAGATTTACACAATCCTGGATACAGGGGTTTTTTCATAGCTAAACGTGACGCAGAAAACGTAGCGATTTGTCCTAAACAAATAATCTTTCAGGAAAAACTGAACATTTGCTATCTGAGAGTCTCCTCATTGAAAACATCTGAAGTTCTTCAAAGGTAAATGATTTTATTTGAATGCTTTTCTGTTTTTTTGTGTAAATGTTGCCAGCTGAATGCTAATGCTAAATGCTACGTTAGCCATCAATACTGTTACACAAATGCTTGTTTTGCAATGGTTGAGAAGCATATTTTGAAAATCTGAGATGACAATGTTGTTAACAAAAGGCTAAGCTTGAGAGCTAGCATATTTATTTCATTTCATTTGCGATTTTCATGAATAGTTAACGTTGCGTTATGGTAATGAGCTTGAGTCTGTATTCACGATCCCGGATCTGGGATGGGGAGATCAGAAAGGTTAAAAAATAAACTTTTCCACAGACCAAAATCCACAATTCACCCCGCCAAAGAAAACATGGCTCTGTGGCTTCACCCGAAAAGCCACCCGATCCGCAAACGGATTCATGGCCGAAGAGTCACATTTCAGTTTAGCCCGCAGGCTTGGCAGGCTATATAAAAAAAACTGCCACAGAACGACAGAATTACCGCATCTCGCAGCCCCCAGAAACACCTTGAAAACTACTCTTTCCCATAGGCTTGTGCTATCTATGGGGTGGCAGGTAGCCTAGTGGTTAGAGCGTTGGGCCAGTAACCGAAAGATTGCTGGATCGTATCAATGAGCCGGCAAGGTAAACATTTGTCTTTCCGCCCTTGAAAAAGGCAGTTAACCCACTGTCCCCTGTAAATAAGAATTTGTTCTTAACTGACTTGCCTAGTTAAATAAAGGTTAGAATAAAAATATATGACAGCATCAGCAGTTGGCTACCAACAGCTGGCAGACATTTACATTTGTTTTGTTTTATAAGTGTTATTTAGATGGAAGACATGAGCTAAATGCAGTAGCTCTATAACTAGCTAACTTTAGCATAGAGGTAGCAAGCTAGCTAGCTTTTTCATTTACCTGGTTCACTTCCATGCCAGTGATAATGCTTGCAGTATCTGCTTGCAGTCTCTGCTGACTGTTTGAGATGCGTTAGAAGTCACGTTAATTGTAGGGACAGCATCCACTTTGAGAAGCAACATCTTTCTGAAGTCCTCTTTCCATTGTTGATAGCCATGGAAGTTCTCAGGGAAGAAATGCGCCCCACAGATTGATGAGTAGACTGCCAATGCGCCCACCTCATTTACACAAATTTATCCCACTTTTAAGAAGTTTTTCATTCACCGTATGACGCTGACCGCAGGGCGTTGTGGGATTGTTTCCGAAGTTAGAGCTGATTTGGAGAGAACCTTAAACCCAACTTTTAGAATAACGTTAAAATATTCTAATTGATTTAGGAGTTTGAAATTTGGGAATGTTTTCTTGGGGTGCTCTAAGTTACTATTATATGGGTTCCTGGCATTGAGAAATAGGTGCTACACTGCGTTTAATTTTCAAAATCGTACACTATCCTTTTAAGGGTGTGTCTCAGTCTGTCATACAGGGGAAACACTGCTAGATATGTGGTTAGAGAGGACTTAAACCGGGAGCTGATAGTTGTGCACGTGTGGTAGTTGTGTGTGTGTGTGTGTAGTAGCTTACGCTGTGCTGTGTGGTGTTTGCTGTCCCTGGTGTTGAGGTTTGGTAGTGCATGGCTGTGTGCTGTGGCTTGGCAATGTTGTGTGTTGTATTTTGGGCTTTAGGAGGCCCGTATCACTTAGTGTCCTGCCTAGCAGTAAAGAATGGTGTTTGTACATATGTGTAGGAGGAGACTTGGCCTATGAGGAACAGTTAAATATCAGTGCTTGTGTGAAAATGTCTTTGTCTGAGTGCAGCTGTATTGACCCTCTGGGAAGAATACATTTCGTTAAGCTTTCAGTGTCCGTTGAGTTTTTAGATGGAACGGAAAATATGGCGCTATACAACGTGACGGTCGGGAGTAGGCTACAGTACTAAGAGCATAACATTTCCACACCCTAATTGTATAATTGTAGTCTAACCAATACCTAAACAGATTTAGTGAAAATAAAAATCTAATGGATTTTTCAAGACCAGTCCCCATGCTTGCTAAATTAGTTGACCACAGTGACTATTGACTATTGCGTCAAATCCTATTGCTTCAATATGCTCTTTAAATAAATAAGACCTACACCGCTTTTAACAGCACATTACTCAACACTAGTGAGACTCATGTTGCCGCCAATAATTACATATGGGTCCATCCACAAAGTATCAAAATAAAGAGGTGTTGGTTAACCTTTTGTGTGTAGGGGGCAATATTTTTGTTTTTGGCTCAAATGTACCCATTTGAAACTGACTTTCTCAGCCCCAGAAACTATAATATGCATATAATTGTCATGTTAGGATAGAAAACACTCTAAAGTTTTCAAAACTGTCAAAATATTGTCTGTGAGTATAACAGAACTGATATTGCAGGTGAAAACCTGAGGAAAATCCAATCAGGAAGTGCCTGATTTTGAAACCTCTCTGTTCCTATGCATGCCTATCCTCCATTTTATAGGGATATCAACCAGATTCATTTTTCTATGGCTTCCCTAAGGTGTCAACAGTCTTTAGATATAGTTTCAGGCTTTTATTTTGAAAAATGAGCGTGAAAGATCACATTGCATAAGTGGATAGGTGGGGGCTCTGAGTGAGTTTTGCGCTACAGAGTAAGGCGGCCATTGTTTCTCCCAGTATTTTTGAAAAACCTACACACCCGTTTGATATATTATCGAATATATAATTTAAAAACAACCTGAGGATTGATTATAAAAAATGTTTGACATGTTTCTGTGGACATTATGGATATTATTTGGAATATACGTCTGCGTTGTCGTGACCGCTCTTTCCTGTGGATTTCGGAACATACCCGACAAACAAACTGAGGTATTTTGGGTATAAAAATAATCTTTATGGAACAAAAGGAACATTTGTTGTGTAACTTGGAGTCTCGTGAGTGAAAACATCCGAAGATCATCAAAGGTAAACAATTAATTTGATTGCTTTTCTGATTTTCGTGACCTAGTTACTTAATGCTTAGTGTACATAATGTTATGCTATTGATAAACTTACACAAACGCTTGGATTGCTTTCGCTGTAAAGCATAATTTCAAAATCTGAGACGACAGGTGAATTAACAAAAGGCTAAACTGTGTTTTGCAATATTGCACTTGTGATTTCATGAATATGAATATTTTTTTGTAATATTATTTGACTGTTGCGCTATGCTATTCAGCGGTTGCTGACGAAAATTATCCCGCTAAAGGGATGGGTAGCGTCAAGAAGTTAAGGTATGTTGTCCTGCTAACAGCCCATAATGGACTATTATAATACTGAACATGGTGTCCAGGTCAGGATAAACAAAACATTTCTTTATTAAAGACTAAGAATGTTGGTACTTATTTATTTTGATCCAAAGCAGTGGATGAGTGAGTGACTCAGCTTTATGTAGGTGCCGGGCTATAGGACTGTGCCATCAACTTGATAATATATATAACGATATTTTGGAGATGATTTTGTTTTCAAAAAAACAAAAGCGAGCGATTTGTAATCTGAATAAGGCCATAATAGTATTTGTAAAGGCCAAAACATGTATTTCTGTTTTTAGAGGGAGAGAAACGCTGGGCCAATTGTGTCGCCGCCCTATGGGACTCCCAATCACAGTTGGATGTGATTAAAAATAATAATTAATAATACTTTTTGTTGTATTATTTTTTTTGTCTTTACTGGTCGATTAAACTGAAATTGTAACCTATCACGGCGGTTGTGATATAGCCAACCTAACTTAAGTTTTACATTTGACGATAGAATTTTCCCCCTACCCACCTCCTAGGCAAGTCTATTGTCCTGCTACCTGCTAATAGCCATAACGGTGATGCACAACGTGACCGTGTGTGTTTGAAAGAGTATTCTCCAGTAAGCAACCATTTGTTTACCTTCGTTAGCCTACTTTGTTCTAATATTTCTGTCATTCAGTGATATTTATTCCCATAGTAATTCGTTATGGATCCATAAAGAAATAAACATCTGCATTTTGAAAGTATTTATATCATTATTTTATTAACGAAAGCATAAAGATGCTGAAGAAATACAGTTCTGTACAGTATATGCTTTATCCAACATTTTGCGGTTGCATGAGGACACCCACACGCAGATTTATGTAGGTGCCAAGGCTATATGACTGTGCCATCAACTTGATTATTTAGCAGACATCACTTGCTTATATTCAGTCAACACACATATCTTAAGAATGTCATGGAATATAATTGAACTTGTTAGTTTCTCCATGCTCGACGGTGCTGAAATAGTCGTCCACAGCGGGTAGGCTAAAAATAACGATATTTTGGAGATTATTTCATAAAAAATAAAAAAATGAAAGTTGGCGATTGTAATCTGAATAAAGGCCATAATATTCTTTAGAAATATTTAACTTTCACACATTAACAAGTCCAATACAGCAAATGAAAGATAAACATCTTGTTAATCTACCCATCGCGTCCGATTTTTAAAATGTTTTACAGCGAAAACACAACATATATTTATGTTAGATCACCACCAAATTCAAAAACACACACAGACATTTTTCACAGCCAAGGATAGTCACAAAAGCAGAAATATAGATAAAATGAATCACTAACCTTTGATTATCTCCATCGGATGACACTCATAGGACATCATGTATACATGTATTGTGTGTTTTGTTCGATAATGTGCATATATATATATAAAAAATCTCAGTTTACATTGGCGTGTTACGTGCAGTAATGTTTTGATTCCAAAACATCTGGTGATTTTGCAGAAATACTCACAAAAAAACATTGATAAATTATGCAAGTGTTATTCACAGAATTAAAGATAAACGTATCCTCTATGCAACCGCTGTGTCTGATTTCAAAAAAACTTTACGGAAAAAGAATAATCTGAGAACGGCTCTCAGAACCCAAAGAAATAGCCGCCATTTTGGCGTCAACAGAAGCTACAAAAAACACTAAATATTCACTTACCTTTGAATATCTTCATCAGAAGGCAGTTCCAGTAATCCCAGTTCGACAATAAATGACTGATTTGTTTCATAAATTTCCATAAAGCCCATCATTTAGCCACTTGTTGATAGCTTGTTCAGCCCAGCATTCAATCCTCAAAAAGCACGAGCAATTCCTCCAGTCAAAAACTCAAAGTTCTGTTACAGGTCGTAGAAACAAGTCAAATGACCAATGCAATCCATATTTAGGATGTTTTAAACATTAATCAGCAATAAGGTTCCAACCGGAGAATTTCATTGTCTGAAGAAATGCATTGGAACGGAAGAACACTCTCTCGTGACCGCGCGCAATGAGACCGAGGCTTTCTGCCAGACCACCCACTCAAAGAGCTATTATGAGCCCCACCTTTATAGTAGAATCATACAACCAGAATCTAAAGACAGTGACATCTTGTGGAAGCCCTAGGAAGTGCATGCACATCCATATCTAAAATGGACATCAAATGGCACTGTTTTCAAAATCGAGTTCTCACTTCCTGTTTGGATTTCTTCTCATGTTTTTGTCTGCCATATGAGTTCTGTTATACTCACAGACATAATTCAAACCGTTTTAGAAACTTCAGGGTGTTTTCTATCCACCAGTAGTAATAATATGCTTATAATCCCATCTGGGAAAGAGTAGGAGGCAGTTTACTCTGGGCACGCCTTTCATCCAAAAGTGAAAATGCTGCCCCCTAGCCCCAACAGGTTATATTCAGTCAACACATATCTTAAGAATATCATTGAATATAATTGAACATGTTAGTTTCTCCATGCTCGACTCAGAGCAGTGTGAAACGGTGCTGAAATAGTCGTCCACAGCGAGTAGGCTATATATATAACGATATTTTGGAGATTATTTCATTAAAAAAAAAAAAAAAAAATTACCTATAGCAGTAGCCATTGCACGGATTGAGGGAGACAATGCCATCCTGGCTGATGCTCAGACTCTGCTTGCAGATGTAAGAGAAGAAATCTGTACTGCCCTGCCCACTTCACTGGAAACTGCAGTTCTGAAATACATCAAAAAGCGTAGACTTCTGCCTGAAGCCCATACATGCCACAGCTGCCTCCCGGGTGGCGCAGTGGTTAAGGGCGCTGTACTGCAGCGCCAGCTGTGCCACCAGAGACCCTGGGTTCGTCGTAACCAGGCTTGTTATGCAGTGAAATCAGGGCGGCAGGTAGCCTAGTGGTTAGAGCGTTGGACTAGTAACCGAGAAGTTGCAAGATCGAATCCCTGAGCTGACAAGGTAAAAATCTGTCGTTCTGCCCCTGAACAATATATATATATTTTAAATAAAATCATCCCATGTGAAGAGTCAAATCATTTAATTGAAGTTCAATTCGTAACTAAATTGTTTTTTAAAGATTTCTATTGGAAGGATTTAATAATTTGCAATTATGTCTACTTATGATAAGGTGAAAGGTTTATGTCTCCATATGATATGGTAAATATATCCAATGCAAAAAAAACATCTTAAATGGTATTAATATTCTTTCCCATATATTCCTGTTAATTCCCATATATTCCCGTTAATTCCCACGGTAAGTTTTGACCTCTGAATACTACCTAAAATATGCAACTCTAGTTGCAACACTCACTAGCGAGTTCCAAACTGCCTCTGGAAGCAACGTCGGCACAAGAACTGTTCGTCAGGAGCTTCGTGAAATGGATTTCCATGGCCGCACGCACACAAGCCTAAGATCACCATCCGCAATGCCAAGCTTCGGTTGGAGTGGTGTAAAACTCGCCGCCATTGGACTCTGAAGCAGTGGAAACGCCTTCTCTGGAGTGATGAATCATGCTTCACCATCTGACGGACATATCTGGGTTTGTCGGATGCCAGGAGAATGCTACCTGCCCCTATGAATAGTGCCAACTGTAATGTTTGGTGGAGGAGGAATAATACTCTGGGGCTGTTTTTCATGGTTCTGGCTAGGCCCCTTAGTTTCGAACATAGCTTCGAACTTTGTGGCCACAGTTTGGGCATACATAGTAGTATCATCTGCGTATGTGACTGACCGCCTCGATTCGGTCTTATGTTGTAAAATTTGAAAATGTGTTTTTCACATTGGATTAAAGTAGAGACTCAGCTAGAAAATGGTATTTCATACACTGCAGTTGAAGAACAATGGAAAAGTAATTCTGCTTTGAAAGTTGATAAACTTGTAACCCCATTTTTGCGAAAATTTTCTTTGTCTACATTCAGCATTGTTCACACCCTCTTAAGCCTTAGGCCCTCCGATCTCTTTTTAAAGATTTACATGTGAGGCCATTTGCTAAACATAGTGTTTAGTTTAATAAACAACCAAAGATTTCAAAACTAAAAGCGGTGAAAGTAGTAACCAACAATAAGGAAAAACTCCTGGTAAAAATACAGTATCTAGTCCTTGACCTATATCCTTATCTGGCTGAAGTTAGTCTCTGGTAAACACACACTATATCAAATAAAAAGTTGATTTGTCACATGCATAGGATACAGAAGGTGTAAACAGTACCTTTAAATGGTTACTTACATAGTAGCAATATCAAAAATAGTGTCCAGATAAAACTATTTTATAATTTTGACATGACGGTTACCTGACAAGCTTGTCTAAATTGATGGGTCATGTGAAGGAAATGTTGTAACCAACCCCAGCCATATCTAGTTAAGTGGATGGGTCACTACTGTCTAGACGTGTACACGTTCATGAAATACAATAGATGGCCTTAATCACCCCCAGATACACCTGGCTAACTTGATGGGCCATGTAATCATCTGGCTAAGTGTTTTGTTTAGACATGTACTGTAGCTAGCTAGCTAACAATGAACCGGCATAATCCCAAGTCATACTACCACCATCCAATACAAACATTGTCATAGCTGTAGTATGAATCTGCAGGTAGCTGAAGCTAACCCGCAGGTAGGGTTTATGAGAATTCAAATGGGTTACATCCGTAACGTTCGCTAGCTAGCTAACCATGAACAGGCGTCAGAGCTCCGGCCTATTGAGGACAACAATGAAATGGCAGTATCAACAGTATCAAAAGCTTTTGACAGGTCCACAAACAAAGCAGCATTTTCGTGTCAAAAGCATGGACAAGATCATTAATAACTAAAATGGTAACAGTAATGGTGCTATGCCTGGGCCTAAAGCCTGATTTTTATTTACATTCACAATGCATCAAATTTGTACATTTACCAATGATTCAAGAATCGTAGCTAGACAAGGATGCCTTGAAATGGGGTGATAATTATTACGATCACTACTATCCCTGCCCTTATGGAATGGCAGCACGAGCTGATTTCCATGCTTTTGGAATATTTCCTGATACCAGTGTTAAATAAAAATTGAGCCAACAATGATGGGTGCTGCACACTTAAGCAGACCGGGATCCGGTTGTCGGGCCCTGTGGATGTCTTCTCTATTGCTAGCAAAGCTTCCAGGACATATTTTTGGGTAAATAGCCTAAAAGAAAAGCTTTGACTAAAATTTCTCTGATCATTCAGCACGTTTCCCCTATCAACATCCAGCCCAATATAATTATGAATAGGCTTAGAAGTTCTTTCCAAAAGAGAGCCCGCTGAAATAAAATGACAGCATTTTTTTAAAGTAAATTAATTTGTTGTGGCAGAGAGGAGGAAGTGGAACCCTTCAGGGATTTGACAGTTTTCCACAATTTAGCCGTGTTCCCATTACAATCCGAAAGGGCTGTAACATAATAATCATGTTTAGCCTTTCTGATTTGTCTTACACAAGGATTCCTCAGTTTAATAACTTGCCAGTCCAGGCCTAAAGCCTGTGTTCCAGGCACAATTTATTTTAGGAATGACTTCTGATATTTCCGGAGTGTACCAGGCATTCGCTCTACCCTTTAAGGGAACATTATTAAGGGACATCAGTAAGGATCATAGCCTTCACCTGGATTTATGTCATGAAAAGAGCAGGTGTTCTTAATTTTTTGTTTACTCCGTGTGTGTGTATTAATGTTTTATTACTCAAACTACCGGCGGGCTGGATTGGTCCCCCTCCGTATGTTTGATACCCCTGCCTTAGACTGTAGAGAGATCTGCTAGTGAATGCCTCTTCTCTTTCTCTCCTCTCTTTAGCCTTTACCTCTCTCCCCGCTTGTCTAATTCCACAGCATATCTTTGATCATTCTTCTCACCATATCTGCTTTTCTCTCTATCTTGTTCTCGCTTATTTCTCTTTCTCTCTCTCTCTCTGCTAGACTCTGGTATTGACTCAGTGGTCTGTGTCTTTGCAATTACTGTGGTGCTGTTGTGTTGTAGTTTGTATCTTCTCTTTTTCCTCTCTCTTTCTGTACTAATGGTGTGTGTTGTTCTGGCCCAGTGTTGGGTAACACGCGCTCTTACAAACTGCTAGACTGGAATAGTGTCGCTGCAGGTACCTCCCTCCTCCTACTGGTCTCACACACTGGAGACATGGCAGCTCACTGAAACACACCCACCCACCCACCCACCCAGGCACACAAATATGGATGTCTGCAAGCATCTAGTTACAGCTCTAAACTAAAGCTCTGTTTCTTTCACTGAGCTGCCATCCTCCTCTCTCCTAGTCTGTGTATGTGTGTGTGCTGAGCATGCGCTAAGCCCCCCCCCCCCAGTCTCCTTCCCCCTTGGCTAGCCCACCATCCCAAGCTGCTACAGCAGTGTGTGACACATTGCATCCCTAAAGTTCTCCCTGCGCTTCAGTAATGCTCCTCTAAGAAGCCTGTCCAGGTTAAAACTGAGACAGACTGGGTATGTGCATCATCCCTGGATTCACTGGGCCGTATTCATGCTGGGAGGGGGGAAGAGACAAGAGGATGGAGGGGGGTACAGGAATGGAGGGAGTGTGAGACACAGGGTAGTGTAGTTAGAGACTGGGCTGTGTTCGTTCAAGATCTGTGATGAATGAATATGGCCCTCCTCTGCCCATGCGTGTGGATGTGAGCGTACCTGTGAGACATGCTGCTTCTTTTAGAGAGGGCTCTGCTCTGGGTCTGTTATGCCTGAGCCATTTATCCATCCATCTCACATCCTTCCTTCCTCCCCGTGTCTCCATTTTCCTCTTTCTCTCTCCCTTCTTCCCTCTCTATCGTCTCTATCTCTCTTTGAGCATGTGGCCTCTCCCAGGAGGTACAGAGTGGACCCATGGTTATTATTAAGGACCATGGTTCAGCCTCCACCAGGTGTCCCTCATTTGAGTATGATGAAGGCTCTGAGAAGGGCCTCTTCTCCTCCTTGCCTGGCCTTATGTGAGGCCAGGGTCTTGTTCAGGAGCCTCAAAAACTGTAGATAATGTTTTGAAACAGGAAGGCACTTGTCCAATAAGAATACTCCTATTAATTTCATTTTTTTTTTACATATATATATTTTTTAGCTTTGGTGTGAACTACTGAACACAATACTTTATGGGAATGAAGTTAAGGAGATGTAGGGGGTTGGGACGCCACCCTACATTCCTGTCTTCCTGTGATTGGCTGGCCTGGAGATGATGCTATGAGATGAGAACAGCCCAGACACTAACTAAACACCTTCATTATGTTCATCATCGTCATCAACATCATGTTCACTGTGTTACGAACTGACAGTTGGTTAAGTGGTACCTGCTTGCTATGATGCACCATTTTAACACAATCAGAAAAAAAAAGTGTCAGTTGATTCTCTGTTGCTTCTTATTTAATGGTATTCGCAAGTTTCGATACTTCTAGTTTCTAATAGGTTTTAGTTTCTGATAGTCAGCTAATTTCTGATTGTCAGTCAGGTATCCAGCCAGTGTGTGTGTGTGTCCGTGTCGCTATGTATGTGTGTCTGTGCATGACATTATGTGTGTTTGTGTTGCAGACGAGCCGGAGACGAGGGACGCGTGGTGGGAGGAGATTCGTCAGGAGATCAAGTCTCATGCAAAAGCCCTGGGTTGCCACGCTGTGGTGGGATACAGCGAGAGCACCAGCATCTGGTACACTGCACACACACACAATACAAAGACCAAAGTTGTATTTCAAAGTCTGTTAGTGCATTATAGGCACAGAAAGTTATCTAAAGTTATGTGGATCTAAAGTTATCCACCATCTCTCTTCTCCCCTCCCTCCTGTTCCCACAGTGAGGAGGTGTGTATCCTGTCTGCATCTGGCACAGCGGCCATGTTGAATCCCAGATTCATGCGTGAGGGCTGTCTGGACACCGGCGGCAGCGACCACAGGTTATCACGACAACCACACCCCGGCATGGTGGGGTCGGAGAGGGGCGAGGGGGAAGTTAGCTCAACCTGGCTGGGGTAGGAACACACACACACTGCTAGATGGGTGTTAGTGTAGGTGTGAAAAGATTTGAGTGGCCAGGAGGTTTTGGACTAACCTAGTCATTGATTGCTTCTAAATGGAGAGGGGTGTTCTGAATTAATTGGATTAATTGAATTTAAAAATGGTGTTTTAGCATTTTTTTCTGAGCTGCGTGTGTGTGTGTATTTCAGGTTTGAGGATGCGTCGCCCCCTAGCTGCGGGTTTGTTCACATCCCGTATGATGAGTTCAACATGCCGTTCCCAGCTCAGCTTACATACTGCTACCACTGTAGGAGACAGAAGGTCCCTGATGTGCTCTTTACTACCATAGACCTACCTGCTGAGGCTGAGGTTACTGGGAAGGGCTGCCTCATACAGGCCAGGTAACATACACACACTACCACCATATATCCTGTCTGTATGGGTAATAAACTCAGCAAAAAGAGAAACGTCAACTGCTTTTATTTTCAGCAAACTTAACGTGTAAATGTTTGTATGAACATAACAAGATTCAACAACTGAGTCAAAAACTGAATAAGTTTCACAGACATGTGACTAACAGAAATTCAATAATGTGTCTGAGAACAAAGGGGGGGGGGTCAAAATGTAACAGTCAGTATTTGGTGTGGCCACCAGCTGCATTAAGTACTGCACCAGATTTACCATCTCACTGTGAGATGTTACCCCACTTCCACCAAGGCATCTGCAAGTTCCCGGACATTTCTGGGGGGAATGGCCCTAGCCCTCACCCTCCAATCCAACAGGTTCCAGACTTGCTCAATGGGATTGAGATCCGGGCTCTTCACTGGCCATGGCAGAATACTGACATTCCTGTCTTGCAGGAAGGGTACCACATGAGGGAGGAGGATATCTTCCCTGTAATGCACAGCGTTGAGATTGCCTGCATTGACAACAAGCTCAGTCCGATGATGCTGTGACACACCGTCCCAGACCATGATGGACCCTCCACCTCCAAAACGATCACGCTCCAGAGTACAGGCCTCGGTGTAACACTCATTCCTTCGGCGATAAACGCATATCTGACAATCACCCCCGGTGAGACAAAACCGCGACTCGTCAGTGAAGAGCACTTTTTGCCAGTCCTATCTGGTCCAGCGACGGTGGGTTTGTGCCCATAGGCGATGTTGTTGCCGTTGATGTCTGGTGGGGACCTGCCTTAAAAGCCCTCAGTCCAGCCTCTCTCAGCCTATTGCGGACAGTCTGAGCACTGATGGAGGGATTGTACGTTCCTGGTGTAACTCTTGCAGTTGTTGTTGCCATCCTGTACCTGTCCTGCAGGTGTGATGTTTGGATGTATAGATCCTGTGCAGATATTGTTACACGTGGTTTGCCACTGTGAGGATGATCAGCTGTCCGTCCTGTCTCCCTTTTGCGTTGTCTTAGGCGTCTCACAGTACGGACATTGCAAGATATTGCCCTGGCCACATCTGCAGTCCTCATGCCTCCTTGCAGCATGCCTAAGGCACATTCACACAGCTGAGCAGGGACCATGGGGATCTTTCTTTTTGTGTTTTTCAGAGTCCGTAGAAAGGCCTCTTTTTAGTTTTCATAACTATGACCTTAATTGCCTACCGTTTGTAAGCGGTTAATGTCTTAACGACCGTTCTAGAGGTGCATGTTCATTAATTGTTTGGAAAGCATGGGAAACATTGTTTAAACCCTTTACAATGAAGATCTGTGAAGTTATTTGGATTTTTCCGAATTATCTTTGAAAGACAGGGTCCTGAAAAGGGGACGTTTCTTTTTTTCTGAGCTTATTATGTTTTTTCGTATGAGGAAGAGGTATGTAAAATGATGTTATATTGCAGGTTGTGTCGAACGAAGAAGAAGGCCCAAGGGGAGGTGAATGCTACATCCATCTCTAACCTCCTCCCCTTCATGGAGTATGAGCTCCACACACAGCTGATGAACAAACTCAAACTGCGCTCCATGAATGCTCTGTTTGGACTCCGCATTCAGATCAGTGTGGGAGAAAACATGCTCCTGGGACTAGCTGTAAGTCTGTGTGTGTGGTGTGCGTGCGTGCCTACCTCTCCTCCAGTCTTCTACGAGTTGTGTATCTGACGGGTCTGTGTGTGTGTCGTGTATATCCCTCTCTTTGGCGTGTGTGTGTCCAGTCTGCAACGGGTGTGTACCTGTCAGCGCTGCCAGCTCCAGGTGGTATCCAGATAGCTGGAAAGACCCCTAGTGACCTGAGCTACGACCAACACATCTCCACCATGCAGAAACGCATTGATGACACCATCGCCAAGAACAAGGAGCTCTACAACATACACCCCCCGGTGAGAGGCACGCACACACAGCCATATGTGTGTAGGTGTAATTCTGTGTAAATATGAAAATGATAGTTATCTCCTGTCTTTCTCTGGTTGTTAAGAAGTTATTTACGTTGGACCCTGAGGCATTCACCGGCCTGAATACGGTACTGAGCATGCCCAATTAGTGATGCATGCCACACTATCCTCTCTATTAATCAACTCTGTATGAGTACAACACCCTCTAGAATCACAGCTCTGTATGAGAACTACAGCCTTTCAAGAATTAAACCTCTATACGAGTACAATACTCTAGAATTAGTCCTAGTCCTACAATTACAGCTGTACGAGTACAGTCCAGAATCACAGATCTACGGAAATGCATACACTCTAAAATCACAACTCTTATCACAGAAAGAAGGTAGCCAGCCACGTTTTCTAATGTTTGCATTTTAACTTATTATTGGAGAAAAACTACACCGGAGTAAAGTACTTGGGAAAAGTAACCTACACCTGTCAGAGCTCTGTCTGATGATCCAATGACTAGAGCAAAGATATTTCATTCAAGTGGAGAAGTGAAACTAAAGCATGAAATTTGTCCTTTTCCATTGATGATTTGGCGCGAACCATGACTGAAGCAGAATTTACAATAAGAAGCATTTTAAATCTGCATTTAAAAAACAATATTTTATCTGAACTTTTCTGAGTGGAAAAAAAGATAAATGCTGCGTTAACCCAACCCCTGAAGAGTCTTCTCACTTTTCCTCCCTCCACTAAAATGTTGTGTGTGCTATTAACTAATATAAAAACTTACTTTGATAGCGCCTTCTTGGGTGTGGGTGAATTGGATGTAGCTACTTATTGTGTGGTTTGGACTGATGCTGTTGCTATGGGACTGTGACTAACTCAGCGGCTTACAACCTGGACAGGGTTGGTCGGAGCCAACCTATTGTTGTTATTTTATTTTTTAAATTTTTTTATCCCTTTTTCTCCCCAATTTCGTGGTATCCAATTGTTGTAGTAGCTACTATCTTGTCTCATCGCTACAACTCCCGTACGGGCTCGGGAGAGACGAAGGTTGAATGTCATGCGTCCTCCGATACACAACCCAACCAGCCGCACTGCTTCTTAACACAGCGCGCATCCAACCCGGAAGCCAGCCGCACCATTGTGTCGGAGGCTACACCGTGCACCCGGCAACCTTGGTTAGCGCGCACTGCACCCGGCCCGCCACAGGAGTGCGCGATGAGACAAGGACATCCCTACCGACCAAGCCCTCCCTAACCCGGACGACGCTAGGCCAATTGTGCGTCGCCCCACGGACCTCCCGGTCGCGGCCGGTTACGACAGAGCCTGGGCGCGAACCCAGGGACTCTGATGGCACAGCTGGCGCTGCAGTACAGCGCCCTTAACCACTGCGCCACCCCGGAGGCCCTTCTATTGTTGTTCTTATTGCTCTTGTTGTAGGAGTGTATAGAGGAGGTGGTGGGGTCTCCTATCCCTGACAGACAGCGGTCCAGCAGACTGTTCAGGTCTACCTCTGAGAGTTCAGATGAGCTGTCCGAACTAGACCTGTCCCACGGCAAGAAGGATGCCTTTGTACTGGAGGTATGGCTGGCTGGGTGTCCTCTAACTGTAGGGTGTGTGTGTACTGTAGGGTGGGTGTGTTATGTTGGATGTGTAAATTGTAGTGTGTGGGCATAGTATAGGATGTGGTGTGTTAATGTATTTCTTCTCCTGTCTTCAGATTGATGACACTGATGCAGTAGAGGACATCCAATCCCTACTTACTGATGCCCCCATACCTGCAGGTATACATATACACACTGTTCTACTAGAAATTATATTTTCTATTCAACTCTGCTCTTTCACCATGTCCGTCCATATGTCTGTCTCTCTCCAGGGTTCTACAGCTGTAACACGGAGGTCATGCCTGGGATTCACAACTGGACTTCAGGACTACAGGTCAGGCTCGCATACTGAAACACTACAATGACGACTACTACTACTTATTTTGCGATTTATAATATCTTACTCATTCTCTTCCATTCCTCCCAAGATGTTTACATCTGTCCGGGTCTACAGACTCAGTAATGCCAATCTGACCAACCAGGGCCTCAACAAGATCTTTACTGACCTCTGTGAGAACTTGCTCAAAGTAAGACCATACACATAAGAGGGAAGCACGTGTTAAGCGTTGGTGTTCCTCTTACTTATTCTACTTAATATATTAACTTCCATATTAAATTGAACTGTCTGCTTTTTATTTGTCTGTGTGTGTAGAGTCTATACTTTAAGCTGCGTTCCATGATCCCCTGCTGTCTTTGCCATCTCAACTTCACTGTAGCCGTACCAGAAGAAGAACTCATACAGGTGAGAGGACATACATACCTGAGCACACCTCTCCTACTTTGTCCATCTTAACTCGGTTTTTGGTCAGTATCTTTATCTTACATTTGTGTCATTAAATGATAGCAACAAGGTAAAAAGAGTTCCATTCTCTCTCATTTTCTCACATCCCCTCTCCCCTCCAGGTGGCGGTGACAGCCGTAGCCATGAGTTTTGACAAGGAGACTCAGCAGGCAGCAGACAAGGCTCTCACCAGGGGTCAGTATTCTGAAAGCCTATACAGTGGGGCAAAAAAGTATTTAGTCAGCCACCAATTGTGCAAGTTCTCCCACTTAAAAAGATGAGAGGCCTGTAATTTTCATCATAGGTACACTTCAACTATGACAGACAAAATGAGAAAATCACATTTGAATTTATTTGCAAATTATGGTGGAAAATAAGTATTTGGTCAATAACAAAAGTTTATCTCAAATACTTTGTTGAGAATGACAGAGGTCAAACGTTTTCTGTAAGTCTTCACAAGGTTTTCACACACTGTTGCTGGTATTTTGGCCCATTCCTCCATGCAGATCTCCTCTAGAGCAGTGATGTTTTGGGGCTGTTGCTGGGCAACACGGACTTTCAACTCCCTCCAAAGATTTTCTATGGGGTTGAGATCTGGAGACTGGCTAGGCCACTCCAGGACCTTGAAATGCTTCTTACGAAGCCACTCCTTCGTTGCCCGGTCGGTGTGTTTGGGATCGTTGTCATGCTGAAAGACCCAGCCACGTTTCATCTTCAATGCCCTTGCTGATGGAAGGAGGTTTTCACTCTAAATCTCACGATACATGGCCCTATTCATTCTTTCCTTTACACGGATCAGTCGTCCTGGTCCCTTTGCAGAAAAACAGCCCCAAAGCATGATGTTTCCACCCCCATGCGTCACAGTAGGTATGGTGTTCTTTGGATGCAACTCAGCATTCTTTGTCCTCCAAAAACGACGAGTTGAGTTTTTACCAAATAGTTATATTTTGGTTTCATCTGACCATATGACATTCTCACAATCTTCTTCTGAATCATCCAAATGCTCTCTAGCAAACTTCAGACGGGCCTGGACATGTACTGGCTTAAGCAGGGGGACACGTCTGGCACTGCAGGATTTGAGTCCCTGGCGATGTAGTGTGTTACTGATGGTAGGCTTTGTTACTTTGGTCCCAGCTCTCTGTAGGTCATTCACTAGGTCCCCCCCGTGTGGTTCTGGGATTTTTGCTCACCGTTCTTGTGATCATTTTGACCCCACGGCGTGAGATCTTGCGTGGAGCCCCAGATCGAGGGAGATTATCAGTGGTCTTGTATGTCTTCCATTTCCTAATAATTGCTCCCACAGTTGATTTCTTCAAACCAAGCTGCTTACCTATTGCAGATTCAGTCTTCCCAGCCTGGTGCAGGTCTACAATTTTGTTTCTGGTGTCCTTTGACAGCTCTTTGGTCTTGGCCATAGTGGAGTTTGGAGTGTGACTGTTTGAGGTTGTGGACAGGTGTCTTTTATACTGATAACAAGTTCAAACAGGTGCCATTAATACAGGTAATGAGTGGAGGACAGAGGAGCCTCTTAATGAAGAAGTTACAGGTCTGTGAGAGCCAGAAATCTTGCTTGTTTGTAGGTGACCAAATACTTATTGTCCACCATAATTTGCAAATAAATTCATTAAAAATCCTACAATGTGATTTTCTGGATTTTTTTCTCATTTTGTCTGTCATAGTTGAAGTGTACCTATGATGAAAATTCCAGGCCTCATCTTTTTAAGTAGGAGAACTTGCACAATTGGTGGCTGACAAAATACTTTTCTGCCCCACTGTATGTCAAGGCTTAGAGTTAAGGTTCTGGAGTTAGGGCGAGCTGGAGAGATAAGACCCTCTACTTGAGTTGGTATATTCGGGTGGGTTGAGGGGTTTGTTTGTTTTCCAGGGAGTGGTGAGAATGAGGAACAGCTCCAGTTTTCTATGGAGCTGTGTGGAGAGTCAACCATCTCCAACAACCAGCCTACTGCCAAACCTTCAGGTACACCACCACACCTTACCCCTAATAACCTCTAATCTTAACCACTAACAACTGCCTAACCTTTAACCTCCAATAACCATCCCTTAGCAGACAAAACATCAGAAATCCCCTAACTGCCTTTAACCTCTCACCCTTGAAGCTCCCTTAACCCATAGTGTTCTATTCTGTCTTTTTTAATGTGTTCTGTGATAGTTGTGTTAAACGTGAATTTACCACCGGAGACTGTTTCACCAGGTAAATACTATAACAGTATGCCCAGGTAAATCTTCTTTCAGGTATTTTAGACCTGCAGCCCTGTCTTTATTCCTAGAAGAGAAACAATCCTGCTCGTCATTGGTCTGGAGAGAGAGGAGGGGTTAAACTAAAATGGCTGCCCTCCACCACCTCCACTTCAACCAAGACTAGAAGATGGGATTTAGGACTAGGGAACAAGATGTGGGTATAGGACTAGGGAATAGAACGTAGGAAAGGAAGCGTCTGTCTGTAAGGTATTGAGATACTGTGTGTTGCTGAGGACTGAAGAGTCAACACACGTGGCGGTGGATCATGTTGTGTGTGTGTGTGTCGACAGGTGTTCCTGAGAGTGCCATGGTCCACTCGTCTCGAGGTAGGCTCCCCCCCACACCCCACCCCCTACCTGCTGCCATGGCTACCACGGTCCTGTTTTAAGTTCTCATCCTTACATTTTTTATTTTGTCCCGTGTTCTTTTCTTTATGTGTGTCTGTATTATGTCATGTGTGTATGCGGTTTTCGGTACGTGTGTACGGTGTGTGTGTGTGCACGCATGTATGCGGTGTGGATGTTCTCTCTGTGCATGTGTACGTGTGGTGTGTGTGTGTGTGCGTGTATTTTTCTCCAGCTCCCTCGGTTGATTACGGTTCCTTTGCAGACAGATGCAGCACCTGGCTAGAGCTGCTTAGGCTGAAAGCTCACACCATAAGACGAGGATCAGTTAAGACAAGTAGGAGGACACAGTTGCTAGCACACTCTGGTACACACACACACACAAATATACACATCCTTCCCCGCATGCCGCTGTGGGGTGGAGCGTCTCAGATCATGCACCAGCTGATTAGCTAGAGTGTGAAAGTTGAAGCCCCGCCCCTCAGAGGGATAGCCAACCAACAGCCAGTGTATAACCTCTGACTCTGTCGCAATAGTGACTGACATGGAGGAAGTAAACATCAAGGAGTATCTTAAAACATGCTTAAAACGCACTTAAAATGTCTCACTAATGCTGGTGACTGGGGGAAATGCATTTTGATATTTCTGCACTTCGTAAATAAACAGTTTCATAAACTGTGATAATAACTGAGCATAATTAACTGGGTTTAAATGTCACAACACATTTCAAATCACACGGTATCCCCTTTTATAATGCACTACTTCGGATCAGAGCCATATGGCAGATCCCTGTGTAATGCACTACTTCGGATCAGAGCCATATGGCAGATCCCTGTGTAATGCACTACTTCGGATCAGAGCCATATGGCAGATCCCTGTGTATTGTACTACTTCGGATCAGAGCCATATGGCAGATCCCTGTGTAATGCACTACTTCGGATCAGAGCCATATGGCAGATCCCTGTGTAATGCACTAACTGGGGAGTGATTTGAGATGCAGACTTAATGTTGTTCAAATTGTTTGTGAAGGTTCCTGGTCTGATTGAAGCATCATTCACTATGTTACAAGATGGAACATCTTTCACACTCTGGCTTGTTTCAATCATTCTGCTTAACAAGACTGCCTTCTGTTCTGTATCGATCATACACACACACAGGCTAATTCAAACAAACGCACATAGGGACTCTCTCACACCCACACACAGGTACAGTGCCTTCAGAAAGTATTCTTGACTTATTTCAAATTTTGTTACAGCCTGAATTCAAAATGTATTAAATGTATTCTCCCCCCCCCCCCCCCCCCCCTCATTCATCTACACACAATGCCCCATAATGACATGGTGAAAACGTGTTTTCAGAAATTTTAGCAAATGTATTGAAGATAAAATACAGAAATATCTCATTTACATAAGTATTCACACTCCTGAGTCAATACTTTGTAGAAGCACCTTTGGTGCTTTACAGCTTTGAGTCGTCTTGGGTGTGTCTGGATCAGCTTTGGGTAGTCTTGGGTGTGTCTGGATCAGCTTTGGGTAGTCTTGGGTGTGTCTGGATCAGCTTTGGGTAGTCTTGGGTGTGTCTGGATCAGCTTTGGGTAGTCTTGGGTGTGTCTGGATCAGCATTGGGTAGTCTTGGGTGTGTCTGGATCAGCATTGAGTCGTCTTGGGTGTGTCTGGATCAGCATTGAGTCGTCTTGGGTGTGTCTGGATCAGCATTGAGTCGTCTTGGGTGTGTCTGGATCAGCTTTGGGTAGTCTTGGGTGTGTCTGGATCAGCTTTGGGTAGTCTTGGGTGTGTCTGGATCAGCATTGGGTAGTCTTGGGTGTGTCTGGATCAGCATTGAGTCGTCTTGGGTGTGTCTGGATCAGCATTGAGTCGTCTTGGGTGTGTCTGGATCAGCTTTGAGTCGTCTTGGATGTGTCTGGATCAGCATTGAGTCGTCTTGGGTGTGTCTGGATCAGCTTTGAGTCGTCTTGGGTGTGTCTGGATCAGCTTTGAGTCGTCTTGGGTGTGTCTGGATCAGCTTTGGGTAGTCTTGGGTGTGTCTGGATCAGCATTGAGTCGTCTTGGGTGTGTCTGGATCAGCATTGAGTCGTCTTGGGTGTGTCTGGATCAGCATTGAGTCGTCTTGGGTGTGTCTGGATCAGCTTTGGGTAGTCTTGGGTGTGTCTGGATCAGCTTTGGGTAGTCTTGGGTGTGTCTGGATCAGCATTGGGTAGTCTTGGGTGTGTCTGGATCAGCATTGAGTCGTCTTGGGTGTGTCTGGATCAGCATTGAGTCGTCTTGGGTGTGTCTGGATCAGCATTGAGTCGTCTTGGGTGTGTCGGGATCAGCTTTGAGTCGTCTTGGGTGTGTCTGGATCAGCATTGAGTCGTCTTGGGTGTGTCTGGATCAGCTTTGAGTCGTCTTGGGTGTGTCTGGATCAGCTTTGAGTCGTCTTGGGTGTGTCTGGATCAGCTTTGGGTAGTCTTGGGTGTGTCTGGATCAGCATTGAGTCGTCTTGGGTGTGTCTGGATCAGCTTTGCACATCTGAATTTGGGAATTTTATCCCATTCTTCCTTACAGATTTTCTCAAGCGCTCATAAGTTAGATGGAGAGCGGCGGTGAACAGCTATCTTCAAGTCTCCACAGATTTTCAATGGGATTCAAGTTTGGGCTTTGGCTGAGCCACTCAACGACTTTCACATTCTTGTTCTGAAGCCATTGCAGCGTTGCTTTGGCTGTATGCTTGGGGTCACTGTCCTGATAGACTGGGGCAAAGATTTGCACTCATTTGCACTCTGAAGCAGGTTCCCAAGGATTTGGCTCCATTCGTTGTTCCTGCTTTTCCATTTCTCAACGATGGAGACCACTGTGTTTTTGGAAACTTTCAACACTCTAGAAATTGTTTTATACCTTTCCCCAGATAGATTTGTGATGAGGCATATATCTGGGAGATCTACGGACAGTTCCTTGGACTTCATGGTATAGTTTCTGCTCTGACATGCCCTGTCAACTGTGGAACCTTATATAGTGTTTGTTTCTAAATCATGTCTAAACAATTGAATTGGCCACAGGTGGACTCCAATCAAGTTGTAGTGAAATCTCAAGGATGCACTTGAGCTCAATTTGGAGTGTCATAGCAAAGGGATGTGAATACTTATGCAAATGAGATTTCTGTATATCATTTTCAATACATTTGCAAATTATGCGGTATTGTGTGTCGATGGGTGATTTTTTTTTTTTTGTTTGTTATATTTAATCCGTTTTGTATCCGGCTATAACAACAAAATGTGGAATAAGTTAAGTGGTATGAACATTTTCTGAAGGCACTGTAAATACATACACACGTGGCTGAGGCCTGGCCAGTGTTGAGGCTGTATGGCTGTTTGTCTGTCACTGCCTGGCAGTTTACGCTTTCATCATTGTGATTATTCTGTCACCATGCTGCCCTTACATGCTCACATACACACAGCTTATAGTTCACATTCAAATTTCACACACTCTGCATCCATTTTCTTCCAGCTCATAGCCCATCATGTCTGCTATTCTATGTGTCGCCATCTAAAGGCTGAGTCTGTTATTGCCATCCATTCCTGTTTTTTTCTCTCACTCCCTTTCTCTCCCCCCACCACCCCTCCTCCAGTCTCGTCTTCAGAGCGCTGCAGTCCTCTCCCAGAGGGGCGGTCCCGGTCGCTACGCTCCACCAGGTCGTTGCCGTGCGGTGCCCCTGTTACTGTGGTGAAGATGACTCCTCTGTCCTTCCTTCCCGGGACGCGCATTGTGAAATACTTGGGAATCATCAACATGTTCTTCATTAGGGAGACCACGTCACTACGAGAGGTACACGTATCAAATCAAATCAAATTTTATTTGTCACATACACATGGTTAGCAGATGTTAATGTGAGTGTAGCGAAATGCTTGTGCTTCTAGTTCCGACAATGCAGTAATAACCAACAAGTAATCTAACTAACAATTCCAAAACTACTGTCTTATACACAGTGTAAGGGGATAAAGAATATGTACATAAAGATATATGGATGAGTGATGGTACAGAGCAGCATAGGCAAGATACAGTTGATGGTATCGAGTACAGTATTTACATATGAGATGAGTATGTAAACAAAGTGGCATAGTTAAAGTGGCTAGTGATACATGTATTACATAAGGATGCAGTAGATTATTAAGAGTACAGTATATACGTATACATATGAGATGAATAATGTAGGGTATGTAAACATTATATTAGGTAGCATTGTTTAAAGTGGCTAGTGATATATTTTACATCATTTCCCATCAATTCCCATTATTAAAGTGGCTGGAGTTGAGTCAGTGTGTTGGCAGCAGCCACTCAATGTTAGTGATGGCTGTTTAACAGTCTGATGGCCTTGAGATAGATAGCTTTGATGCACCTGTACTGACCTCGCCTTCTGGATGATAGCGGGGTGAACAGGCAGTGGCTCGGGTGGTTGTTGTCCTTGATGATCTTTATGGCCTTCCTGTAACATCGGGTGGTGTAGGTGTCCTGGAGGGCAGGTAGTTTGCCCCCGGTGATGCGTTGTGCAGACCTCACTACCCTCTGGAGAGCCTTACGGTTGTGGGCGGAGCAGTTGCCGTACCAGGCGGTGATACAGCCCGACAGGATGCTCTCGATTGTGCATCTGTAGAAGTTTGTGAGTGCTTTTGGTGACAAGCCGAATTTCTTCAGCCTTCTGAGGTTGAAGAGGCGCTGCTGCGCCTTCTTCACGATGCTGTCTGTGTGAGTGGACCAATTAAGTTTGTCTGTGATGTGTATGCCGAGGAACTTAAAACTTACTACCCTCTCCACTACTGTTCCATCGATGTGGATAGGGGGGTGTTCCCTCTGCTGTTTCCTGAAGTCCACAATCATCTCCTTAGTTTTGTTGACGTTGAGTGTGAGGTTATTTTCCTGACACCATACTCCGAGGGCCCTCACCTCCTCCCTGTAGGCCGTCTCGTCGTTGTTGGTAATCAAGCCTACCACTGTTGTGTCGTCCGCAAACTTGATGATTGAGTTGGAGGCGTGCGTGGCCACGCAGTCGTGGGTGAACAGGGAGTACAGGAGAGGGCTCAGAACGCACCCTTGTGGGGCCCCAGTGTTGAGGATCAGCGGGGTGGAGATGTTGTTGCCTACCCTCTCCACCTGGGGGCGGCCCGTCAGGAAGTCCAGTACCCAGTTGCACAGGACGGGGTCGAGACCCAGGGTCTCGAGCTTGATGACGAGCTTGGAGGGTACTATGGTGTTGAATGCCGAGCTGTAGTCGATGAACAGCATTCTCACATAGGTATTCCTCTTGTCCAGATGGGTTAGGGCAGTGTGCAGTGTGGTTGAGATTGCATCGTCTGTGGACCTATTTGGGCGGTAGGCAAATTGGAGTGGGTCTAGGGTGTCAGGTAGGGTGGAGGTGATATGGTCCTTGACTAGTCTCTCAAAGCACTTCCTGATGACGGAAGTGAGTGCTACGGGGCGGTAGTCGTTTAGCTTAGTTACCTTAGCTTTCTTGGGAACAGGAACAATGGTGGCCCTTTTGAAGCATGTGGGAACAGCAGACTGGTATAGGGATTGATTGAATATGTCCGTAAACACGCCGGCCAGCTGGTCTGCGCATGCTCTGAGGGCGCGGCTGGGGATGCCGTCTGGGCCTGCAGCCTTGCGAGGGTTAACACGTTTAAATGTTTTACTCACCTCGGCTGCAGTGAAGGAGAGTCTGCATGTTTTCATTGCAGGCCGTGTCAGTGGCACTGTATTGTCCTCAAAGCGGGCAAAAAAGTGATTTAGTCTGCCTGGGAGCAAGACATCCTGGTCCGTGACTGGGCTGGTTTTCTTCTTGTAGTCCGTGATTGACTGTAGACCCTGCCACATACCTCTTGTGTCTGAGCCGTTGAATTGAGATTCTACTTTGTCTCTATGCTGACGCTTAGCTTGTTTGATAGCCTTGCGGAGGGAATAGCTGCACTGTTTGTATTCGGTCATGTTACCAGTCACCTTGCCCTGATTAAAAGCAGTGGTTCGCGCTTTCAGTTTCACGCGAATGCTGCCATCAATCCACGGTTTCTGGTTAGGGAATGTTTTAATCGTTGCTATGGGAACGACATCTTCAACGCACGTTCTAATGAACTCGCTCACCGAATCAGCGTATTCGTCAATGTTGTTATCTGACGCAATACGAAACATATCCCAGTCCACGTGATGGAAGCAGTCTTGGAGTGTGGAATCAGCTTGGTCGGACCAGCGTTGGACAGACCTCAGCGTGGGAGCTTCTTGTTTTAGTTTCTGTCTGTAGGCAGGGATCAGCAAAATGGAGTCATGGTCAGCTTTTCCGAAAGGAGGGCGGGACAGGGCCTTATATGCGTCGCGGAAGTTAGAATAACAATGATCCAAGGTTTTTCCAGCCCTGGTTGCGCAATCGATATGCTGATACAATTTAGGGAGTCTTGTTTTCAGACTAGCCTTGTTAAAATCCCCAGCTATAATGAATGCAGCCTCAGGATGTATAGATTCCAGTTTGCAAAGAGTCAAATAAAGTTCGTTCAGAGCCATCGATGTGTCTGCTTGGGGGGGAATATATACGGCTGTGATTATAATCTAAGATAATTCTCTTGGTAGATAATGCGGTCGACATTTGATTGTGAGGAATTCTAAATCAGGTGAACAGAAGGATTTGAGTTCCTGTATGTTTCTGTGATCACACCACGTCTCGTTAGCCATAAGGCATACGCCCCGCCCCTCTTCTTACCAGAAAGATGTTTGTTTCTGTCCGCGCGATGCGTGGAGAAACCCGCTGGCTGCACCGCCTCCGATAGCGTCTCTCCAGTGAGCCATGTTTCCGTGAAGCAAAGAACGTTACAGTCTCTGATGTCCCTCTGGAATGCTACCCTTGCTTGGATTTCATCAACCTTGTTATCAAGAGACTGGACATTGGCGAGAAGAATGCTAGGGAGTGGTGCACGATGTGCCCGTCTCCGGAGTCTGACCAGAAGACTGCCTCGTTTCCCTCTTTTACGTCGTTTTTTTTGGGTCGCCGGCTGGGATCCATTCCGTTGTCCTGGTTGAAAGGCAGAACACAGAATCCGCTTCGCGAAAATCATATTCTTGGTTGTACTGATGGTGAGTTGACGCTGATCTTATATTCAGTAGTTCTTCTCGACTGTATGTAATGAAACCTAAGATGACCTGGGGTACTAATGTAAGAAATAACACGTAAAAAAATTAAAAAAACGCATAGTTTCCTAGGAACACGAAGCGAGGCGGCCATCTCTGTCGGCGCCATGGCAACCCAACGTATACACATGTTTGTGTGATAGATTCCTGAAGATGTCATCAGAGATGAATAGGACATTTTTACATTTTTCTGTGGTGTGCTTAGTCAGTTCCTCTGCTCGCTCATAGCAGTGATATCTCAATGGTTAGCATATTTTGTGTGTGTGTGTGTGTGTGTGTGTGTGTGTTAGGAGGGGGGTGTAAGTGGCTTCCTCCATTCCTTCATAGCGGAGGTGTTTGCCATGGTCCGTGCCCATGTAGCAGCTCTGGGGGGAAATGCCTTAGTGTCATACAGCATGAAGGAGTGTGTCTTCATGGAAAACCCCAACAAGAACCAGGTACAGTAACACACACTGTTAATTTGCTTTGCTAGTTAAAGAACTGGAGGCCTATAGCATTACAAGATTTTCTCAAAGAACCAACAGGTTAAAGAACCTCACGTCTGTCCTCTCTCATTCTCTCCCTCTCGGTTTCTCTCTCTCTCTCACCAGGCTCAGTGTCTGATTAATGTTAGTGGTGATGCTGTTATCTTCATCAGAGAATCAGACCAAGAGGCCATACCCCCTCTGTTGACCAGCAGACAGACCAGCAGCACTGGGGCTGACGGGACCACTTGACACACAATTGAGTCTAGCCATCCAAATAATCGTGATTTGTGTCTGCCTTAAACAGATGGAACGTCTTAAGGTTAGGTAGGACCCCACAAATTACACATGCAAACAAACACGCAGTTGACAAGTTGGAGAAATTGTCTCTCATTGTCCATTGAGATACTCTACAGAAGCCATTTAGAGAGGCAGTCTGTCATTTCTCTCTCTGTTGTTGATATAATAGACATTCCAAAACATGGTGAAGCTTTATGCAGCTAATAGACCTATCCCTCTCCATCCAGTCTCATCAGTCACTAGCCGGCCATGCTAGAGCGGACAAGGTATTCATTAATAGACAGCTCCGTACAGGGTTATAGATGGCCATGGTAGAGATAACTAAATTGTAGAAATAAGTGTTTTAATTGTCTGTCAGGCGATATTTGGGCTAACACACACGCCCTGTGGACAGCCTCCTGCCATCCTCCTGGCTGTCATGACTGCAGCCTTCCAGGTCTCCATACTACTGAACTCTCCTGTCTTTAACGATCATGTAAATGCTGGAAAACAAACTAATTGCAATGACACATTTTTGTTAATTGTTTAGATGCCACTTTTGTTTGTGTAAATGTGTGCTACAATCAGATTTGAGTATTTTTATAATGTAAAATTATATTTGTCAAGTCTAATGAAATTCTGGAAGTTTGATTTATATGGTGTAAGAGAAGTAAGGGTACAGTGATCTGTTCTACTGTTAATGAATATAACCTGTCTCTCTTTCGCTGTAGGACTTGAATGTACGTACATACATACATAGACTGTGTTGCTTAGTGTCTGCATGTATCTGTTATTGCCATGACTGTCTGTCTGCTCGTTGCCTGATGATCCGTCCTGCACAATAAACTAAACTAGTCCTGTTGACTAGTCACTTTATTCCTAGTTATACCTAGTTATATCTGCCTCAATTGCCTCATGTCTCTGCACATCGACTCGGTGCTGGTACCCCATGTATATAGACACGTTATCGCTACTCATTGTGTATTTATTATTACGTGCTACTACTTTTCTATTATTTCTGTTTTCTTTCCCTCTGCATTGTTGGGAAGGGCCCGTAACTATTTTACTGTTAGTCTACACCTGTTGTTTACGAGGCATGTGATGAATAAAATGTCATTTGATACAGTGAAAAACAGCTTGCCAGTGCCTGTTCCTGCCTCAATGTCAAAGCAGATAACATTGCTTTGAAATCATTCATTTGTAAACGAGAAATTACAAGTTTGGTGTTTGAGGCCGCACGTATAACGTCAAGCTCAGTACCAGAGCTACATGATTTAGGGCTAAGACAGTGCTGTATGAAGATGGGCAGAAACTGCTTCTCCAATATAAAGCCTTGATCAAGTTGTAGGCGATGTCATGGGGACGTTGGCTAGCTAAGGTCATGCCTATGCGCAGTTCAAACTGCGCATGTGCAGGTTGTCAAATCGGGCGCCTTCGATGTATAGTTTTTGACTAAAATGAAACGTGTCAGTGTGTCACTTTCAAGGGGTAGGCGTGATAACATGTTCAACTACTGAAGACATTGGCTCCAATCTAGGTTGTGCCTTTAGATTATGAGAAAATGTACAAATAAGGAAGAAAGTTTCACTTATCTCGTTGACTTCTCTAACCCCAGACCCCAGCCTGGTCTTCTTCGCAAGTGTTCCCGGGAGTCTCGTGATGTTGCGCCTCTGGGTTTAGAAACTCTGTGTTTAGGGTGTCTATCCTGCGCATGTGCGGCAGTCTTTTCCTTTCCCCCTGAACATTTTCATTCACCTGTAGCGACGTGTCTCCACCACTGATATAATAATGCCATGTTAACATGCTAGTCGGAACTCGGAAATGTGCCGCGTTCAACCAGGTAGCAAGTCGGACATTTCCGAGTTTCCTAGTTTGTATGCATGTGAACACCGCATTAGAATGGTCTTCATCTCAGTGCTTGTCTTCCGGTCCCGCTACAGTAGCCTACTGACGGTCCCTGTTGCAGGAGCAGAGGGAGAGGAGGCACCCAGTAAAGGGCTAAACACAGCGCAGACATGGGCTGTATCACTCTGCCGCGCCGCCTATTCCTCTGGCGCATGGCTCTCATCTACATGTTCGCCATTGTCCCCCTCTACCTGCACATACCAGATGAGCTATCTAGCTAGCTGTTCCATTTTAGTTAGGATAGCTTTCTAGCATACAGTCATTGCTTTATAACCAGTTAGCTAGTTATCAACATTTGATTTGTTCTCTAATTCTTTGTGTGTTTAATCTGAGTCTATTATGGTCATACATTTGGCAGGAGGTTAGGAAGTGCAGCTCAGTTTCCAACTCATTTTGTAGGCAGTGTGCACATAGCCTGTCTTCTCTTGAGAGCCAGGTCTGCCGACGGCAGCCTCTCTCAATAGCAAGGCTATGCTCACCGAGTCTTCACATAGTCAAAGCTTTCCTTCATTTTAGGTCTGGGCATCGCTTCCTTTTAGGTGGTTGTAGAATTTAACGTCTCTCTTCTGGATTTTGATAATTGCCGGCTATCGGCCTAATTCTGCTCTGCATGCATTATTTGTTCTTTTACCTTGTACACAGAGGGTATTTTTGCAGAACTCTGCATGTAGAGTCTCAATTTGGTGTTTGTCCCAATTTGTGAATTCTTTGTTGGTGAGGGGACCCCAGACCTCACAACCATAAAGGGCAATGGGTTCAATAATTGATTCAAGTATTTTATTTACAGGTCCTAACTGGTGTCAAATTTTATGTTTATTTTTGATGGTGCAAAAGGCCATTCTTACCTTGTCTCAGATTGTTCACAGCTTTGTGGAAGTTACCTGTGGTGCTGATGTTAAGACCGAGGTACGTACAGTTGAAGTCGGAAGTTTTCATTCACCTTAACCAATTACATTTAAACTCAGTTTTTCACAATTCCTGACAATTAATCATAGTAACAATTCCCTGTCTTAGGTCAGTTAGGATAACCAGTTAATTTTAAGAATGTGAAATGTCAGAATAATAGAGTGATTTATATTTCAGCTTTTATTTCTTTCATCACATTCCCAGTGGGTCAGAAGTTTACATACACTCAATTAGTATTTGGTAGCATTGCCTTTTAAATTGTTTAACTTGAGTCAAACATTTCTGGTAGCCTTCCACAAGCTTCCCACAATAAGTTGGGGGAAGTTTGGCCCATTCCTCCTGACAGAGCTGGTATAACTGAGTCAGGTTTGTAGGCCTCATTTCTCGCACATGCTTTTTCAGTTCTGCCCACACATTTTCTATAGGATTGAGGTCAGGGCTTTGTGATGGCCACTCCAATACCTTGACTTTGTTGTCCTGATTTTGCCACAACTTTGGAAATATGCTTGGGATCATTGTCCATTTGGAATTAAAGTGGAAAACCACACTACAGGCTGATCCAACTTTGATGTAATGTCCTTAAAACATGTCAAAATGAGCCTCAGTAGTGTGTGTGGCCTCCACGTGCCTGTATGACTTCCCTACAATGCCTGGGCATGCTCCTGATGAGGTGGCGGATGGTCTCCTGAGGGATCTCCTCCCAGACCTGGACTAAAGCACCCGCCAACTCCTGGACAGTCTGTGGTGCAACGTGGCGTTGGTGGATGGAGCGAGACATGATGTCCCAGATGTGCTCAATTGGATTCAGGTCTGGGGAACGGGCGGGCCAGTCCATAGCATCAATGCCTTCCTCTTGAAGGAACTGCTGACACACTCCAGCCACATGAGGTCTAGCATTGTCTTGCATTAGAAGGAACCCAGGGCCAACCGCACCAGCATATGGTCTCACAAGGGGTCTGAGGATCTCATCTCGGTACCTAATGGCAGTCAGGCTACCTCTGGCAAGCACATGGAGGGCTGTGCGTCCCCCAAAGAAATGCCACCCCACACCATGACTGATCCACCGCCAAACCGGTCATGCTGGAGAATGTTGCAGGCAGCAGAACGTTCTCCACGGCGTCTCCAGACTCTGTCATGTCTGTCACATGTGCTCAGTGTGAACCTGCTTTCATCTGTGAAGAGCACAGGGCGCCAGTGGCGAATTTGCCAATCTTGGTGTTCTCTGGCAAATGCCAAACGTCCTGCAAGGTGTTGGGCTGTAAGCACAACCCCGACCTGTGGACGTCGGGCCCTCATACCACCCTCATGGAGTCTGTTTCTGACCGTTTGAGCAGACATATGCACATTTGTGGCCTGCTGGAGGTAATTTTGCAGGGCTCTGGCAGTGCTCCTGCTCCTCCTTGCACAAAGGCGGAGATAGCGGTCCTGCTGCTGGGTTGTTGCCCTCCTACGGCCTCCTCCACTTCTCCTGATGTACTGGCCTGTCTCCTGGTAGCGCCTTCATGCTCTGGACACTACGCTGACAGACACAGCAAACCTTCTTGCCACAGCTCGTATTGATGTGCCATCCTGGATGAGCTGCATTACCTGAGCCACTTGTGTGGGTTGTAGACTCCGTCTCATGCTACCACTAGAGTGAAAGCACCGCCAGCATTCAAAAGTGACCAAAACATCGGCCAGGAAGCATAGGAACTGAGAAGTGGTCTGTGGTCACCACCTGCAGAACCACTCTTTTATTGGGGGTGTCTTGCTAATTGCCTATAATTTCCACCTATTGTCTATTCTATTTGCACAACAGCATGTGAAATTTATTGTCAATCAGTGTTGCTTCCTAAGTGGACAGTTTGATTTCACAGAAGTGTGATTGACTTGGAGTTACATTGTTTAAGTGTTCCCTTTATTTGACGGCTGCGTGGTCCCATGGTGTTTATACTTACGTACTATTGTTTGTACAGATGAACGTGGTACCTTCAGGCGTTTGGAAATTGCTCCTAAGGATGAACCAGACTTGTGGAGGTCAACAATTTTTTTCCTGAGGTTTTGCCTGATTTCTTTTGATTTTCCCATGATGTCAAGCAAAGAGGCACTTAGTTTGAAGGTAGGCCTTGAAATACATCCACAGGTACACCTCCAATTGACTCAAATGATGTCAATTAGCCTATCAGAAGCTTCTAAAGCCATGACATCATTTTCTGGAATTTTCCAAGCTGTTTTAAGGCACAGTCAACTTAGTGTATGTAAACTTCTGACCCACTGGAATTGTAATACAGTGAATTATGAGTGAAATAATCTGTCTGTAAACAATTGTTGGAAAATTACTTGTCATGCACAAAGTAGATCTCCTAACCGACTTGTCCTAAAAACTATTGTTATTTAACAAGAAATTTGTGGAGTGGTTGAAAAACTAGTTTTAATGACTCCAACCTAAGTATGTAAACTTCCGACTTCAACTGTATAGTTTTTGTGTGCTTCAGGGCAACAGTGTGTAGATGGAATTTGTATTCGTGGTCCTGGCAACTGGACCTTTTTTGGAACACCATTATTTTTGTCTTACTGCGATTTACTGTCAGGGCCCAGGTCTGGCAGTATCTTTGCAGAAGATCTAGGTGCTGCTCTAGGCCCTCCTTGGTTGGAGACAGAAGCACCAGATCATCAGCAAACAGTTGACATTTGACTTCAGATTCTAGTCAGATGCTGCAGACTGTAGAGTTATTGTATGGCAGTAAATCCATACTGGGAAGTTCATTATCGCCAATTCGTTGATATATATACAGTATGTCGTTGTTGAAGAGAGTGGGGCTCAAGCTGCATCCCTGTCTTACCCCACAACCCTTGGAAAGAAATGTTTGTTTTGTTTTGCCAATTTTAACCACACACTTGTTGTTTGTGTACATGGATTTTATAATGGTGTATGTTTTTCCCCCAACACCACTTTCCATTAATTTGTATCGCAGACCCTGATGCCAAATTGAGTCAAGCTTTTTTTAAATCAACAAAGCATGAGAAGACTTTGCCTTTTTTTTAAAAAAAATTTAGGGTGTGCAATTAGGGTGTGCATGGTTAATACATGGTCTGTCATACAATAATTTGGTAAAAAGCCAATTTGACATTTGCTCAGTACATTGTTTTCACTGAGGAAATGTACGAGTATGCTGTTAATAATAATGCAGAGGATTTTCCCACGGTTGCTGTTGAGGCATATCCCACAGTAGTTATTGGGGTCAGTCCTTGATACCAAATATTGGGGGAAAATGCCAGAGCTGAGGATGTTAAAAAGTTTAAGTAAAGCCAATTGGATTTTGTGGTCTGTATATTTTATCATTTCATTTAGGATACCATCAACAGCACAGGACTTTTTGGGTTGGAGGGTTTGTATTTTGTCCTGTAGTTCATTCAATGTAATTGGAGAATTCAGTTGGTTCTGGTAGTCTCTAATAGTTGATTCAAGATTTGTTTTCGATCATGTTTTTGCTGTTTGTTTTTTGTTATAGAGCCAAAAAAATAGAAGTGGTTTATCCATGCATCACCATTTTGGATAGATAACTCTTTGTTTAGTGTGCTCCAATTTTCGCAGAAGTGGTTTGATTCTATGGATTCTTCAATTACATTGAGCTGATTTCTGACGTGCTGTTCCTCCTTTTTCCATGGTGTATTTCTGTATTTTAGTGATTCACCATATTGAAGGCTCAGATTTTCTGGGTCTATAATATGTTTTTGGTTGGAAGGGTTTCTCAATTTCTTATATTTTTTTTTTTTGTTGTTATCAAACCTTTTGTCATTGTTAATTTTCTTAGGTTGTCTGCTTTAATTTTTGGGATTTGATAGGGAAGCTGAGAGGTCAAATATACTGTTTAGGTTTTCTACTGTCAAGTTTACGCCTTCACTATTACAGTGAAATGTTTTGTCCAGGAGGAATTTGTCTAGAAGGAATTGAATTTGTTGTTGCCTAATTGTTTTTTTGGTAGGTTTCTACACCATTTTCCATCTATAGCATTTCTTATCATTATGCAGTTCCTTTGGCTTTGATGCCTCATGATTTAAGTATTGCTCTGTTTTGCTGTGATCTGATAGGGGTGTCAGTGGGCTGATTTTGAACGCTCTGCGAGACTCTGGGTTGAGGTCAGTAAATAAAGTAATCTACAGCACTACTGCCAAGGGATGAGATGGAGGGTCATCACTAGCTTTCATAGCCACAGTCATAAACCCTGCATATTTCTAAAATGTATCTATTTCTAAAATATTTTAATTTTTTTAATTAAGACCAGTAATCTAATTTGTTATTATAATTGTTTATGTTCTAGCCAATTTGGGCTGTGGAATATAGTGGATACCAAGCCGAGTAGACTGGATACATGACATTGCACCCACCACGGAGCCCAGTTTCATAAAATTACTGTACATAAAATCCTGAAAAAATGATTTTTCACCCTGCCAGCTCCTATTGAGCACCATGGTACCAACATGCCTTCCGAACGTTCTATTCTCAGCCCACTGCATCACAATGCTATTGTCACTGTTGGCAATGAGTTCTACCCACGTAAAGCTACTTCTGTGGATTTAATATGGCGTTTGGCAACCAACTTTAAGGTGCATTATCGCCACCAACTGGACTTGAGTGTGGACCAAAGACAGTGAAGATCTAAATGCTACCCAATATTCGTCTCCCTAAGGAAACAAAATACATATACTACATCCCCTGAAGATTTCCCCAGCACTTAATCCTGGCTCTTCAACCTCATTACTCCTCAGTGCTGCACAGGAGTCCGAGCAGATGACTACTCTGTCTGGCCTCACCTCCTCCACTCACTCTGCAACCAATAGTAAGGCCAGCAACTCCATTGATTAAACAGATAAATGATCCATTGCTCTTTTTGTCACTGCCACCTTAAACTCAGGAACATTAAAAGCTGCACCTGTCCTCCCTGTTTGAGTCCATCTGTGAATATATTCAAGAAAGCATAGTGTTGTGGCTTTAAATGTTAACTTACAACTAAATATACTCTTTCCTCAACATATCTTACCCTCTCAAGCGAGATATATCACTGGCTGAGGGAGAAACCAAGGTGGGATAGCAGGAAGAACCACAGAGGGGCTCAACTCCCATATAACCCAATCTCTCGCCATGCCATTGCCTATCCACCCATAGTTTGTATTCAGATTTCATTCATGTTCCCTGCACTCTAGGATTACCTTTTATTTTTGTAGGCTGTATAGCCTTATGCCCTTGTAGTAAAGCTTGTGTGCTTACCCAAAGATATTAGAGAAAATAAGAGAAGAATCCAATTGGGCAATGACTGGGGGACTGTATAACGCCCCACCCAGCAGACTGTCGACCAATTAAGTTCACGTTGTAATGCTGCATCACACGGTTGCTAAACTGATTTTCACGCAATCCCCTCTCAAAATCAGAGTGAGTCGAGAAATCCACGTCCTCAAAAGTACGTAATGTCACGATTCCAAAGCTATATGACATTACAGAGAAGTTAGTCATCTTACATCTCTGAAAACATTTGTGATGTTGTACTTCTTGTTCACTAAATTCATGCTAATGTTGGGTTTTGGAGCTAGCGCCCTACTGACTCCCATTCACTCCTTGAAGGAGAGCTCCCCCTGCCCCAAAATAGCCCAGAATACAACGCGCGGCTCATTGACGATGCATGGGCAACAGACATAATTGGCATTAATACGATTTAAGTGGAGTTTCCATCTCCTCAAATGATTTTTGATTTACCGCAGGTAATTAACAACGTTACGGCTACTTATTGAGAGATCACTATTCATCTGCCTACACTTTGTGGTGACCTACGTAGCCAGAGATGGCTGGCACCTACCCATCAAAAGGTAAACATTTTCTGGTCATGGTTAACAATAGAAACGACTACTAAAGGACACCAATAATAATAAGAGACTAGTTTGGGCCAAGAAACACGAGAAATGGACATTAGACCGGTGGAAATCTGTCCTTTGGTCTGGAGTTCAAATTGGAGATTTTTGGTTCCAACCGCTGTCTGTGAGACGCTGTGTGGGTGAACGGATGATCTCCACATGTGTATATCCCACCGTAAAGCATGGAGGAAGAGGTGTTATGGTTTGGGGGTGCTTTGCTTGTGACACAGTCTGTGATTTATTTAGAATACAAGGCACAACCAGCATGGCTACCACAGCATTCTGCAGTGATACGCCATCCCATCTGGTTTGCGCTTAGTCCCACTATCATTTTTTTTTCAACAGAACAATTACCCAACACACTTCTGGGCTGTGTAAGGGCTATTTTACCAAGGATAGTGATGGAGTGTTGCATCAGATGACCCTCCCTCCACAATCCCTGACCAAATTGAGATGGTTTGAGATGAGTCGGTGCGCAGAGTGAAGGAAAAGCAGCCAACAAGTGCTCAGCATATGTGGCAACTCGTTCAAGATTGTTGGAAAAGCATTCCAGGTGAAGCTGGTTGAGAGAATGCCAAGAGTGTGCAAAGCTGTCAAGGCAAAGGGTGGCTATTTGAAGAATCTCAAATATATCATATATTTTGATTTGTTTAACACTTTTTGGGGGTACTTCATGATTCCTTGTGTCATAACTTGTAGGGGTGTACTGGTACAAGTATTTGTACTGAACCATTCGGTACAGGCCCTCTGAGCCAGAAAATATACATAAACAAATATTTACAAAATAAAAACACTTGGCCAAAAGGCTATGCTTACGCTGCTTTGTATGCCTCTTGAGAAAATCAGATGATAAAAACATTTCAGGCTATTCCGTTAAAACAACTAGATCCTATCCTCACTTTGTAATCAAAATTATAATCTTAATTGCTGCATTTCAAACTATCCGTTTGAGAGGCGCAGCCGGGAACTAGTTCTGTACAGCGGTAAGTAGTGGGGTCGATAAACCAGGAGGATGCTCCATTATCGTTTAAATCTACAGTTTGGGAACATTTTGTCTTCCCAGCAGATTACAATGTGGATGGACAGAGAGAGTTTGTCGCCACTGCTCAACGAGAATAGCCTGCCTATACAGCTGCCAACAACACAAACATGTTGACACATTTACGCTGACATCACCCCAGTATTCATACCACCAGAACAAGACGAAAACGCAAAAACAACACAACTTTGTCTCCACTCTGCTTTCGAGCAGCTATTTGCAGCTGATTCTGACCGGTCCAAAGAAATTACAAGGGCGATAGGTTGGGCCTACAGTTATAGCTGCGGATATACGCCCATTCTTCGTATTTAAGAGGAAAAAAGTTCAGCCTCGTGAAAGTGCCACATTACGAACTTCACCCTCTCGCACCCATTTCAGAATAACAGGTCCTAGCCGCTCTATATAAACTAAAGCCGAAGTTGTCAATGAATTTGTCAATGAATTTGCCAACGCCCCCGGTGTTTAGCTTACTACAGATGGATGGACATCCAGGGTTACAGAGAGCTACTTAACAGTGACATCCCATCACAATATCCCGGAGTGGGAAATTAGAAGTACTACAGACATGCTCCCTTTATGAGAGTCACACAACGGAGCATATTTTTGTATTTGTACAAAGACAGAGCATAGGCCTATAAAATGTCTGAGCCAGGTTTACATAATTGATTTCACACACATATTGCACTTAATTGTGTTTGATGAGTAATGGTGTGTTTTCATTTAAGAAAATGCAGTAATGTGCATATTGATGTGTTTGCTCCAAATTCATATGATCCTACGTTTTTTGAGTCTCTGAACAGCATATTATTATAATTAACAGAATTTCATCTGGTTATTGGGACAGACATTCATGTAATTTTGTACATGCAGGACAAATCTAATAAAACAACTACAATCCAGTTTCTCAAAAACGTGAAATCACACACAATGACTGGGCCCTTCTGTAACATGCCATTCACATCAATGTCATGTTTCCCCTATCTGCCTGCTCCATTGTCTGTTCCATTTTCCGTGTAGCCTGCTGCTGCATGTAACTGTCAAAATAAAGGAAACACCAACATAAAGCATCTTAATATGGCGTTAAGCCGCCAGAACAGCTTCAATGCGCCTTGGCATAGATTCTACAAGTGTCTGAAACCTTCTGTGTGGAAGCACCCCATGCTTGCATTATAATAATTCATAATGATCATTAAAAACTGTCTGACCGCCAGATTATATGGGATGCCACCACTATGGGATGCCACCAAAGGAATTATTCATTTCGATTGAATAAATCACAATTAAAGAAATTAGAATTGAAAATGTTAACTGTGTTAGAGTGTTCTCAACAAACAGACCGGGTAGCTATTACTCTTTCCAAAGTTGATATAACAGAGTGTCGAATTTGCCATCCATTTAGTTGGACTCAACCAGTACTTCCATGGTAATCATCCCAGTCATTTACTCGCCAACATTTTTATAACTAGCTATTATGGATAGTTAGCTAATTCAGTTTGGACTTAAAAAAAAAAAAAAAACGAACATTAAGAAAAACTAAACCCTCCTACTGAACCCTGCACAACTAAGATTTTTTTTAAAGGAGCCCAGCACCAAACCCTACGTATAAATCTTTTTCCCTCTTCCACATACCGGTACTGCCATCAACCATACACTCCGCACGCCAACCAGAACGAGTTCAATGTACAATATCATAGGCACAACCGAGCAAACACCACCTCTTCCTTCCTAATCTGACCTTTGAATCTTGGTCAACCAAACTTTATTTGGAGGGCATATAAATCCCGGCACTTGGGCTCGCTGTCCCACCTCTTCTGCCACACATCTATCATAATGGCTGTACTCTTAAATTTAGCCTCATCTACAGTTGAAGTTGGAAGTTTACATACACTTAGGTTGGAGACATTAAAACTCGTTTATCAACCACTCCACACATTTCTTGTTAACTAACTATAGTTTTGGGCAAGTAGGTTAGGACATCTACTTTGTGCATAACACAAGTAATTTTTCCAACAATTGTTTACAGACAGATTATTTAACTTATAATTAATTCACTGTATCACTATTCCAGTGGGTCAGAAGTTTACATACAATAAATTGACTGTGCCTTTAAACAGCTTGGAAAATTCCAGAAAATGATGTCATGCCTTTAGAAGCTTCTGATGGGCTAATTGACATGATTTGAGTCAATTGGTGGTGTACCTGTGGATGTATTTCAAGGCCTACCTTCAAACTCAGTACCTCTTTGCTTGACATCATGGGAAAATCAAAAGAAATCAGCCAAGACCTCAGACAAACAATTGTTGACCTCCACAAGTCTGGTTCATCCTTGGGAGCAATTTCCAAATGCCTGAAGGTACCATGTTTATCTGTACAAACAATAGTACGCAAGTATAAACACCATGGGACCACGCAGCCATCATACCGCTCAGGAAGAAGACGCGTTGTGTCTCCTAGAGATGAACGTACTTTGGTGCGAGAAGTGCAAATCAATCCCAGAACAACAGCAAAGGATCTTGTGAAGATGCTGGAGGAAACAGGTACAAAAGTACCTATACCCACAGTAAAACGAGTCCTATATCGACATAACCTGAAAGGCCGCTCAGCAGTTTTTATTTATTTATTTATGTCACCTTAATTTAACCAGGTAGGCTAGTTGAGAACAAGTTCTCATTTGCAACGGCGACCTGGCCAAGATAAAGCAAAGCAGTTCAACGCATACAACAACACAGAGTTACACATGGAATAAACAAACATACAGTAGAAAGATCTATATACAGCATGTGCAAATGAGGTAGGATAGGAAGAAGCAAGCAAGAAGCCACTGCTCCAAAGCCGCCGTAAAAAAGCCAGACTAAGGTTTTCAACTGCACATGGGGACAAAGATTGTACTTCTTGGAGAAATGTCCTCTGGTCTGATGAAACAAAAATAGAACTGTTTGGCCATAATGACTATTGTTATGTTTGGAGGAAAAAGGGGGAGGCTTGCAAGCCAAAGAACACCATCCCAACCGTGAAGCACGGGGGTGGCAGCATCATGTTGTGGGGGTGCTTTGCTGCAGGAGGGATTGGTGCACTTCACAAAATAGATGACATCATGAAGATGGAAAATTATGTGGATATATTGAAGCAACATCTTAAGACATCAGTCAGGAAGTTAAAGCTTGGTCCCAAATGGACAATGACCTCAAACATACTTCCAACGTTGTGGCAAAATGGCTTAAGGACAACAAAGTCAAGGTATTGGAGTGGCCATCACAAAGCCCTGACCTCAACCCTATATCAAATGTGTGGGCAGAAAAAGCGTGTGCGAGAAATGAGGCCTACAAATCTGACTCAGTTACACCAGCTCTGTCAGGAGGAATGGGCCAAAATTCACCCAACTTATTGTGGGAAGCTTGTGGAAGGCTACCCAAAACGTTTGACCTAAGTTAAAAAATTTAAAGGCAATGCTACCAAATACTTATTGAGTGTATGTAAACTTCTGACCCACTGGGAATGTGATGAAAGAAGTAAAAGCTGAAAGAAATCATTCTCTCTACTATTATTCTGACATTTCACATTCTTAAAATTAAGTGGTGATTCTATCTGACCCAAGACAGGGAATTTTTACTCTGATTAAATGTGAGGAATTGTGAAAAACTGAGTTTAAATGTATTTGACTGAGGTGTATGTAAACTTCCGTCTTCAACTGTACTAACTTGACTGTGTATCGGGGTTCCCCAATTTGATCTTATCCCAATGTAATCAAGGTAAGGAAATTATGTTTTTGTGAAATACTGCAGTGCCTTTCGAAAGTATTCATACCCCTTGACTTAGCCGCCTGGCTACTCCAACCTCGGCCAACAGCTCCGCCCCCCCCCCCCCCCCCCCCGCAGCTACTCGCCCAAGCCTCTCCAGGTTCTCCTTTACCCAAATCCAGATAGCAGATGTTCTGAAAGAGCTGCAAAACCTGGACCCGTACAAATCAGCTGGGCTTGACAATCTGGACCCTCTATTTCTGAAACTATCCGCCACCATTGTCGCAACCCCTATTACCAGCCTGTTCAACCTCTCTTTCATATCGTCTGAGATCCCCAAGGATTGGAAAGCTGCCGCAGTCATCCCCCTCTTCAAAGGGGGAGACAACCTGGACCCAAACTGTTACAGACCTGTATCCATCCTGCCCTGCCTATCTAAGGTCTTCGAAAGCCAAGTCAACAAACAGGTCACTGACCATCTCGAATCCCACCGTACCTTCTCCGCTGTGCAATCTGGTTTCCGAGCCGGTCACGGGTGCACCTCAGCCACGCTCAAGGTACTAAACGATATCATAACCGCCATCGATAAAAGACAGTACTGTGCAGCCGTCTTCATCGACCTTGCCAAGGCTTTCGACTCTGTCAATCACCATATTCTTATCGGCAGACTCAGTAGCCTCGGTTTTTCTGATGACTGCCTTGCCTGGTTCACCAACTACTTTGCAGACAGAGTTCAGTGTGTCAAATCGGAGGGCATGCTATCCGGTCCTCTGGCAGTCTCTATGGGGGTACCACAGGGTTCAATTCTCGGGCCGACTCTTTTCTCTGTATATATCAATTATGTTGCTCTTGCTGCGGGCGATTCCCTGATCCACCTCTACGCAGACGACACCATTCTATATACTTCCGGCCCGTCCTTGGACACTGTGGTATCTAACCTCCAAACGAGCTTCAATGCCATACAACACTCCCTCCGTGGCCTCCAACTGCTCTTAAACGCTAGTAAAACCAAATGCATGCTTTTCAACCGTTTGCAGCCTGCACCCGCACGCCTGACTAGCATCACCACCCTGGACCACCCCGACCTTGAATATGTGGACATCTATAAGTACCTAGGTGTCTGGCTAGACTGTAAACTCTCCTTCCAGACTCATATCAAACATCTCCAATCGAAAATCAAATCTAGAGTCGGCTTTCTATTCCGCAACAAAGCCTCCTTCACTCACGCCGCCAAACTTACCCTAGTAAAACTGACTATCCTACCGATCCTCGACTTCGGCGATGTCATCTACAAAATTGCTTCCAACACTCTACTCAGCAAACTGGACGCAGTTTATCACAGTGCCATCCGTTTTGTCACTAAAGCACCTTATACCACCCACCACTGCGACCTGTATGCTCTAGTCGGCTGGCCCTCGCTACATATTCGTCGCCAGACCCACTGGCTCCAGGTCATCTACAAGTCCATGCTAGGTAAAGCTCCGCCTTATCTCAGTTCACTGGTCACGATGGCAACACCCACCCGTAACACGCGCTCCAGCAGGTGTATCTCACTGATCATCCCTAAAGCCAACACCTAATTTGGCCGCCTTTCGTTCCAGTTCTCTGCTGCCTGTGACTGGAACGAATTGCAAAAATCGCTGAAGTTGGAGACTTTTATCTCCCTCACCAACTTCAAACATCTGCTATCTGAGCAGCTAACCGATCGCTGCAGCTGTACATAGTCTATCGGTAAATAGCCCACCCATTTTTACCTATCTCATCCCCATACTGTTTTTATTTATTTTATTTTCTGCTCTTTTGCACACCAATATCTCTACCTGTACATGACCATCTGATCATTTATCACTCCAGTGTTAATCTGCAAAATTGTAATTATTCGCCTACCTCCTCATGCCTTTTGCACACAATGTATATAGACTCTCCTTTTTTCTACTGTATTATTGACTTGTTAATTGTTTACTCCATGTGTAACTCTGTGTTGTCTGCTCACACTGCTATGCTTTATCTTGGCCAGGTCGCAGTTGCAAATGAGAACTTGTTCTCAACTAGCCTACCTGGTTAAATAAAGGTGAAATATATATATATATTTTTTAAAGACAGTTTGTTGTGTTACAGCCTGAATTCAAAATGGATTAAATAAATATTTTTATCACTCATCTACACACAATACCCCATAATGACAAAGTGAAAACATGTTTTTAGAAATATTGGCGAATGTATTGAAAATGAAATACAGGAATAACTAATTTACATAAGTATTCACACCACTGAGTCAATACTTTGTAGGAGCACCTTTTAAGAGTCTTTAAGAGCTTTCCACACCTACATTGTTCGACATTTGCCCATTTTATTCTTTTAAAATTCTTCAAGCTCCCCAATTGGTTGTTGATCATTGCTAGACAGCCAATTCTTGTCTTGTCTTAGATGTTTAAGTAGATTTAAGTCAGAACTGTAAGGAACATCTACTGTCTTCTTTGGTAAGAAACTCCAGCGTAGATTTGGCCTTGTGTTTTATGTTATTGTCCTGTTGAAAGATGATTCATGTTCCAGTCTCTGGTGGGAAGCAGACTGAACCAGGTTTTCCTCTAGGATTTCGCATGTGCTTAGCGCCAATCCGTTTATTTTCTTTATCCTGAAAAAATCCCCAGTCCTTAACAATTACAAGGATACCCATAACATGATGCAGCTACCACTGTACTTGATAATATGGAGAGTGGTACTCGGTAATATGTTGTATAACAATTTGTATTCAGGACAAAAAGTGGCACATTTTTTGCAGTATTACTTTGGTGCAAAATGCAGGTTTTGGAATATTTGTATTCTGTACAGGTTTCCTTCTTTTCACTCTGTCATTTAGGTTAGTATCGTGGAGTAACTACAATGTTGTTGATCCATCCTCAGTTTTCCCCTATCACAGCCATTCAACTCTAAAGTTACCATTGGCCTCATGGTGAAATCCCTGATCAGTTTCCTTCCGATCCGGCAACTGAGTTAGGAAGGACGCCTGTATCTGGGTGTATTATTACACCATCCAAAGTGTAAGTAATAACTTCCCCATGATTCCTCAAAGGGATATTCAATGTCTGCTTTTTTTTTTTTTACCCATCTACCAATAGGTGCACTTCTCTTTTTTTGTTAAACCTCCCTGGTTTTTGTGGTTGAGTCTGTGTTCGTAATTCACTGCTTGACTGAGGGACCTTACATATCATTTTGTATGTGTGGGGTTCAGAGATGAGGTAATCATTCAAAAATCATGTTAAACACTATTATTGCACACAGAGTGAGTCCATGCAACTTATGTTACTTGTTTGACATATCTTTACTCTTGAACTTAGTTTTGCCATAACAAAGGGGTTGAATACTTATTGACTCCAAGACATTTCAGCTTTTCATTTTTTATTAATTTATAAAAATTTCAAAACACATAATTCCCCTTTGACATTATGGGCTATGGCCTTATAGAGTTGGTTGAGACCGGTCTTAGTGCCAGCTTCGCTTTGTGGTGGTAAATAAGACGGCTACGAATAATACAGATGAGAACTCTCTTGGTAGATAGTGCGGGCGACAGCTTATCATAAGGTATTCTACCTCAGGCAAGCAATACCTCGAGACTTATTTAATATTAGACATCGCGCACCAGCTGTTATTGACAAAAATACACACACCCCCACCCCTCGTCTTACCAGAGGTAGTGTCTCTGTTCTGCCGGTGCATGGAAAATCCCGTAAACTCTATATTGTCCGTTTCTTTGTTCAGCCACGTCTCAGTGAAACATAAGATATTACAGTTTTAAATGTTCCGTTGGTAAGATAATCTTGATAGTAGGTCATCAATTTTATTTTCCAACGATTGCACGTTAGCAAGGAGAATGGAAGGCATTGGGAGTTTGCTCGCTCGCCTCCGGATTCTCAGAAGTATCCCCGATCTGCGCCCTCTTTTCGGGCATCTTTTCTTCACGCAAAGATGCAAAGATGCATCATTATAAAACAAAGCACCTTGCATTGGTTGCTTTGGTTAAAGGGATACTTTGGGATTTTGGCAATGAGGCCCTTTATCTACTTTCCCAGAGTCAGATTAACTCATGGATACTGTTTTTATGTCTCTGCGTCCAGTATGAAGGATGTTAGTTAGTTTTGTGAGCCAATGCTAACTAGCTTTAGTGCAATGACTGGAAGTCTGTGGATATCTGCTAGCATGCTAACGCTAGTTAACCATTGCGGTAGTTAGCAACTTCCTTCAAACTGCACCCAGACATAAAAATGGTAACCACAAGTTTATCTGACTCTGGGGAAGTGCTGTAGATAAAGAGCTTCATTGCCAAAATCCCTAATGTATCCCTTTAAGATAGCGACTTCCAAATAATTACTCTCCCTACCAAATTTCTTTCCAATTCAGGCATTGTTTCTTCGGTAAAGTACAATATACCGCAGTAGGCCTACTGGCCTTGTGGTCCTGTAAGAATATATAAAGGTTCACTGTTGAGTGTTATCATGTTCTATAAATAAATCTCCACTATCCACACAAAACGTTACACTTAGTGTGGCATGAACACAACCAGTCATGATGCCTTCATCTGATTTTCAAACAAATCACTTCCAAAAGTAGGCAACCTGTGCATGTTCGTCCACTCCAAAATAATCCAAGAAGTGCAATGCATGTATACTCATGCCATTTGATGAATGGAAATATAAATCTGTTGACAAAACACCAGACAGTGTGCCTAATGTCATTCAGCGATTTCCATTGATAATTGATGTGTCTTGCTTACAAATGTACCTTTTTTGTAGCCTGACATGTCGGGACACCTGAAATAGGGCTGAAACTGTCGTGGGAAAAACAGCAATTTACTAGATTAGGCTACAATGTGTAGGCCTATTACCACAAACTTCAAATAGGCCTACCGTAGCCAGTTATGTAGAGGTAAGAAAATAGGTGGCTAAACTGATTGCTCGTCGCAGGGAAAAAATAAACACTCCCTATTCTTTCAATGCATTTTTCTGAAAAAGGTGGGTAAACTGCATTTAGTTGTTTACCCTCCACAAGGCCTACACCACTGCCGGTAGCCTACCCTCTCAGCCGAGGCAATTTTACACACATGAACACATGCAGAACAGGTAGTCTACATTCAATATAATACACAGCAGTGGAGGCTGCTGGGGGGAGGACGGCTCATAATAATGGCTAGAATGGAGTCAATGGAATGGCATCAAACACGTGGTTCATATCATTCCATTGACTCCATTCCAGACATTATTATAAGCCGTCCTCCCCTCAGCAGCCTCCACTAATACACAGGTAGGAGTTGAATCAAAACATGTTTACACCCTAGTTCATGAGTTGTCCATAATTCATGAGTTGAATGCTTGGAGTCTTCACAGATCGTGTGACATTAAACACTACCTTTTTTTCCTGACAATAATGACATTAATGACAGTGTTATTTGTCTATATTAGGCATTTACCAATTGAATTAGAACATTGAACTTAAACCCTGTACAATTCCTGGATCTTGGAGATCTCGTAAAATGCACTGTATTTCGCCATGAAAACAGTTCTCATGGGCATACAAATCCAAAATAATGTAGGCTTCTATTGCTAAATTGAATGCATCTAACCAAAGGAGAACTATAGTCCTACTTTCATTAATATTGGATGGATTAGATGCGCATTTGGGTCTAGCTGTAGGCTAGTTGTCTAGTGATATTGGAGACCATCAGCTTTTCCAGAAAATAAACAAATATAGATAGAACATAAATGGTCTACTACTTCTGGCCACAGACAGCACAGAGAACACCAATACCCGCTCGCACCCGAAAAACAAAGCATTGAACCCTCTAAACAGCTGACTGACAAACGCAAACAATGCTAAATCTCATGTATTGCAATTAAGACTATTTGTATCAAGGTTGCATGGCAATTTTTTGGGGAAAATTAGCAAGTACAAAAGAAAATCTATGAGACCTCAGCTGAGACCTGAAATTCTGCAAACCTGAGTGGACATTGCCATGGACAGGGAGATTGTTTGTGCAGCCATGCAGAAATAAATAGCTTCGACTATGACAAAGAGGTGTGGGTGTTTGTTTCATTTGGTAGCTTTTATTTAAATATCTACCACTGTGAAACATTTTACCATTGCATTTTAAACAAATAGGAGAATGGTTAAATTAGCATTATTTAGAGACTCCTCCAAGGTTAGACTTCAGCTGCATTTAAGGGAGCTAAGGTCTCATTCAGGGGAGCTGAGCGCCCTCTGGCTCCCCCGTAATTCGCACCCTGCTCGCACTGTATCTGCAAGCTGTTGGCTAGAGTGCACGTGCCAATACCAGAGTGAGCACACTCACTATATAACGCAGCATTTGGTTGTGAGAAAACCATCAGTAGAGTTGAAAATGAGATGGAAACCCATTTAACTTGTATTTTTTATTTGGTACATGGGAATTTAAATGCAAAATATATTTTTATTTGAATGATATCATCTCACACAGCCTTTTATCCCCAACAAGTCAATTTGATGGACATACATCTCAGGTGGGAAAATTAACATTTTGTTTTTATGTAATTTAAAAATATATATTTGCATGAAAATCTGTAACCAATTGGATGGAAACCTAGCTTGTGTGTGATTTTGTTTTATGAAGAAAATATCACTAATCATTTCCCCTGTTATTTACATAGTGTGGACCACAATAGAAAATGACAGATCAAAGCTGGGCACGACTGTAGTCACGACTGTAAAATGAAATGGTCAAGAATGCAATATTAATGGTTTGCAATGGTTTTTACAATTGATTTTATCCTGTCCAACATATGCTTGCAAGCTCACATTGGACCAAAACACAGCATACAGGTATCTGATGTGGTCTAAGGAGAACAGAAACGTGACGTGGGGAAATAAAAGGAACAGCTGGATCCTGATCACCCAGAGAAGTTTGAGGAATGGTCACAAGTGCTGTGTAGAGAGGGTCTGACTGAACGCTGTTACTGGGAGGTAGAGTGGAGGGGGGAGAGGGTTGATATAGGGGTGGCATGTAGAACAACAAGCAGGACGGGGGAAGCTAGTGATTGGACTCAACAACAAGTCCTAGAGTCTGGAGTGCTCTGATGACAGATACTTTCTGGCACAATTATCATAAAACCGTCATACCTGTCCACTCATCCCGCACCAACAGAGTAGGTGTTTATCTGGACTGGCCGGCCGGTACTCTATACTTCTACAGCATCTCCTTTGGCGCACTGACCCACCTGTTCACATTCCACTCATTCACAGAGCCCCTATACCCAGGGTTTGGTCTGGCTCTTTCACTGACCCTGTGCCACTTAGCTATAACAGTGTTAGGATAAAGGACCTATCCGTTCTACTATAGTGCTACTATAGCATGCTACTGTGATTTTAGTATTATTTTCTCACCTTGAAATTTGTACAAAAAGTGCTCATAATATCAGGACAGTATGAGGACCATGTGTGAAGCTGTAATGCTTAATATGTAACGTATGGATGAGCAGACGGTCCATCTTCTCTGTTTAAAAATGCATTGTAGTACCATAATATGTTTGTAACAGTTATGGTATACTAGCTATACACAATGTGTTTCACTGAGAATCCAGCAGAATCCGGAAAAGAAACAGACAAATCTAGGTCGTTAGATTTCTCCAGCTTCTTCTGCATATTTTTTTGCTGAATTAGAAAAACATTAAACATTTTAGACTTATATCAGAATGGATTGTTTCAAAGCCAAGCTGATTTGGAATGTTTGTATAACAGAACAGAACAGTATGATATCAGCATGAAGCCTCACTTTCACACAGCTCTCTTTTCCTTCTCACAGGTCCACTCTGTGTTGTCCTCTCTGTTCTCCTCTGGAACCATCTCTCTGCCATGTTCACACCCGGGTTGGGCGTCTCAGCTCTCTGCCATGTTCACACCCGGGTTGGGCGTCTCATCTCTCTGCCATGTTCACACCCGGGTTGGGCGTCTCATCTCTCTGCCATGATCACACCCGGGTTGGGCGTCTCATCTCTCTGCCATGTTCACACCCGGGTTGGGCGTCTCATCTCTCTGCCATGTTCACACCCGGGTTGGGCGTCTCAGCTCTCTGCCATGTTCACACCCGGGTTGGGCGTCTCAGCTCTCTGCCATGTTCACACCTGGGTTGGGTGTCTCATCTCTCTGCCATGTTCACACCCGGGTTGGGTGTCTCATCTCTCTGCCATGTTCACACCCGGGTTGGGTGTCTCATCTCTCTGCCATGTTCACACCCGGGTTGGGTGTCTCAGCTCTCTGTAAGGAAGTCTAAGATCCCTGCACCTTTTCCCCGTAGATGGTTCCGTTAAACCGCAATGAGGTGCATTCTTCCTTTGATTCCTTGCATCCTCTCTCCTACTCCCTCCCTCCCTCCCTCCCTCAAAATGCAGGCTACAAATTGAAGGGTACTAATACTAAAGTGAGTTATAAATGTATGTGGGTATTAAAACTCTGAACTTGTATTACCGACGGTGGACAGTGGATAATATTTAACATGATAGGCTACAAATGGAAAATAGTGAAAGTCTGGGCATATAATTAAAACATTTGAGAGTGCACAAAGGTTAAACGGCAGTCATCAGCTTGGTAATTAAAAGGAAAAAATGAAGTAGATATTTTTCCACTTGGAACCTGACAGGTTGCTCAACCTTATTAATGGTTTTCTCGTACATAAAGCTGGTGGAATTAAGTCAACGTCAGAATACGCATATCCGTAGACACTTCTGCCATCTCCAACCCAAACGAATAGCTGGCTGGTACATCCATTACCCCATGCTTAAGTTCAAGGTCAGAATGAGCACAGACAGGAAAGTGCATGAAAAAGGAATTAAGTTCCTTTTATGTGCGCATATCTTGGTTCTGAATTGCCCCTTTTAAAGACGTGTATGTTCATGTAACTTTTAAAGACGTGTATGTTCATATAACTTTTAAAGACGTGTATGTTCATGTAACTTTTAAAGACGTGTATGTTCATGTAACTTTTAAAGACGTGTATGTTCATATAACTTTTAAAGACGTGTATGTTCATATAACTTTTAAAGACGTGTATGTTCATATAACTTTTAAAGACGTGTATGTTCATGTAACTTTTAAAGACGTGTATGTTCATGTAACTTTTAAAGACGTGTATGTTCATATAACTTTTAAAGACGTGTATGTTCATATAACTTTTAAAGACGTGTATGTTCATGTAACTTTTAAAGACGTGTATGTTCATATAACTTTTAAAGACGTGTATGTTCATATAACTTTTAAAGACGTGTATGTTCATATAACTTTTAAAGACGTGTATGTTCATATAACTTTTAAAGACGTGTATGTTCATATAACTTTTAAAGACGTGTATGTTCATATAACTTTTAAAGACGTGTATGGTCATATAACTTTTAAAGACGTGTATGTTCATATAACTTTTAAAGACGTGTATGGTCATATAACTTTTAAAGACGTGTATGTTCATATAACTTTTAAAGACGTGTATGTTCATATAACTTTTAAAGACGTGTATGTTCATATAACTTTTAAAGACGTGTATGTTCATATAACTTTTAAAGACGTGTATGTTCATATAACTTTTAAAGACGTGTATGGTCATATAACTTTTAAAGACGTGTATGTTCATGTAACTTTTAAAAACGTGTATGTTCATAACTTTTAAAAACGTGTGTTCATATAACTTTTAAACTGGTCTCAAACTTGTAAAACACATAATAAAATAAATCACTACACGGTACAAGAAAAGTGATGTTCTGGTTCAATTTGACCCTCAATTTGACCTTAGTCTATATAACTTTTGAACGGTGTGTCCTAGAAGCTGCTTTCTGCACAGGAATGATATCCCTATGATACTCAGACGCTGAACAACACTGATCTGGAGTCAAATTGACCTGCAATTTGACTCTTGAACTTTCTGTAAAACACATAATAAAATAAAATAAATCACTACATGGTACAAGAAAAGTGACATCCATGATGTTCTGGGTCAATTTGACCCCCATAATTTGACCTTGACCTTAGTATATATAACTTTTGACTGGAGTGTCCTAGAAACAAGCTGCACAGGAATGGTGCAACCACGCCGACCACATAGATATGAGAATGATTTCCCTATGATGTTCAGAGGCTGAGCAACACTGATCTGAATTTCAGCTAAAACTGAGTTTTGACAAATGTTGACTTAAAACGTTGGATCACGGACGATCTGACGGATTTATGACTTTGACATGCATCAAACATTTGGCTCTATTGAAAGGTTGGGGCTATTCACCCAGGGAAAAGAGCATCTGAAAGAAGACATTCTCAGCAACATTTAAGGGAAACTGTGCTTTCTGTGACTGTACCTACTGTATTAACCTGGAACATAACTTGTGTGTAGGGTTTCCTGTATTAAGTCTCGCTATTGTTATTTTACTGCTGCTCTTTAATTACTTGTTAATTTTATTTCTTATTCTTATCCATTTTTAAAAATATTTTTTTTAAACTGCATTGTTAGGGGTTCATAAGTAAGCATTTCACTGTAAGGTCTACAACTGTTGTATTCGGTGCAAGTGACTAAAATTTGATTTGAAGGAGAGCATAATAGTTGACCTACAGTATACATGACCGTTGAAATGAATTTGACCTCAGTTTAATAACATACAAGAACATCATCTTCATAACATATATTATCTATTATACATATCACATGCAAAAGCATAAAGAGCAATACACATCCTCTTCTTACATAACCCTTTCCTGCAGTCAAACAACCTAGTGGCCTCATTGGTAGAATGTTATTCATCTTTTTTTATTATTAATAAACATGATTTTTAAAAAATGCAGAAAATCTATGTCAAACAGTTTCGTTATATTTCAGTCTTCTGTGATGTACAGTATATAAAGTCTATTGGGATGTAAATTAAAAATGTAATACATTTCAACTCTATATCTGACATGGTACAGGTGTCTTCTTTTTTTTAAGCCCATGTGTGAGTTGTATACTTTTGTTTCAAAGTACATTTTCTTAAGACTACCAAGTCACCCTGATTTAGCCCACTGCATTAAAAGGTTATCTCACAGTTTATACAACAGAGTCGCTGAGTCTGTCTCTCTAAATTCATTGAAGCTGTGTGTGTATGTGTACATGCGTGCGTGCGTGCGTGTACATCTGTGAAGTTACATTTGTGTGTGTGTGTCAGGTGAGGCTGTACTGTCCCAGAGCAATGATCAGGTCCTGTAGAGGTTGTGTGTGTTCTGCTTCCAGCAGGTCGTGTTGAAGGCTGAAGTGTGTGAGGTGTATGAACAACGTGTTGAGGTGGGGGTGTAGTCCCAGAACCAGGGCCTCTCTGTAGTGACTCCAGTAGATATGAGCCAGAACACGGAACAACAGCAGAAACACCTTCTTGACCAAGAAAATAAAGCCTGCTGGGAACACTGACCCTGGTGAAATGAGATGGATAGGATGTAGAGAGGTGTTGGGGATAAGAGAGGCAAGGGAAATAGTGAGGAGGCAGAGGATGATGTGTAAGGTAGTGGGGGAGTGGGAATGAAAGGGGAGAAGGGTTGAGTATTTTATTGACTGATAGATCAGTTGGTTTGTTATGTTGTAGTCATTGGTTGATGATCAGTAGGGCAGTGAATGTCTGCAGCACTTGTGTTCATTTACTATACTGTGTGTGTGCGTGCGTGCGTGCGTACGTACCTGCTCTGGTGGGGAAGACGTCTTCATCTGTCAGTAGGTCTTGGATGTAGGACATGGTATAGTCAAAGTAGAGAGGAGCGGAACACCTCAACTTCTTCCCCTGATCGTCTGTCCATGTATACACTCTACACACAGACACATTGAGGGAGCAGAAGGGTATGTCTGCATGAGTGTGAATATTAACATACGTACGTGTGTGTGTGTGTTTGAGTGTGACTTACATGTTATTTGGTCCGCAGGCTGTAGGACAGGTGGTAGGAGTACATAACTCAGAAAGGGTACTGGAGAACAGGTTAATATGCTTAAAGAACGCTACCGCTGGAGAGGGGGAGAGAGAAACAGTTTAGGTTATAGTAATGCAATATTGGGATTAGGGATATACAAAATTAACCCTAACTCTTTTGGCATAACCCTAAAGTAACCGTATCTTCATTTCTACATCCTGGTTCAACCCTAGCTTCATGTCTACATCCCGGTTCAACCATAACCTCAACCACAACTCTAATCTTGGCATAACCCTAACTCACTTTATGTTTAACCCTGGTTTAACCCTAACCCTAACACTCCCAAATAGGGCTCCCATTTCTGAATTCCCAATGTATGTGTGTGTGCGTGCGTGCGTGCATATATATATATACTGACTGTTGCTGGCGAGCCACTCAGCCTGGTCCAGTCCGGGTGGCAGGGCGGTGAGGGCGGTCATGTCGGTGTGTGTGATCCTCTCAGAGACATACTGCTGCTGCAGATAGGGACGCTCCTCCAACACCAGCTCATTGTTATTATCTCCCCTAAACAATACAACACACACAGTTAAAGTGTGAGTGTGTCTGTCAGTATTTAAGTGTCCATGTTTCACTGCTCCAGCTGCAGTCATCAGATTGCATTGTTTGCAGTCTGGACTATATGGTTTACTATATGCTCACACACACAGCTGTTGCTGCAGTCTCTTCCCAGGTAGCACATAACATTCTGAAAACCAATTGTGTTTGTCTTGTTATTCTGGAAAATAACTCCAATTGACTCTCAACTAATTCATACCTTCAGGTTAATACATTTACCCCTATATTATTCTAATTGTAGTCTTATAGAGTTATTACTAAAATAACTCATAAGTCAGGTCTTCTTAGAAAACCAGTTGGTCCAATAACTAGACTGGTGCCCTGCTAATCATTTCAAAGTAATACGTGTACACACTACCTTACAGTATGTATTAACTCATTTGTTAGTACAATTAACTGTTTCAGAAAAATCCACAATATTTAGGAGTGACCAAGCTATACGATATATATGATTAATATTTGGTTGTACACTCCCATTTCATTGGTAATAATAGATTTTTGACCCCATCTGTCACTTCTTTGATCCTTCTTCAGGCAGAAAGGGTGTAATCTCACAGAGAAATGCTGTGATGTGTTGGCTTCAGTTCTCAGCTCAAACTCCTCTAATCTAGGAGAGAGCTGGACCTGAGTGATACTAGTCTGCAGGATGCAAGACTGGAGCTGCTCTCTGCTCAACTGGGGAATCCACACTGTAAACCGAAGACACTGAAGTAATGACATCGCTCAAATATGCCATTAAAACTCATTTGTTAGAAAATATAAATTGATCCTTCATGTAGAGCTGAGATGGAAATGTTTTTCTCCCATTGCAGGCTGAGAGTTGTAAAGTCACAGCGGAAGGCTTTGCTTCTCTGGCTTCAGCTCTGAGGTCAAATCTCTCACACCTGATAGAGCTGGATCTCAGTAACAATGAACTGCAGGATTTAGGAGTACAGCTGCTCTCTGGAGGACAAGGGAGTCCACACTGTAAACTGGAGGTTTTGAGGTGAGATATATCATACAGAACTTTGGTCATATTCTATCTCAGCCAGTGTGTGTCAGCGAGTGTGAATATATACATACTGAAATACACATTCGGTATATATTCATGCCTGTTGTAGTACAATGTTCCTTAGAGCTTGGTGAGAGCATGGTTATCCTGTGGTTATTTTGCATACAACCTTCCCACAACTTTCTGGGAATGGTGCAGGATAATCACTTGGTTGGGAACATTCTCAGCACATTTAAGGAATTTGACAAAAAAAGAATTATTATTGTGGTTATTTCATTACTTTAACCTTAAAGTTTAAACATGGTTAGATTTGTCAATTTTGGTAACGTTCAAGGAACGTTCTCCAACTGGTTTGACATTGGGGAATGTTCTCCAATAGTTCAGAGAACATTAAGAAACAACTTTCTTCTGTGGGAATTTCAGTACTTCAGCATAACGTTTCCTACAGGTTTCCTCATAGTTCTATTTGTTATTGTTACACAAAACATTAGTAACGTTCAAAGAATGTTCTAAGAACATTATTAAAAAATATATACGTTCCGTTCCGTTCTCAAAACTTTGAAATGGGGTCTGTTTGAATAGACTAAAATGAATAAAGAAAGCTTTGAATGAATATAAAAATTAAAAATAAACACACTAGCGCCATCCCGGTGGTGCAGTGGACTAGTTCAAAGGATAGAGAATAGAAGATCATAAGTGCGAATCTCACTGACACCGTGCCACAATAAAATGCCTAAGCAAATTAATTTCAATGTCCTCCTATCTGTGTTCAAAACAGTTAACCTAAGCTAGCAGTGTTATTAAAACTAATTTAAAAATGTTCAAATAACCAATCATTTCCATTCTCAGAATGTTCATAAAACAATCTCAGAACCTCCCTGCAAACTAAATAAATGTATTCCCAGAACAAGCAACATTTTCACTTCCATTCTTAAAAAGTTTTGAAAAAAACATTGTTTTACCGGTCAGGAAGATTTGTTACCAGACCAGTGGGAAACCAAAAACGTTCTCTGTCACAACTTCCAAGGACCTACAGTGACCAAAAATATAAACGCATGTAAAGTGTTGGTCCCATGTTTCATGAGCTGAAATAAAAGATCCCAGAAAGGTTCCAAACCTTATTTCTCTCAAATGTTGTGCACAAATTTGTTTACACCCGTTAGTGAGCTTTTCTCCTTTTCCACAATAATCCATCCACCTGACAGGTGTGGCATATCAATAAACTGATTAAACAGATGCACCTTGTGCTGGGGACAATACAAGGCCACTCTAAAATGTGCAGTTTTATCACAACACAATGCCCATAGATGTCTCAAGTTTTGAGGGAGGGTGCAATTGGCATGCTGACTGCAGGAATGTCCACCAGAACTGTTGGCAGATAATTTAATGTTAATTTCTCTACCATAAGCCACCTCCAACGTCCTTTTAGAGAATTTGGCCAACCGGCCTCACAACTGTAGACCACGTGTAACCACGCCAGCCCAGGACTTCCACATCCGACTTCCCCCCCTGCAGGATCATCTGAGAGCTGTCCCCCAGACAGCTGATTAATCTGTTGGTTTGCACAACCAAAGAATTTCTGCACAAACTGTCAGAAACCGTCTCAGGGAATCTCATTTGCGTGCTTGTCGTCCTCACCAGGCTTTTGAGCTGATTGCAGTTCGGCATCATAACCGACTTCAGAGAATGGAAATGATTGTTTATTTGAAGGTTTTTAAATAACTTCCTTAACTTTCACTGAAGATTTAAATTATACTTTTAATTACACTGCTAGCTTAGGTTAAATGCTCACCTTCGATGGCCACTGGCACGCTGGAGAAGTGTGCTCTGCTCTTTCACGGATGAATCCCGGTTTCAACTGCACCGGGCAGATGACAGACGTCATGGCGTTATGTAGGTGAGCGGTCTGCTGATGTCAACATTGTGAACAGTGCCCCAGGGTGGCGGGGGTGTTATGGTATGGACAGGCATAAGCTACGGACAACGAACACAATTGTATTTTATCGATAGCAATTTCAATGCACAGAGATACCGTGACGAGATCCCGAGGCCCATTGTCCTGACATTCATCTGCCGCCATCACCTCATGTTTCAGCATGACAATACACTGCCTCATGTCGCAAGGATTTGTACACAATTCCTAGAAGCTGAAAATGTCCCAGTTCAGACATGTCGCCCATTGAGCATGTTTAGGATGCTCTGGATCAACGTATACGACAGTGTGTTCCAGTTCCTGCCAATATCCAGTCCAACATTCCACAAGCATGATCAACTCTATGCGAAGGAGATGTGTCGCGCTGTATGAGGCAGATACTGACTGGGTTTCTGATCCACACCCATACCTTTTTTTTAAAGGTATCTGTGACCAACAGATGCAGATCTGTATTCCCAGTCATGTGAAATGCATATATTAGGGCCTAATCAATTCATGTAAATTGACTGATTTCCTCATATGAACTGTAAGTCAGTAAAATGTTTGAAATAGGTGCATGCTGCGTTTATATTTTGGTTCAGTGTAAATATGCTAGCTTGGTTATCTCCGGTGCTCATGGGTGCTAAAGCGATTTAATTATGCGCCTGTGTAATGAGGTTAAAGAGCTGTGTGTCTGGTCGTTACGGAAGTATCTGTTCAGCTTAACAAATCAGAGATGAGGAGGGGCGGGCTGAGGAGATGATAAAGTGAGAGGGGTAATACTTTGTTATAATGCATTATAACCACAGACACATTAAATGTATTGTGATATTGGTCAATGTCTCTGTCCTAGAGAGTCTAAACCAGGGACTGGAGCCAGAGAGATTTGACTTCATGCAAAGCAGGTCCACTGTACTACACTACACTGTCAATGTTTTCCACTGTACTACACTACACTGTCAACGTTTTCCACTGTACTACACACACTGTCAACGTTTTCCACTGACTATATCAACACACAGTCAGTAAAGTGAAAGCAACGAAAATACTTTCAACCTTGATATCTGTGTGTGTATTTGAGAATGTGTGTGTGTGACCTTGTTACACTGATAACAGACACATTCTGTTCTCTATGAGGAGTTTCAGTCCCTGCTGGGGTTGCCTTGGTGTGTGTGTCCTATTGGCAAAACAGCATGGCCTTTGTCCACAGGAGAAAGAGAGAGACAGAGAGCAAGTGAACGATGACAGAGGGAGGTTAGGGTTAAAGGCTAAGGTCAGGATAAAGTATGTAGGAATCTTCAGAATGGCTTTTAAACAGCATCTGGGGATGGTGCAGACAGAAGGAAGGTCACATTGGGAATCAATATAGTGAATTAGCGGTGAACACAGCGATCAGCCTGGTTTTACCACGCTGAGGGAACTGTCAACTCAACTTCCTCCCTATTCTACTCTACACAATTGCCCCTTTATTTAGACTACCCTCTCTACCAACCACCTGTACACACACACACACACACACACACACACACACACACACACACGAATCCAAAGTAGGTGGTGTGTTTATAGGTAAACAGAATCCACTGTGAGCCTGCTCTCTCACTCGTGTGTGTGTGTGTGTGTGTTAAAGTTTCACTGCACTCTGTGGATGAAGCAAACAGTAAACCAAGCATAACTGTCTCTGTTCAAAAAGCCACACAAGCAATCTATATATTCATGACATTTTTTTAAAGCACACACAATCTCTTCTTAAACACTTTTTGAACCACAATCCCATCATTCCTGTTTTTTGCCTCAGAAAAGGAATCTATATCCCCGTTGATGTTATCAGACAAATATGTGCCCCACACACACACACACGTCCTTATAAAGAGAACATTCCTCAGTTTACCATGTCCAGCAGCCGTCTCTCTTTTTCCCAGTCCCTACGTCTCTCACTCTATCCCCAATTTTCTCTCTCCACCTCAGTTCAGATCTTTTGAGTTCTAACTAACTGTTCAACCTACTGCCAGCCCTACTCACAAACCCAGTCTAATCTGAACTAGCATAGAACAATGAGAGGGAAGGGGGGGAATGGATAGATTGAGAGAGAGGAAGTGGAGAGATACTCACAGTTTGTTGACGTCAGAGGGCTGGGGTACTATTTGTGTATCCGCAGCAGAGGGGTGACTCTGGCAGCCCCCCATGGCTGGGAGCTAAGACCTCGGAGTAGCCAGCGACAACCCTTTCCATCCGGGGCCGGGCTGTTACACACACAACATAACACACTCACACATGCTCTCACAGTCACTCATACAAAACACACTAACGTAGACACACTATACTACACACTAACACACAGACCTCCTCCAGCAAAGTTCCAAATATGAATTATATTCCACAAGTGTAAAATCCACTGTGTACAGAAAAGTCCTCTTCTCCCTCCTCGTGTTAGTGTGTGTCTGTTCTTTGTCTGTGTCCCACGCCCCTAGACTCCTCCTCTGTGAGGTGGACAGGCAGGTTTCTCCACAAACATATTTACTGAGCCAAGAGCTCTCTACTCCTCCCCCTCCATCTCTACTCCACCCCTCCCTCCATCTCCCTGCACTAGGTAGCCTCGTGGTCAGAGCGTTGGGCCAGAAACCGAAAGGTTGCTGGATCGAATCCCCGAGCTGACAAGGTAAAAATCTGTCATTCTGCACCCTGAACAAGGCAGTTAACCCACTGTTCCCCGGTAGGCCGTCATTGTAAATAATAATTTGTTCTTAACTGACATGCCTAGTTAAATAAGGATTAAATAAAAAAAATAAAAAAATCTCTACTCTACTCCACCCACCCCTCCATCTCTACTCCACCCCCTCCCCTATCCATCTCTACTCCTCCATCTCTCCTCCACCCCGCCTCCCCTCTCTACTCCACCCCTTCCATCTCCCCCTCCCTACTCCACCCCCTCCCTCCCTCCATCTCTACTTCACCCCCCCCTCCCTCCATGTCTACTTCACCCCCCCCCTCCCTCCATCTCTACTTCACCCCCCCCTCCCTCCATCTCTACTTCACCCCCCCCTCCCTCCAACTCTACTTCACCCCTCGCTCCATCTCTACTCCACCCCCTCGCTCCCTCCCCCCATCTCTACTCCATCCCCTCCCTCCCTCCATCTATACTCCACCCCTCACTCCCCCTCTACTCCGCCCCTTCCCACCCCCTCCTTCCACCCCCTCCCTCCCTCTCTACTCCACCCCTCCCTCCCTCTCTACTCCACCCCTCCCTCCCTCTCTACTCCAACCCCTCTCTCCCTCTCTACTCCAACCCCTCCCTCCACCCCCTCCATCTCTACTCCACCCCCTCCATCTCTACTCCACCCCCTCCCTCCACTCCCTCCATCTCTACTCCAGCCCCTCCCTCCTTCTCTACTCCACACCGCCCCCCATCTCTACTCCATCCCATCCCTCCCTCCCTCTCTACTCCACCCCCTCCCTCCCTCTCTACTCCACCCCTCCCTCCTTTCCTCCCTCTCTACTCCACCCACTCCAACCCTCCCTCCCTCCATCTCTACTCCAACCCCTCCCTCCACGCCCTCCATTTCTATTCCACCCCCCCTCCCATCTCTACTCCACACCCCCTCCCTCCCTCTATTCCAACCCTCACTCCACTCCCTCCATCTCTACTCCAGCCCCTCCCTCCTTCTCTACTCCACACCCTCCCTCCATCTCTCTACTCCACCCCTCCCTCCTTTCCTCCCTCTACTCCACCCACTCCATCTCTATTCCAACCCTCCCTCCCTCCCTCCCTCCATCCATCTACTCCAACCCCTCCCTCCACGCCCTCCATCTCTACTCCAGCCCCTCCCTCCTCTACTCCACACCCTCCCTCCATCTCTCTACTCCACCCACTCCATCTCTATTCCAACCCTCTCTCCCTCCATCCATCTCTACTCCACCCCCTCCCTCCATCTCTACTCCATCCCCTCCCTCCCCCCAGCTCTATTCCATCCCCCTCACTCCATACATCTATACTCCAACCCCTCACTCCATACCCCCCATCCATCTATACTCCAACCCCTCACTCACTCCCTCCATCTCTACTCTACCTCCTCCCCCCCCCATCTCTACTTCACCCCCTCCCTCCATCTCTACTCCACCCCCTCCCAACCCTCTCTCCAGCCATCCATCTCTACTCTACCCCATCCATCTCTACTCGAAACCCCTCACTCCACTCCCTCCATCTCTACTCCATCTCCTCCCTCCCTACTCCACCCCCTCCCTCCCTCCACCCATCTCTACTCCACCCCCTCCCTCCCTCCCTCCATCCATCTCTACTCCACCCCCTCCCTACTCCACCCCCTCCCTCCACCCGTCTCTACTCCACCCCCTCGCTCCTTTCCTCCCTCTCTACTCCACACCCTCCCTCCCTACTCCATTCCCTCCCTCCCTCCCTCTACTCCACCCCCCCTCCTTTCCTCCATCTCTACTCCAACCCCTCACTCCACTCCCCCCCCATCTCTACTCCACCCCCTTGCGCCCTCCCTCTCTACTCCAACCCCTCCCTCGACCCCCTCCATCTCTATTCCACCCCCCCCTCAATCTCTACTCCACCCACTCCCACCATCTCTACTCCACCCACTCCCACCATCTCTACTCCACCCCTCCCTCCCCCATCTCTACTCCACCCACCCCTCCCTCCTCCCCAGCTCTACTCCACCCCATCCCCTCCCTCCATCTCTACTCCATCCCCTCCCTCCCCCCAGCTCTACTCCATCCCCTCCCTCCCCCCAGCTCTACTCCATCCCCTCCCTCCCCCCAGCTCTACTCCATCCCCTCCCTCCCCCCAGCTCTACTCCACCCCCCTCCTTTCCTCCATCTCTACTCCAACCCCTCACTCCACTCCCCCCCCATCTCTACTCCACCCCCTTGCTCCCTCCCTCTCTACTCCAACCCCTCCCTCGACCCCCTCCATCTCTATTCCACCCCCCCTCAATCTCTACTCCACCCACTCCCTCCATCTCTACTTCATCCCCTCCCTCCATCTCCAACCCCCCCTCCCTCCATCTCTACTCCACCACTACCTTCTTTACATCATACCCCTTCCTCTTTAGTCCCCCTCACACTCAGGGCTACATATGCGTGCTCACTAAAGACCAGTCGCACACAACAGAGCAGAACAAAGCTGAGTGTGAGAAACAGAGAGGAGTAACAGAAAGAGAGACAGGCTATTTGTCTGTTTGTAGTTGTGAGACAGTGTCTGTTTAGAGTAGCAGTGTCTGTACTGTGTGTCACATATTAGAGAGAGAGACTGAGGGACAAGGGAGACCTATCAGAAAGAATACAGGAGTTTGTTTTTTGTGAATGACTGTGTGGAAGTAGTTAGGTCATATTTACCCTTTCTAACCTAAATAATAGCTCTTCCTCCAACCAGTAACTACAAAGTAGGTGTTTATGTAACAAGAGGGGGGGGGGGGATTATTGTAGATGGTTTGTGTGTGTGTGTGTGTGACTGCAAATTGAACCCAACCCCTCTACTCACCTGACCTAAAGGTAAACATACTGTATTTGTGTTGGCTGCTGTGTGTGTCATTTCAGCACATGACTCAATGACATTGAGAGCCCAGTGTTGATGGTTGACATATTTATTAGTTTGATATCTGACTTTACAGGCTAGGTTTGACAACAGTAACACACACAATTACATATACAGAAAAGGAACCGCCAGCATCAGAACCCTTTATAAAAGGCCTCTGACTACAGAGAGCACACACACATATGGGTCAGATGCAGTGTGTGGTGTTGTATGGGTCAGATGCAGTGTGTGGTGTGGTATGGGTCAGATGCATTGTAGTATGGGTCAGATGCATTGTGGTATGGGTCAGGTGCAGTGTGTGGTGTGGTATGGGTCAGATGCAGTGTGTGGTGTGGTATGGGTCAGATGCAGTGTTGTATGGGTAAGGTGCAATGTGGTATGGGTCAGATGCAGTGTGTGGTGTGGTATGGGTCAGATGCAGTGTTGTATGGGTAAGGTGCAATGTGGTATGGGTCAGATGCAGTGTGTGGTGTGGTATGGGTCAGATGCAGTGTTGTATGGGTCAGATGCAGTGTGTGGTGTGGTATGGGTCAGGTGCAGTGTTGTATGGGTAAGGTGCAGTGTGTGGTATGGGTCAGATGCAGTGTGGTATGGGTCAGGTGCAGTGTGTGGTGTGGTATGGGTCAGATGCAGTGTGTGTTATGGGTCAAATGCAGTGTGTGGTGTGGGTCAGGTGCAGTGTGTGGTATTGGTCAGGTGCAGTGTGTGGTGTGGTATGGGTCAGGTGCAGTGTGTGGTGTGGTATGGGTCAGGTGCAGTGTGGTATGGGTCAGATGCAGTGTGTGGTGTGGTATGGGTCAGATGCAGTGTGTGGTGTGGTATGGGTCAGATGCAGTGTGTGGTGTGGTATGGGTCAGATGCAGTGTGTGGTGTGGTATGGGTCAGATGCAGTGTGTGGTGTTGTATGGGTCAGGTGCAGTGTGTGGTGTGGTATAGGTCAGGTGCAGTGTGGGTCAGATGCAGTGTGTGGTATGGGTCCGGTGCAGTGTGTGGTGTTGTATGGGTCAGGTGCAGTGTGGGTCAGATGCAGTGTGTGGTATGGGTCAGGTGCAGTGTGTGGTGTTGTATGGGTCAGATGCCGTGTGTGGTTTTGTATGGGTCAGATGCCGTGTGTGGTTTTGTATGGGTCAGATGCAGTGTGTGGTGTTGTATGGGTCAGATGCAGTGTGTGGTTTTGTATGGGTCAGATGCCGTGTGTGGTATGAGTCAGATGCAGTGTGTGGTGTGGTATGAGTCAGATGCAGTGTGTGGTGTTATATGGGTCAGATGCAGTGTGTGGTTTTGTATGATTCAGATGCAGTGTGTGGTGTTATATGGGTCAGATGCAGTGTGTGGTTTTGGATGGGTCAGATGCAGTGTGTGGTGTTGTATGGGTCAGATGCAGTGTGTGGTGTTGTATGGGTCAGGTGCAGTGTGTGGTGTTGTATGGGTCAGGTGCAGTGTGTGGTGTGGTATGAGTCAGATGCAGTGTGTGGTGTGGTATGAGTCAGATGCAGTGTGTGGTGTTATATGGGTCAGATGCAGTGTGTGGTTTTGTATGAGTCAGATGCAGTGTGTGGTGTTATATGGGTCAGATGCAGTGTGTGGTTTTGGATGGGTCAGATGCAGTGTGTGGTGTTGTATGGGTCAGATGCAGTGTGTGGTGTTGTATGGGTCAGGTGCAGTGTGGGTCAGATGCAGTGTGTGGTATGGGTCAGGTGCAGTGTGTGGTGTTGTATGGGTCAGGTGCAGTGTGGGTCAGATGCAGTGTGTGGTATGGGTCAGGTGCAGTGTGTGGTGTTGTATGGGTCAGATGCAGTGTGTGGTGTTATATGGGTCAGATGCCGTGTGTGGTTTTGTATGGGTCAGATGCCGTGTGTGGTTTTGTATGGGTCAGATGCAGTGTGTGGTGTGGTATGAGTCAGATGCAGTGTGTGGTGTGGTATGAGTCAGATGCAGTGTGTGGTGTTATATGGGTCAGATGCAGTGTGTGGTTTTGTATGAGTCAGATGCAGTGTGTGGTGTTATATGGGTCAGATGCAGTGTGTGGTTTTGGATGGGTCAGATGCAGTGTGTGGTGTTGTATGGGTCAGATGCAGTGTGTGGTGTTGTATGGGTCAGGTGCAGTGTGTGGTGTGGGTCAGGTGCAGTGTGGGTCAGGTGCAGTGTGGGTCAGATGCAGTGTGTGGTATGGGTCAGGTGCAGTGTGTGGTGTTGTATGGGTCAGGTGCAGTGTGGGTCAGATGCAGTGTGTGGTATGGGTCAGGTGCAGTGTGTGGTGTTGTATGGGTCAGATGCAGTGTGTGGTGTTATATGGGTCAGATGCCGTGTGTGGTTTTGTATGGGTCAGATGCAGTGTGTGGTGTTGTATGGGTCAGATGCAGTGTGTGGTTTTGTATGGGTCAGATGCCGTGTGTGGTTTTGTATGGGTCAGATGCCGTGTGTGGTATGAGTCAGATGCAGTGTGTGGTGTGGTATGAGTCAGATGCAGTGTGTGGTGTGGTATGAGTCAGATGCAGTGTGTGGTGTTATATGGGTCAGATGCAGTGTGTGGTGTTATATGGGTCAGATGCAGTGTGTGGTTTTGGATGGGTCAGATGCAGTGTGTGGTGTTGTATGGGTCAGATGCAGTGTGTGGTGTTGTATAGGTCAGGTGCAGTGTGGGTCAGATGCAGTGTGTGGTATGGGTCAGGTGCAGTGTGTGGTGTTGTATGGGTCAGATGCAGTGTGTGGTGTCATATGGGTCAGATGCCGTGTGTGGTTTTGTATGGGTCAGATGCCGTGTGTGGTTTTGTATGGGTCAGATGCAGTGTGTGGTTTTGTATGGGTCAGATGCCGTGTGTGGTGTTGTATGGGTCAGATGCAGTGTGTGATGTGGTATGAGTCAGATGCAGTGTGTGGTGTGGTATGAGTCAGATGCAGTGTGTGGTGTGCTATGAGTCAGATGCAGTGTGTGGTTTTGGATGGGTCAGATGCAGTGTGTGGTGTTGTATGGGTCAGATGCAGTGTGTGGTGTTGTATGGGTCAGGTGCAGTGTGTGGTGTGGTATGGGTCAGGTGCAGTGTGGGTCAGATGCAGTGTGTGGTATGGGTCAGGTGCAGTGTGTGGTGTTGTATGGGTCAGGTGCAGTGTGGGTCAGATGCAGTGTGTGGTATGGGTCAGGTGCAGTGTGTGGTGTTGTATGGGTCAGATGCAGTGTGTGGTGTTATTTGGGTCAGATGCCGTGTGTGGTTTTGTATGGGTCAGATGCCGTGTGTGGTGTTGTATGGGTCAGATGCAGTGTGTGGTTTTGTATGGGTCAGATGCCGTGTGTGGTTTTGTATGGGTCAGATGCCGTGTGTGGTGTTATATGGGTCAGATGCAGTGTGTGGTGTTGTATGGGTCAGATGCAGTGTGTGGTGTTATATGGGTCAGATGCAGTGTGTGGTGTGGTATGGGTCAGATGCAGTGTGTGGTTTTGTATGGGTCAGATGCAGTGTGTGGTGTTATATGGGTCAGATGCAGTGTGTGGTTTTGTATGGGTCAGATGCAGTGTGTGGTTTTGTATGGGTCAGATGCCGTGTGTGGTTTTGTATGGGTCAGATGCCGTGTGTGGTTTTGTATGGGTCAGATGCAGTGTGTGGTTTTGTATGGGTCAGATGCCGTGTGTGGTGTTGTATGGGTCAGATGCAGTGTGTGATGTGGTATGAGTCAGATGCAGTGTGTGGTGTGGTATGAGTCAGATGCAGTGTGTGGTGTGGTATGAGTCAGATGCAGTGTGTGGTTTTGGATGGGTCAGATGCAGTGTGTGGTGTTGTATGGGTCAGATGCAGTGTGTGGTGTTGTATGGGTCAGGTGCAGTGTGTGGTGTGGTATGGGTCAGGTGCAGTGTGTGGTGTGGTATGAGTCAGATGCAGTGTGTGGTGTGGTATGAGTCAGATGCAGTGTGTGGTGTTATATGGGTCAGATGCAGTGTGTGGTTTTGTATGAGTCAGATGCAGTGTGTGGTTTTGTATGAGTCAGATGCAGTGTGTGGTGTTATATGGGTCAGATGCAGTGTGTGGTTTTGGATGGGTCAGATGCAGTGTGTGGTGTTGTATGGGTCAGATGCAGTGTGTGGTGTTGTATGGGTCAGGTGCAGTGTGTGGTGTGGGTCAGGTGCAGTGTGGGTCAGGTGCAGTGTGGGTCAGATGCAGTGTGTGGTATGGGTCAGGTGCAGTGTGTGGTGTTGTATGGGTCAGGTGCAGTGTGGGTCAGATGCAGTGTGTGGTATGGGTCAGGTGCAGTGTGTGGTGTTGTATGGGTCAGATGCAGTGTGTGGTGTTATATGGGTCAGATGCCGTGTGTGGTTTTGTATGGGTCAGATGCAGTGTGTGGTGTTGTATGGGTCAGATGCAGTGTGTGGTTTTGTATGGGTCAGATGCCGTGTGTGGTGTTGTATGGGTCAGATGCCGTGTGTGGTATGAGTCAGATGCAGTGTGTGGTGTGGTATGAGTCAGATGCAGTGTGTGGTGTTATATGGGTCAGATGCAGTGTGTGGTTTTGTATGGGTCAGATGCAGTGTGTGGTTTTGTATGGGTCAGATGCAGTGTGTGGTTTTGTATGGGTCAGATGCAGTGTGTGGTGTTGGGGTGAAGGTATGACGTAACTCTGTACACAACTCTGGTTAGCTTTATCAGGGTGGATCCCTCTCCCTGTCCCAAATCTAGCCAATTTCATTAGTCACTAGCCCACTTTGGCATCACAATAGGTGGATCAAATCGTCATATCACATACAAATATTATTAAGATTTTGTAATAACTCACTGATTCCTTTAAGTCAAACCTCTTCCTCAGCTGTGAGTAAAATACCTTGATGGTTCTGACCACCATCACAAAGTGCATAAACATAAAACCACACAACAACAGAAACTAACTTCACGAAGTCATACCTGAATGACATGCTCTAAATGAGAGAAGGGAGAGAGACCGCTTTAGATACTGATAAGATGATATAGCATGAGGAATTGGATATGGAAGACATTTCCAATACATTAAACATATACATACATGTACCCACACACACACCCAGGAGGAAGCATGTAGCAGGGTATCAGGGTCTGATGCTGGGGTAAAAACCATAACAACACAGATGTCATTATTGCCTCATTTCACCACTATAAACACACATACACGCACACGCACACACACACACACACAGCAACCTGCTAAACATCCGCTTTCCGATACATCTGAATTGATACCAAAAATAGATACGTGTTTATATATATATACTGTTTACATTATAATACGTTTACATTATACCACAACCTAATAAAAGGTTCAAAGGTCACAATATTACATTTACACAGCTCTGTGGAGGGGTGATATGGAAGGGTGTGAGTGCTTGTCTGCGCAAACTCTGTGTTTGTGTGTATACACTCATACAGTGGAGTGTGTATGCCTCAAGCTTTGTGTGTGTGTGTGAATAATCACACTGTATGTGTGTGTACTCATGCTGTGTGTGACGTCACACATGTGTGCTTTCATCACATCCACAGAACTGCTCTTTTAACCTGAGAATATATATTCCAAATCTCCCACACAAAGAGAAAGAACAGACAGAATCAATATTTCACTACCTGTAATAGTCCACACAGAGAGGGAGAACAGACGGAATAGTCCACACAGAGAGGGAGAACAGACGGAATAGTCCACACAGAGAGGGAGAACAGACGGAATAGTCCACACAGAGAGAGATAGTGGAGAATTTTCATAATCAGGCTGGATTTTCTATGCTGAAATGATTGAGTCAAAAAAAAAAAAAAAACTAGGAACACATTTTGTCCTTGAAGATCTTACAGTCAGTACTGACTACTCATTCCCCTCCTCAGACTACTCTGCGCTGATGATGTGACTACAGCGGGAATGGAGCATCTTCTCTACTTAAAGTGTAAAAAAAAAAGCGGTCTGAGCCAAGAACTAACAAGACTACATAAAGCTGGATCTCACACACACACACACACACACGTCGCAGTGTGGTGATAGGTGTCTAGGAGAGACTACAGCAGTAGGGCAGGGACAAACATCACATGAATCTGTTCATAAACTGCTGTGTTTAGGAGCTGTTGATTGGCTTCCGGAATGGCTTTTCTCTTCTGCTTTTTGACTCTCTCAGCCCCCGTAGATGTCCTAGACACAGACCTATGACAGGGCAGCACTGCTCACGATACAAGACGTTGCATGGCATGGAGTGTTGTTGGGAAGTGGTGTGTATGTGTGTGTCGTGGTACCGTAGTACTAGGCCGGTCCGTTTGCCAAGGATGGTGTGTCTCTGTGGGGAGAGTGGAGGGGGTGGTGTCAGCGAAGAAGCAGGTACACAAGACAGAGGCACAGATACACACTTACTTTGTGATGGTGGCAGGCCGAATTTTGAGGGGAGCAGCGGTGGCATTGAGAGGGTCTCCTCCACCCATCACCCTCTCTTTCTCCTTCATCTTCTCTTTCTCTCTCATGTCAGCCTCACTGTAAGAGTAGAAAGACATAGGTAAGAACATATTGGCAGTGTCTCAAATCACACCCTCTTCCCTGTATAGGGCACTATTATTGGTCAGAACTCTACAGTGCATTCTGAAAGTATTCAGACCCTTTGACTTTTCCACATTTTGTTACGATACAGCCTTATTCTAAAATTGTTTCAATTGTTTTATCCCCTCAATCTACACACAATATCCTATAATGACAGAGGAAAAACGTTTTTTTTTTTTTTTTTTTACATTTTTGCAAATTTATAAAAATCTTGGGTATAACGCTACAAGCTTGGCACACCTGTATTTGGGGAGTTTCTCCCATTCTCTGCAGATCCTCTCAAGCTCTGTCAGGTTGGAAGGGGAGCGTCGCTGCACAGCTATTTTCAGGTCTCTCCAGAGATGTTCGATCGGGTTCAAGTCCGGACTCTGGCTGGGCCACTCAAGGACATTCAGAGACTTGTCCCGAAGCCCCTACTGCATTGTCTTGGCTGTGTGCTTAGTGTCGTTGTCCTGTTGAAAGGTGAACCTTCGCCCCAGTCTGAGTTGCTGAAAGCTCTGGAGCAGGTTTTCATCAAGGATCTCTCTGTACTTTGCTCCGTTCATCTTTGCCTCCCATCTTTGTCTCCCAGTCTTTGCAGCTGAAAAAATAATCTTGTTTCTCATGGTCTGAGAGTCTTTAGGTGCCTTTTAGCAAACACAAGCAGGTTGTCATGTGCCTTTTACTGAGGAGTAGCTTCTGTCTGGCCACTCTACTTTAAAGGACTGATTGGTGTAGTGCTGCAGAGATGGTTGTCCTTCTGGAAGGTTCTCCCATCTCCACAGAGGAACTCCGGAGCTCTGTCAGAGTGACTATCGGGTTCTTGGTCACCTCCCTGACCAAGGCCCTTCTCCCTTGCTCAGTTTGGACAGGCACCCAGCTCTAGGAAGAGTCTTGTTGGTTCCAATCTTCTTCCATTTAAGAATGATGGAGACCACTGTGTACTTGGGGACCTTCAATGATGCAGAAATATTTTGGTACACTTTCCCAGATCTGTGCCTCGACACAATCCTGTATCTGAGCTCTCCGGACAATTCCTTCGACTTCATGGCTTGGTTTTTGCTCCTTATATAGACAGATGTGTGCCTTTCCAAAATCATGTCCAATCAATTGAATTTACCACAGTTGGACTCCAATCAAGTTGTAGAAACATCAAGGATGATCAAAGGAAACAGGAAGCACCTGAGCTCAATTTCGAGTCTCATAGCAAAGGGTCTGAATATTAATGTAAATAAGGTATTTCTAAAAACCTGTTTTTGCCTTGTCATTACGGGGTATTGTGTGTAGATGGATTAAATAAACAATTTCTTCATCCATTTTAGAATAAGGCTGTAACGTAACAAAATGTGGAAAGTGAAGGGGTCTGAATACTTTTCGAATGCACTGTATGTTGCAGCCCTATGTGGTTCTGACCAAAAGTAGTGCACTCTTTAGGATTTTCGAGCGCTTTTGGATTTGCCTCTAGTAGACCCATCAGAACTCAGCATAGACCTAGAGTAGAGAGGCATAGTCATAGGATCAAAGAGGACTGTAGGGATGCCCAGCCAAAGGTCAGAGGTAAAAACATAGTTAGTTTTCATGCAGCTGAACACAAAGCTCAATGCCTTGGTTTGACGTTATCAACAGCAGAACTGCAGTCCATTCACTGCTAATAGGGTGGCAGGTAGCCTAGCGATTTGAGCGTTGGGCCAGTAACCGAAAGGTCGCAGGCTCGAATACATGAGCCAACAAAGTGAAAATCTGTTAATATTCCCTGAACTTCTTTGGGACAGGGGGGCAATATTGAGTAGCTTGGATAAAAATGTGCCCAGAGTAAACTGCCTGCTACTCTGTCCTAAAAGCTAGAATATGCATATAATTAGTAGATTTTGATAGGAAAACACTCTGGTTTCTAAAACTATTTGAATGATGTCTGTGAGTATAACAGAACTCATATGGCAGGCAAAAACCTGAGAAAAAATCCAACCAGGAAGTGGGAAATCTGAGGTTTGTAGTGTTTCAACTCTTTGCCTATCCAAGATATAGTGGAAATGGGGTCATTTTACACTTCCTAAGGCTTCCAATGATGTTAACAGTCTATAGAACCTTGTTTGATGCTTCTACGATAAAAGAGGGGGGGAATGAGAGGGGATTGAGTCAGAGGTCACGAGCTGGTCACGCACATTCACATGGGAGGTAGCTTACATTTCATAGCATTTTTGAAGACAAAGGAATTCTTCGGTTGGAATATTATTGAATATTTATGATAAAAACATCCTAAAGATTGATTCTATACTTAGTTTGACATGTTTCTACGGACTGTAAAATGACTTTTCATCTGAACTTTCGCCTGGACCTGCCAGCGCGTCGTCAGTTTGGATTGTGTACTAAACGAGCGAACCAAAGGTGTTTGGACATAAATTATGGACTTTATGGAACAAATCAAAAATGTATTGTGAAACTGGGATTCCTGGGAGTGCATTCTGATGAAGATCATCAAAAGGTAAGTGAATATTTATAATGCTATTTCTGATTTCTGTTGACTCCACAACATGACGGATATCTCTTTGGGTTGATTGGGCTCTGAGCGCTGTACTCAGATTATTGTATGGTGTGCTTTTTCGGTAAAGCTTTTTTGAAATCTGACACAGCGGTTGCATTAAGGAGAAGTTTATCTAAAGTTCCATGCATTACACATGTATTTTCATCAACATTTATAATGAGTATTTCTGTAAATTGAAGTGGCTCTCTGCAAAATCACCGGATGTTTTGGAAGCAAAACATTACTGAACGTAACGCGCCAATGTAAACTGAGATTTTTGGATACAAATATGAACTTTATCGAACAAAACATACATGTATTGTGTAACATGAAGTCCTATGAGTGTCATCTGATGAAGATCATCAAAGGTTAGTGATTAATTGTATCTCTATTTATGCTTTTTGTGACTCCTCTCTTTGGCTGGTGTTTTTCTGTGGCTATGTACTGACCTAACATGATCGTTTGGTGTGCTTTCGTAAATCCTTTTTGAAATCTGACACGTTGGCTGGATTCACAACAAGTGTAGCGTTAATTTGGTGTATTGAATGTGTGATTTCATGAAAGTTTAATTTTTATAGTAATTTATTTGAATTTGTCGCTCAGCATTTTCACTGGATGTTGGACGCTAGCGTCCCACATATCCCAGAGAGGTTAAGCAAGGCATTTGCTCCAGGGGTGCGGTACTACTATGCCTGACACTTTAAAACAATACATTTCACTGCACCTATCTGGTATATTAGACAATAAAAACCTGTATTTGTTTGTTAGCAGATGTCATCTGTGGCTATGTTTCCATTGGGTTTTGCTCTGCAAAGTGTTGTACACTCTGTAACACTCCCATGGCAATACAACTCCACAGGCAACACACTCAATGGCTAGAGACCTCATACACTACATACCCTCTGACTGCAGGATGAAACACTCTGAGGAGGAGAGGAAATTCAGAAGTGGAGGAGAGAAGATGGAAGGAAGAGAAGAGGAGTGGAAGAGGGCAAGACAAGAAATTAGGAGAAGATGAGTAAGAAGGACTGATTTGGAAAGTGAGAGGGAGGGAAGGAGAGAGGAAAAGAGAAGGTAAGATGAGAGGAGTGGTGTGGTGAGGACACTGGACAGTAAGGCAGGGAGAGGAATATACTGCACGACTGAGAAGCGAATGTGTGTGTGTGTACCTGGTGAAGACAGCTCTCTCGTTGTTGGCGTCCATCCTAAGTTTGATGGTCTCCCTTCCGGCGGTTGTGACAACGGTCTCTGTAGTGACCATTTCCTTGGATACCTTCTCCATAGTAACAGATTCAGTCTTGTCCTCTTCATCACTTTCTGAGCCTCCTGATGAAGAGCTGTCTGATGCTACCAGGGGAGCCTTCCTCGCCACACACACACTCCACACACAAGCTGCAGAGAAAACACACATACTTTGCAAATTGAACACACACGGTTACACACGCCATGCAGGGAGAACACACAAAGACTTACAGTTCTTGTCTTGGCTGGGTTTTGTTTTGTCTGACCCACAGATCTCGGAGTCTACTGGAGAAGTGCACCTCGGACCTGTCTCTGAACTGAATACACACACACACAAATATAAACTTATACATGAGCAGCAGAATGTTCATAAAGACAGACTGAAATGTGGCTACACTCACCAGCAGAAGGGCTGAAAGTCAGTGAACTTGGCCCAGCCCTTCTCTGCAGTTATGGGTTGGGGGGCGGGGCTGCCCCATGCATCCACGCCCACTTCTGACTTGGGGGCAGGGCTGTCCCATGAGTCGACGCCCACTTCGGACTTGGGGTTGGGGCTACCCCATGGGTCTAGGCCCACTCCTGATTTAGAGGCGGGGCTACCCCACGGGTCTAAGCCCACTCCAGGTGTGGGGGCAGGGCTACCCCATAGGTCTACGCCCACTCCAGACTTGGGGGTGGGGTTAGCCCATGGATCCATGCCCACTCCAGGAGAGGGGGCCTTAGAGTTCACCTCCCCGAAACTAGCCGCCCAGCCAGGGCCTGAGGAATAAATACAACTCAGAGCTGAGGACCAGACACACACAAACAAAACAAGAAGAACCAGAAACATACGCATCGACTACCACAGCAACACACAACCAAAGAAAATGATAAACACATACAACCACAAAAACACCCCATGAACAAAAACACATTATATACCCACACACAAGCAGTCCTGTGTTCAAATAGTCATCCTTACTCTGTGCAGTCTCAGTCTGGCTGATGTTCTCAGTCTGGCTGATGTTCTTGCTGTGTTCTGTCTGACCTGTGACCTCAATAGGCACCTCCCACTCCTCCGTTTCAGAACCTGTTGAGCTACCAGCAGTATCGCTCACCCCATCACTCTGAGCCGCTCCAACAGACGTCCGTGACCCCCCAAACCTGAGAGAGCAAGACAGAGAGCGTTGTATGTGTACCTGGTCCTGGTGTGTCGTATTCTGGTCCTGGTGAGTCGTATTCTGGTCCAAGACCAGGTGTGTCGTATCCTGGACCAGGTGTGTCGTATTCTGGTCCTGGACCAGGTGTGTCGTATTCTGGTCCTGGACCAGGTGTGTCGTATTCTGGTCCTGGTGTGTTGTATTCTGGTCCTGGTGTGTCATATTGTTAATCTAAGTGTGTGAATGTGTGTGTGTTTGTATACCTGGTCCTAGACTTAGTGTGTGTAGTATAGTTGATCTCTCTCTCCTCCCAGATATCTTCCTCTTCGTTGTCATCAAACGACTGGATCTTCTCCTTAGTGCAGGCCTCAAATGCTGCAGTCTTAGCCTGCACATGCATGCACACACACCACAACGTATGCGTATAGATCCCTGCATAACTGTACCTGTTGACCAGTCTACGTAATGACTCAGACAGTGGATTTCAAATGGAAGCTCCTAGGAGAGAGGCTATGGACTCTGTCACTCACAGTGTCCTCTGTGTCCACGTTGAAGTTAATCTCTGCGATCCGGTCAAAGGTGGCACTGCCGCACACAACATACACACAATCACAGTCAAGTCAGAACCACTTAGAGGACTTACTTGACGCTGTGTGTGTGTCTGTGTCTTACTTGATGTTGTCGCCGTGTTCTGAGAACTCGTCGTCATTGAAGCCAAACTGATCCACAAAGTTAGCAGTGATCTGCTGGATCTGGTAGTCTGAGAATGTCTGAAAGACAGCACACATAGAAAGCAGAACTGTATTATGGTAACTACCATGACAGAGTAGGAGCAGTAGATGACTATCTGGAAATACATGTAAATGCATGTGTGTGTGTGTACTTGTTGCAGTGACAGCTCTTTGGGGAAGGGACTCTGTCGATCATCATCTTCACTGGAGGAGCGCAGGTTGTGAGACACCTGGAACACACAAGGCCAGGGGTTTTACATGTGTGTGTGTGTGTGTGTGTGTGTGTGTGTGTGTGTGTGTGTGTGAATACCAGGTCTACAGTGTTCTTCCTGTTGATCTCTGTCAGGGCCTGGTCTACAAAGGTCTCCCAGCGCCCCTTGCAATCCACAAGCAGCTCTGCAACACACAGTCACAGTAGAGACAGCTTCACACACAGGCAGTTATTCTACAATAGGTTTGTTATGTCCATAACCCTAAGTAACCCACACAGCCCTACCTGTAATAAGGCTGCTGATCTGGCTGTGTACTGGTCCTTTCTCCATGCTACAGACTACAGTGTTGGCGATCCTAGTCAGGTGACCCATGTAGCCTCTCCTCATGCCCCCCTCCTCCCTGAGAAAACACACATTCGTGCCAATATGTAACACACACAATTATATTTATGAACGTTAACACACTATACTAGTGATACACCAATCACAGATGACAAAACAGGTTCAAAAACAGCTGATTTGCTATCTGTTTAACAGTTTAAAATATCTTACTGCATCTTATCATTCTCCTCCCAAGCCTCCAATATCCTCGGAACCAGACGACAGTCCTGAAACAACTGCAGATGGGGAGGAGAGAGAGAGAGAGAGAGAGAATGTTACTGAGACACACAGGCAGGCAGAGACAGAGAGACACAGACAGACAGACAGACACGTACATGGGTCACCAGTGGGTTGTGTGTGAAGATGTCGGGAGGAACAGAGGGCAGTGGGAGTGTGGGGCCAGGCGAGGCCTGCTTCTCCTGGGGCACCTGCTGAAGCCTGGGATTTTCCTGGGTAACCAGGGGTCTCTGCTCCTGGGCAGAGTGGCTGAGGATGGCTGCCACACACAGCTCCACTTGGAAGTGCAGGAAGTTGTTCCAGGTGTACTTAAAGAACAGGTCCTGCAACACACAAAAACAGGTTAACGGATAAAAGAGGTAAAGGTGTATACAAACCAGGACATGGTGTGTGTGTGTGTACTGACCAGTAGAATGTTTATGGTGTTGAGTCTGCAGAGCTCCAGTGTGACGGTGTTGTTATAAATGGTGTTGTTACAACAAATGTAATAACTGGTGTTAGTGGTCTGTAGCAGAGAGGCCATCAGTCTGGCCACATGGAGACGACAGTTACCCAATGGCACCTCCAACACACCTAGACTGGTAAGCATGGGGGTCACCTACAAACACACACACACACACGTCAATGAGTTTTATGATGTGTTGAATAGTTGACATTACAACTCTGAAACTATACATGGCATAACAGTGCAAGACTGTATGGGTGACTAAGTCAGAGAATACAGGATGTGTGTCTGTTGAAGGTGTGCGTTTGCGTGCGCGTGCAAGTTTACCCTGGGCGGATCCAGCAGTAGTTGGTGGTAGTGTGTGAGGTGGGGTTGGATGGCCTGCAGGATGCTACTGTTGACACACCTCTCATGTCCCTGAACACACACATCCAACATACCCTCCACCCTGGAACACACACACAGGTATGGTAGGTATCTTTAGATAAGCATCTAGATCAGTCACAACTTTTCCATTTACACCCCCTACTGCCATGGGCAGTAGCTACTGAGGAATGTCTTCCTGTCATAAGAGGAAATGTGTGCGTGCAGTGAAACCAAAAAGAGGCTGTGACCACATTCCTATACATCCCAACTAATAGAGAGCAATATTAATTTACTATTCTTGAAGGCAATAACGGAGGCTAACTCCGCCATGGCTCGTTGGCCAAAGCCTATTGGGAAATTAATGGGTTTTTTGGATAAACTCTGAAAATAAGGTATGTGGTAAACACAGGCTTAAAAGGGTAGGAAGCATGAGTTTTTGCTCACCAATGTAACAACACGGTGTGGTCAAAGACTTAGTAACTTAGTTGTAGTCACGATCTGGTTACCTATAAGTACAAACATGGTTTTGTTTTTGGGTCATTACATATTTAATACATTATTTCCGGATATCTTCTAAACAACCCACAATGCACTATTTCTCAACATCACATGGAACATCTTCTCTGTGCTGCCTAGTTCGTATGCTAGCTCGGCAGCTTGCTCAATCTGGCTAACGTTAGCCACTAGCTATGCTAGCACGTAATTACATTCCAGACCAAGTGTTGGCGGGGGTGAGCTACAATCCACTGATCAAGAGGAGGTGTGATGTACAAATGGGGCACCTGCGGCATCCCCGTGCTCTTTACGAACTTTGTGGCCTTTATCTAGTGGGAACCCATTAGCATGGCAGGCTCTGGTGCCTTCTTGCCGTAGGCTCAAAACAAAATAGAAAAATCATACCTGCTTGCTCTAATTGTGTAGAACCCGTTCTTTAATCTGTTCTCCTGTTTGTTTTGTCAACTTTTCAGCATGTTCTCTGTGAAGTAGGTTTCGTGAGTTTTGTAACTTTTCCCACCTTGGCTTCGTGCTATCACGCTAGTTGACTGACTTCTGGAATCTATCTATTTTATATTTTTCTCACTTTATAGCTATTGGATTTCCCTGACTCTCCCTCGGCCCAGCGAAACGCCCGCCTACCCCTCGCTTTGGTAGCCAACTCAGCTTGCACTCTTAAAAGGTTTACCATCGGATGGGCCCAACACTTCAATCTGTAGGTCTCTGCTCTCTTTTTGCTTTTAATCTGCGGTTATGTTTAAGTTGTATTAGTTGTGGTTGGTTATGCTAGTTGGCTAAATAGCTAACATTAGCTGGCTGGCTAGCTTGCTGGCTAAGATAACTGCATATAGCTAACATTCTTTGAAAACTGGTTAGATGGCTTTTCTGGTTAGATGGCATTTCCAAAACTTAAATTTACTTTAATGTAGTTGTACGCTAGGTATTGATAACAACAGGCTGACTATTGCAGTGCTAATGTAGCGATAGCAGGCTGGTAGGGCTAAAGTTAGCAGGCTAGTTGGCTAGCAACCTTGCAAGTTGATTGGTAACAATTAATTATTTAAGTATTTGCTTGTAAATTGGCAGAAAATTACATTCAATCCAGTAATGAGTGCAAATTCTTTGGTTTAATTTGAAGTTATACATTTGAAGTTATTTCTGTTGGAGTTTACATTATAGGGAATAGGCTGGCTTGCCGGGTCCTCCATAACAGGCTGACTACACCACTCGCGCGAGCGGTGCAAAAATACATTTAGAAATCTATATTATTCAATTACTGCACCCACACTGCTCGCGCTCGCCAACCAGCGTCTGCTTTACCAAGGGCTAAAATAGAAGTCAGTTCTATTTGTGACACAGATTGCACTGCTAGTCCTGCCTCTCCCATTGGTTTATAGAAGCAGGTACCCACGTGCCATCTCCTCATTGGTTATACCCACGTGGGTGACTGAAAGACGAACGAGGTCAGTGGCGGTAATGCACCTAATATATGAAAGTTGCCAATTGCAATATAATGTCAAGAGAAGAAAAAGCCTAGAAGGAGGAGAGATGACAAGAAACGATTTGGTTGACCGTTTTATGTGTGGATTAATTGTCAAAGTAGAGGACCTTCTGCATTTCAGGTAAAATAACAACTTAATGTTTATATTCCAGGACAAATAAGGCAGCAACAGCAAGCTAGCTAAATAGGAGAAATTAGCTAGCAAGTGCAAGCTAGCTAGCTAAATTGCCATATATGTTTAATGCTTTTCGACCTGTCCCCAAATTAATGTAATTGGTTCAGTTTGTTTTGATATTTTAACCTGTGTGTCGTGATCGCGTTTGGTGTGGGGGGACAAAATACATTCATGCACGATGGCGCACGCGCGCAGCCGATTTGGGTTCCGTGTAATACATCACATCCCCAGAAAACATTTTCCGTCATGACTTCAGAAATCTTCGGAATTATGATTGTTTTTTTGTGAATTTTGAAGCATTTATGTAATCAAAACAAGTACGTAAAGGCTTCATAATTCATTAATTGACTGATATTATCTCATAGAACAAAACGTATAAGATTTCCTAAGCCTGGGTTAACTCGGACCTTACTTTCTGCATATATCCCAAAACCCCATTAATTTCCCCCATAGGAATGAACCAGAAACAGAGGTAGAAGATGCTAACTCATTTCCCTTTTTTAGTACTGCAAGCTGGCAAGCACTAGGCTTTTTAAGTATGCAAGAATAGAACACCCACCCTGGCCTCCTGATTTCCAGTAAGGTTAGAAGGATTTGAGTTCCACAGATGATACAGCTCTCTGTCCTCTCTCCCACAAACATGTTGTCCAGCAGCTGACCCACACACTCCTGCCTGGAGCACACAGGAGCACACAGGGCATAGGATATTACAGGTGTGTGTGTGTGTGTGTGTGTGTGTGTGTGCGCGTGTGTGTGTGACTTACGACTCCAGCACGGCAAGCAGAGGGTCAGCCTCAGAGTTCTCTTGGAGCTGATTGGCCTGGTCTCTGCTGAGACGGATGATGTCACACACAGTCTGGGATGCATTTGACTGTTTCTGAAACACACACACACGGCTGTCGTTACCCCTCTGACAGCACTCTCTAGTCATCAGTAGAGTGGGTGTGTGTGTGTCGGCCTTACCTCCTCATCTTTCCCAGGGTGGATGAGCTCTATAAGCCTCTGGGCCAGCTGCTCTTCATTTAACCACTGTAGAGGGAACACAAACGCACACTATTACATACTTTACCACACACTGAGGGTGTGTGGATGTGTGTGTGTGTGTGTGTGTCGTACATTGAGCGTGTCATGTCTGAGAGGAGCAGGCTCTACACAACTGATGAGGCGTAGCAGGAGGTCCATCATGGCTGATGTGTTGATGTGATTCAGGACCAGACCCAGGAAACCCTCCTTTCCCCGCAGAAAGGAGATCACCTACAGAGACCACAACACAACCACCTGTCAACCAGATCATCTAAAGACCAAAATAAATTATCATACAACAATATAGGCTACAACAACATCATACAACAAAATGATTACAACCAATATTATCTACCCAAGTAGGCCCCTATAAAAATCATTCAGTTTTTCCCAGGTTTCCATTTTTCACTCTCAAAATCAACCTTTTTATAGAAAAACAACAAATTGGATGTTCTAAGTCCATAACAATGCTTAAAACACATTGTCGGACAATAGTTCCCAAAATCATATAACCTGTAGGACTAGGCTACATATACAGTACCAGTCAAAAGTTTGGACACAATTACTCATTCAAGGGTTTTTCTTTATTTTTACATTAATAATAGTGAAGACATCAAAACTATGAAATAACACAAATGGAATCATGTAGTAACCAGAAAAGTATTAAACAAATCAATATATATTTTCAAGTAGCCACCCTTGCTTTGATGACAACTTTGCCAAGAGTGTGCAAAGCTGTCATCAAGGCAAAGGGTGGCTACTTTGAAGAATATCAAATATAAAATATAATTTGATTTGTTTAACACGTTTTTAGTAGCCGGCTAACGGAAGTCCTGGTGTGTGCACACACACACGCCGTTTCAGAAAGTTGCAGGAAAATACAAATAACTGATGCATTTTCTAATTAGATCAATACATTTTGAATATTGTTGAATTCTGTTTTAATGTCTGGATTCCATGCGCATTTTCCACAACACAGATTTTAGGGCTCTACACTAAAGAGAAGAAACCTTCCTTCTTCTGCAGAAAATGAATCACCGCCACAATGAAACTACAACACAACCAGAATAAAATGATCAACTGTGTGAGAGAGTTGGTGTTACTGTACCTGTTCGGTCTTGCGTGTGATGAGGTTTCCGATGGTCTTGCTGAAGAAGGACGCAAGAAGGGGGTTGAGGGGAGGGGGCTGCTCCAGGAAAGAGTACAGGGTATCCAGCAGGGGCTTCTCTCCACCCAGTTTATCATTTATCACCCCCACATCACTCGTCAGCAGCTCACACGCTATGTTAGGGTGCCTGGAACACACACACACTCAGCAAAGTATCCCACTGACTGACTGACTGACTGATAGACAGTGTGTGTGTCTCTCTACTCCTCTTGGCCTCCAAAGTTTTCTGAGCAAAAATGTAAAAAAAAAAAAATAGAATTTTAATTGTTGGACATAAAAGACTAAAAACACCAGGAAATCAGCTCCAAGTGTTTTAATTTTGGAAATCAGTTCTCAAGTATTCCCACGCATAATAGAGAGATGTGATCATTTACAAAAGTAAGCAAGGTTTGAAATGATTATGTTTTAGTCAAATATTATCTCTGTTTGGGCTTCTTGCGGTCAATTTGCCATCTATAAATTATTTGTAATTATGTTCCGGCCCCCCAACCACCCGCTCGAGAAACAATTCGGCCCGCGGCTGAATCTAGTTGATGATCCCAAGTCCACTCACTTAAAACGTCTTGTTTCTTCCAGGCCAGCAGGGGGCTCTGTGGTGATGAGGTGCAGCAGCTCTTGCATGCAGGTGTCCTGGGACAGGAAGACAAGCAGCCTTGGGCCCAGAGAGGAATGAAGAGACACTCATTAGCATGACACCATTTCCTATTTGAAATGCTCAAACTAATGCTAATAAACAGTGTGCTTTCTATGGCAGATGTTAATGCTGAAGGATAACCTGCGGTTCTGGGCCTTGCACTCCTGTAGTACGTCCTCCTCCTCCATGAGCTCAGTGAGTGTGACATCATCCTTCTCCAGCAGGGCCTCCAGCTGGGACGACATGTGCAGGTCAAACTTCCAGAACATGGCTGCAGCTGCAAGGAGAAAGAGTGAATAGAAAGTCATCCTCACCAACTGTGTATCAAATGTTTTGCAACTTTACATTTCCTGCTTGGTCTGGAGTGTGATGAGGTTCGATCCCCACGGTCTTACTCAAGAAGGATGCGAGGAGAGGGCTTGAATGGGGGGGTTACCAAAGTAATGTGTGTCCTTGGTCAGACCTCTTCAGTCATTTGTCTCATAGACCCAGGAAGGAATGGTCATCTGCATGGACGATTACACACAGCCAGATACACCCCCCACCAGTTTACAGAGGAAGCACATTAAACCTATAGTGAAACAGATATAGGTTAGATTGCACCTTTAAGTGAGAATGTGTGTGAGTGTTTACCTAATTAATGTGTGTCCTTGGTCAGACCTCTTCAGTCATTTGTCTCATAGACCCAGGAAGGAATGGTCATCTGCATGGACGATTACACACTCACACCATTGGCGCACACACACTGATAAACGGTATGCAAACCGAAAAGGTGATAGAAATGGAGAAAGAATCAGTGGGTTCCAGCACATACACACATCTCTGACTCTCCTAATCTTCAAGATTAGGACGCTGTGCTGCGTAGCAAGGTGGCTAGCTAGCTGCCAATGACTGTCAAATATGTCTGACCATATTAGCTAGTAGGATGTTGTTAGCCAGATAGCTAATTAGACTGCGTATATAGCTAGCCAGGCTGATTATTGCAATCTTGCCATGGCACAACTACGACAAGCACCTACCTTGTCATTTAGCTCCAGGGCGTCAGTGTCAGTCTGCTAAAGTAGCTGGTTGAGCAGTTTGTTTATATTCCAAACCAGTCAACTGGAGCTGCACGCCCCATCAACCAAATCTGTCAGTAATCTGGCGAGTGTTTCTTTGACAGCTCACCAGAGGCTGCCTGACCCTTCCACCCGTGTATAGTACAATCAATCCCAGCGCCAGTAAATTAATTGTCGCTTTTACCCTCAAGATTGCAGAAAGACAGGCAAGGATGCTGTCATATTTTTTAATCAAAATGGCGGACACTGTTACGAGAACGCGCAAAATTAAAAGGTAGCTACGGGCACTTGTGGTTTATCGTTGTGGTAAAGAGTAGAGATTGTCCTGAATATTACAATTCCTCAAAATATGGGTGGCACCATTAAACCATAGCTTTCGCACTGCTATATGTATGCCCCCGCCCTAACGGATTATTGGCAATAGGAGATTAGTACAAATGTTAACTGGGTCACACAGTCAGAAGGATACTTCCAAAATTGACAAGCAGACGTTATCCAAATCTGTAACTGTTAGCCTAGAGATAATGCTATACAGATACATATGTATGTCCTCATCATCTCTGCTATCTCTCTGGAGCATATCAGCTGACTGACAGCGCGCTGACCCAAATTGACGCATTGCGTATGACGTTTCCACCCGGCTTGTCTTCTCTCGTTTCCTTTCATCCGCAGGTCTTTCTCTGTGTGTAGCCCTAGATAGATAGCATAATGGCCAACGTTGTGGATACCAAACTATACGACATCCTCGGAGTCTCACCCTCCGCTTCCGAAAACGAGCTAAAGAAGGTACGTGACAGGTGTTGTTATTGTTTAAAAAAAAGAACACCACCACAGTGCCTACACAGACATTTTGGTGAATAATTAGACAGCAAAACTGGGTTGGTGTGGCCTTGCCAACACTGTTCGGATGCTAAGCTAACTAGCCTTGTGAGTTAGATAGCTAGACTTTCATTATATAAGTTATTTTCTCCAGAAATATCCGCTATGTCTTTCTCTGACAACTCGATCTAATGTAGCTAGACAGTTAGTTAGCTGTTAGGAATTTGGTTATATATATTTTATACATGGGAAACTAACGTTAGGCCTTACTTAATGCATAGAAAAGTAACATTCGTTATCCCAGACAGTCAGATCGTTGCTAGACGATGCACTGCAGATTGCTTCTCGAAGTTAGCTGCAGTGGCTAGCTGGCTTAACGTTAGCGTGAGGAAACAAATCTGTCAGTGTAGAACCATAGAGGTACTAGTTAGGCTATGTGTTAGCTAGCTGGTTAGTACATACGATCAGAATTTCTGGTTAGACTATTAGCTAGCTGGAAGATGTTCAGATTCACAACGTGTTGGTCTTGCGGCAGCAGCAGTGTAAAGCTACGCAGTTAGAAAAATGTTGGCCCAGAGACAGTAACTGATGTAGTTGTCTCTTTTGTGTGCAGGCATACCGCAAGTTGGCCAAAGAGTACCACCCTGATAAGAACCCAGATGCCGGGGACAAGGTAAGAGACAGGTGGTTATACACACATGTGACACAGCACACAACGAATCACAACACGCTAATCACGCCACATCACGATCACCAGCCATGTTCGTACCATTACACAGGCCTATCTGTATTGAGCAGTAACTAAGATGTGTATTAATTGACTTTGGTATTAGTCAAATGGCCTCCTCTCGAGAGCAGGAGTGCACCTGGCTAGTCTGTAGAGGCTCCTTCTCTCTCTTGGTCTCATCTGCTTCATATACAGCACTGACTTGAGATAACTGGCAGGTGAAAGCTAATTCCCAACCAGCGTGTTCTGTATCTCTCAACTGACCTGTGTAACATCAGTGCAGATGAAGGAGGAGAGGAAAGTAAACCACGTTAGACTATTGCGTTGGGAGAGGAGTATCTGTGAGACAACTGCATGTGGTGATTGTTCATGCAGATTTAAAGTAAACAGTGGGAAATGTCATCTGAAGTTGTAGAATGTCTGTCTGTGGGAGGTAGTTATGATAAAGATATGATAAAGGTCCCTAATAGTTCACCCCTTTTCTCCCAGTTTAAGGAGATCAGTTTTGCTTATGAGGTGCTGACCAATCCAGAGAAGAAGGAGCTGTATGATCGCTATGGAGAGCAGGGGCTGCGGGAGGGAGGTGGTGGAGGGGCTGGCATGGACGACATCTTCTCCCACATCTTTGGAGGGGGGCTGTTTGGCTTTATGGGGGGGCAGGGACGTGGAGGGGGAGGACGCAACGGGGGACGCAGGAGAGGAGAGGACATGGTGCACCCCCTCAAGTGAGTAACAGTTACTCTCCCTTCACTTCTCTAGTCTTCCATCCAGACATTGTTGGTTATGCCTTACCTAACCCTGCCTACCTTTCTAACACAGAGTATCACTGGAAGACCTCTACAATGGTAAAACAACCAAACTACAGCTCAGCAAGAATGTCCTGTGTGCTTCCTGCAATGGGTGAGTTTACACACTTTTAAATAATGTATTTCATGTGAAAATCAATGTTAGTAGTTGCTGAGCTACTCCACTTTTTGAAATAAATCACATCTTTAACATGAGCTATATTGTTTAATGTGATACTTTACTCTCCTCACTTTGGTCTGTCTCCAGTGCGGGGGGTAAGGCGGGGGCAGTGCAGAAGTGTGTGGCCTGCAGAGGGAGAGGCATGAGGATCATGATCAGACAGCTGGCTCCTGGCATGGTCCAACAGATGCAGTCAGTCTGCACAGACTGCAACGGAGAGGGTAGGAAAACACACACTCACATAGTCTGTAATTTTATGAATACACTTTTGAAACATTTTTTGATAGGAAACTAATCCGTTTGATGTTTTTGTATAGGGGAGGTGATCAGTGAGAAGGACCGTTGTAAGAAGTGTGAGGGTCGTAAGGTGAACAAGGAGACCAAGCTGTTGGAGGTCCATGTTGATAAAGGCATGAAACACGGCCAGAAGATCAGCTTCACAGGAGAGGCTGACCAGGCCCCAGGCACTGAGCCTGGAGACATACTACTTGTCCTACAGGAAAAGGAGCATGAGGTAATATACACACTCTCACACACACATTGTAGCAGAGAGTACTTGAAGACTTAAACAAACTACTGGAAACCTCTTCAAGTGAAGTGTTTGGAAATTCCTTAGATTCCTCCATGAAGATGGCCCTCAATTCACATCTTCTGAGTTTGAGACATTCCTGAAACTCTCGCCCACTTGTCATTCAGAGCAGTTGGGTCAAAGTGCTGAGAAAGTGTTGTGTGTCTGTTCTGAAGGGGTTCCGTCGTGACGGCCATGACCTTCACATGACGCAGCGTATCGGCCTGGTGGAGGCTCTGTGTGGCTTCCAACTGGCAGTCACACACCTCGACGGACGCCAGCTCGCTGTCAAATATCCCCCCGGCAAGGTTATAGAGCCAGGTAAAACACACACATCACCTCAAGTATATATCTATTTGGTCCAACCTGTATCATTAAATTGATGATTGTGTGTGTTTGTCAGGTTGTATCCGGGTGGTGAAGGGAGAGGGGATGCCTCAGTACAGGAACCCATTTGAGAAGGGAGATCTGTTCATCAAGTTTGACGTCCAGTTCCCTGAAAACAACTGGATCAGTCCTGAGAAACTCTCTGTAAGTACCTCTAAGAACCAACTGGCCTGCCTAAGGTGTCCAACCACTTAGTTCACAGTCCAGGACATCACACATTGTCTCAACCATGACTTTGTCTACGTGATTGTACTGAGCAGGGTTTCTGTTAGGAAAATGTAGTGCCCGCCGGACATTTGACTGGCAGCATTTGAATTGATCCTACATTTGAGAAATGTACCAGTCCCATATGCATTGGGTGCATAACCTAATTAGGCCGTCCACCCACAGTGCTCAGAATGACAGAAATCACATTTCGATTATGGTAATTCATCTTAACAGAACAAGTCGAGGATGCAACTACGTGCGTCCTTTTTACCGAATTCTGATGCACAATAAGACAAGTAAAGACCAGCAAAATCACTAGTCTATGTCAATCTACTATCCCCCATAGTAGAACAATTACATTTTTATATTGGTCAGCTGTGCGAGAAAGAAACAGCCTATCCCAAACAGACTCTGGGACAGTTGTTGAACAATAGATCCCAAATTCATACAACCAGTAGGTCTAGGCTACATTTTTTGGGGGGGAGCAATGCGGCTGATGCAACAGTTCAGAACGTTTAGCTTAACATTTTTATAAACTATTATTTCTTCACATTATGAGCGCAGCAATGCGCACATGGCAGTAGGCTACGCGTGAGTGTTCATTCCATAATGCAATTAGCGGGAAAACACAGTTGTCATGGTGAGATATAAATGAACAGATCTGTTAGAAGTTTTGAGGGGAGATCTTTTGGCTACTGGACAATGAAAAAAGTTGAAAACCAGTAGAACATGAGTGAAATAGGCTACTAGTTTCAATGTTATATGGAAGTCTTTATAAAATAATTACCTCCACGTTTGGTCATATTTTGATGTTACGCACGCCTCTATGAAGAGGGAACGCAACACCCTGCTACAACTAAACTCTCAGTGAAGCGAAAAAGGTATGGACTGTAGGTGCGAGTAAGAATGATAAGACAGAATGTGGTACCGTTTACAAAGACTTTATTCCTTTACACGGTAATATGGGGAAAAGGGGCTGGACGGAACCAAAGCAAAGAAAGTAAATCTCAAAGCCCCCCCCCCCCTCTCCTATCTTACCTGCCTACCCACTACTTACCTAATTTAGCACCACCTGGTGCCCTAACCAAAATACAGGGGGTGGTCCGCCCAGGTCTTACCTAGTGTGCCTAGACAATGAATATACTACGGGTATATGTATGCCAGCGGGCCTCTTGCCTAAACACTCCCAAGGTGCCTTCCCCTTCCCCCCTGGGAACAAATGAAACAGAATATTACACAATTTTACAAACAAACTAAGAAACAGAGGACGTCAAATAAGCTCTACCTGAGCAACAAACTCACAGAACATACCCACTCTCAGCAATGAACTCCCAGCAAAATCAACCTCTAGCAAAAACTCTCTATCACAAACAATCGCTCTGCAATGACCTCAGCAAAGTCTCTCTCAGCAATCCCTACCTCCAAAATCTCTCTATGCAATCCCTACCTCCAAAAATCTCTCTCTCTCTCCTGAACAGAACACTTGCTTTTATATAGCTTCTGAATTAATGTGTAACTGGAGACAGCTGTGTCTTGACGAGGGGGCGGGGTCAGCTCTCCAATTAGCCCTGGAGTCGACCAATCAGCTGCTTGAGGGATTTCAGGAAGCCATTTCCTGAAATAAAACACATGCAAATACACAAACTACAACACAAACTGGGGGAACGTAACACGCCCACCACAAAAATTGCAAACCTAGTTTTGCAATAACAAAAGCCATTGCTTCCCCAGTTAGTAAACCCATGATAGAGCGTCAGCAACCACATTCGCCGAGCCCTTCACATAAGCTATCAATACAGTCATCTAAGCGAGGTAGAGGAAAATAATCAGACTTTGTAACTGCATTTATGCAACGATAGTCCGTACTGGGTGTAGGAGATAAGATATGCTCCTTCAAAACTTTAAGCGGACCCCGTGGGGTGTGTCCAAGCACAAGGTCAGCAGGGCTGAACCCTAAGGACTCTTGTATCGTTTCCCTTATAGCAAATAGGACAAAGGGCACCCCCTCATCCCAATCAGTACTGGTATCCATACAATACTTGCGTAGCATTGTCTTCAGCGTCTGATGCCAGCGTTCTAGAGCCCCTTGACTCTCTGGATGATACGGACTAGAGACCTGATGGGAAATACACAATGTCTTTAACACATTTGAAAACAGTTTAGACATGAAGTTGGATCCCTGATTAGTTTGGATTACTTTAGGGAGTCCAAACAGAGAAGAACTTCACTAGTGCCTTCACCACAGTCTTAGCCGTTATAGTACGGAGAGGAATAGCCTCTGGGTATCGAGTAGCACTGCACATTATTGTTAGTAGGAACTGGTTACCTGACCTGGTTTTCGGCAATGGACCTACACAATCAATTATCACTCTTTCAAACGGTTCCCCCACCACAGGAATCGGGCAGAGTGGCGCTCGTGGAACTGTTTGGTTCACTTTCCCAGTGAGTTGACATATGTGACATGTTTTACAAAATTGGACCACGTCAGACTTCAAACCTGGCCAGAAGAAATGACGAAGGACCCGGTTATAAGTCTTTGTGATCCCCAAGTGTCCAGACCACGCCTGGTCATGGGCGAGTGACAGCACCTGCTGTCGGAACGGTGTAGGAACAACCACTTGACACACTTCACTCCAGTCAGGTTAATGGTGTCATGAGATGCCCATTTACGCATCAAAACTCCTGCTTCCATAAAGTAGGCGGTCTCTCTAGTTTTAGCTTCCTCAATGGAAATTACCGAAGCAAAACACTTGCGAAGACTGGTGTCTTCTTTTTGACATTCAATCACCTTCTCAGGGGTGACAGACAAAAGAATGTCATGTAATTGGGGCACAATTTCGTTTTCCCCTGCCTTAGTTTTTACGGGGGTAAAAACTGTCGGCATTGCAGAAGGCATACTCGGTGCATTGTCTTCTACCTCAACATTCTCAAAAATAGAACTTGCCAAATCCACCACATCTCCTAGCTTGCGAGATTGTGCCCTCGTTAACGCACAAGCAGGAAAAACATGTGGAAATGCTTGAACCAATTTCTCATCTGTAGTTCTGATTTCTGGATTGTCTACTACTTCTAACACAGGAATGACATTACCACCAGCAATATCATTCCCTAGTAGCAATGTGACTCCTGATACTGGCAGTGTAGATACTACACCAACACGGAAACGTCCTGATACCAAGTCTGACACTAAGTGGACCCAGTGTAATGGTACAGGTACGGTTTTTGTCTCTATCCCCTGTAATATGACATGTGAGCCACAATATGTTTCAGGAGACCAGGGTAAAGCATCAGTAATGATTACTGACTGCGCCGCCCCAGTGTCTCGTAGGATTTGGATAGGCTTTTGATCAGCTTGTTCTCCTGTTAAGGAAACATAACCGGCAGAGAAACGGAGCATAGACAGGATCCGGTTTCTCAAATGCTGAATCAATAACTCGATCCAATGGACGAGCCAAAGACTTGACTAAACCCAAACTTTTCATTTTTGGGGACGGTGACTGGGACTTTCGGTTTATTTTTCAAAACTGGGCAGTCCGCAATCACGTGACCCTTTTGGTGACAGTAAAAACATTCACGAATTTCATGAAAAGGCTTAGGGTTGTAAGTCCTCCAACAGCATCAACTCCTTAATATCAGCAAAGGTGTTAGCTTTGCTGGCTGAACACCAGCGACTAAACAGAGACTCTTTGTCCCTAGCAAATTCAACAAATGTACGGTGAGATGTTTTTTTGTGGTTCCTGAAGCGCTGTCTATAAGCTTCAGGCACCAACTCATAAGCCCGCAACACGGTAGTTTTAACTGTATCGTAGTGTAAACTGTCTTCCAGGGAGAGAGCAGCTACTACTTCCTGGGCTTTCCCAGACAATTTACATTGTAACAGGAGCGGCCAAACCTCGAGTGGCCAATGCAGCGCAGCGGCTACACGCTCAAACGCAGAGAAATAAGAATCAACTTCCGACTCTCGGAATGGAGGGACTAAAGCTATGTTTTTACTCACATCGAAGTGGGTTTGATGAGGAGCAGCTTGTAGAGTCGCACTGGAGCGAGCGTCTAGCTCCAGTTGTCGGATCCTCACCTCCTTGTCAGCTTCTATTCTCCTAATTTCAAGTTCAAAATTCATCTGTCTCTCTTTATCTTTTTGCTCCATTTCTAACCGAGCCAGCCTCACTTTCAGCCTAGCAGTCCCATCTGAACGACACAAAGCAGAAGATAAAGGATCGAATCGGGGCAATGTAAAAGGGGTACGAGGAACCCCTTCCTCCGCCTTGTCCTCCGACTTGGCATCAGAAGGTCTACCCGTCTCCTCTCCTTGCAATGAGAGAATCCGTTCTCTCACTAAACCCTCCCTGACTAGCACCAAAAGCTCAGCCTTTAGGGCTTTCTCAGGGAAAACAAATCCATAATGGTCAGCTATAGCTATAAGGTCTACTTTACGAAACCTACCCAAACAATCAATAGAGGGCGCTTCAAAAAACTTGGAGATGGCTGAGGCAGCCATCTTATACAATGTAGTCTCCTGAACACCCTAACTAAACAAGTCATCCAAACTCACAACCTACCATCACACCTCAATCACTAACCACAGAGAGCTCAGAGCAGCAGGGTCCGGTGGGTTTAATGGAAAGATCCCGGATGAGCCCCCATTATGTTACGCACGCCTCTATGAAGAGGGAACGCAACACCCTGCTACAACTAAACTCTCCGTGAAGCGAAAAAGGTATGGACTGTAGGTGCGAGTAAGAATGATAAGACAGAATGTGGTACCGTTTACAAAGACTTTATTCCTTTACACGGTAATATGGGGAAAAGGGGCTGGACGGAACCAAAGCAAAGAAAGTAAATCTCAAAGCCCCCCCCCCCTCTCCTATCTTACCTGCCTACCCACTACTTACCTAATTTAGCACCACCTGGTGCCCTAACCAAAATACAGGGGGTGGTCCGCCCAGGTCTTACCTAGTGTGCCTAGACAATGAATATACTACGGGTATATGTATGCCCGCGGGCCTCTTGCCTAAACACTCCCAAGGTGCCTTCCCCTTCCCCCCTGGGAACAAATGAAACAGAATTACACAATTTTACAAACAAACTAAGAAACAGAGGACGTCAAATAAGCTCTACCTGAGCAACAAACTCACAGAACATACCCACTCTCAGCAATGAACTCCCAGCAAAATCAACCTCTAGCAAAAACTCTCTATCACAAACAATCGCTCTGCAATGACCTCAGCAAAGTCTCTCTCAGCAATCCCTACCTCCAAAAATCTCTCTCTCTCCTGAACAGAACACTTGCTTTTATATAGCTTCTGAATTAATGTGTAACTGGAGACAGCTGTGTCTTGACGAGGGGGCGGGGTCAGCTCTCCAATTAGCCCTGGAGTCGACCAATCAGCTGCTTGAGGGATTTCAGGAAGCCATTTCCTGAAATAAAACACATGCAAATACACAAACTACAACACAAACTGGGGAACGTAACATTTGACTAGGGATAGACCTTTTTATGGACTGTTGGAGTACTTGCAAATCTGTGAATTTATCTATATGCCAACACTGCGCACAATGCCTAATTTATCATAACCATTTGTTTTATTTCACCTTTATTTAACCAGGTAGGCTAGTTGAGAACAAGTTCTCATTTACAATTGCGACCTGGCCAAGATAAAGCAAAGCAGTTCGACACATACAACAACACAGAGTTACACATGGAGTAAAACTTTGGTGACAAAACGGATGGCACTGTGATAGACTGCATCCAATTTGTTGAGTAGGGTATTGGAGGCTATTTTGTAAATGACATCGCCGAAGTTGAGGATTGGTAGGATGGTATGTTTGGCAGCATGAGTGAAGAATGCTTTGTTGCGAAATAGGAAGCCAATTCAAGATTTAATTTTGGATTGGAGATGCTTAATGTGAGTCTGGTAGGGGAGTTTACAGTCTAACCAGACACCTAGGTATTTGTAGTTGTCCACGAATTCTAGGTCAGAGTCGTCCAGAGTAGTGATGTTGGACAGGCGGGCAGGTGCAGGCAGCGATCGGTTGAAGAGCATGCACTTAGTTTTACTTGTATTTAAGAGCAATTGGAGGCCATGGAAGGAGAGTTGTATGGCATTGAAGCTTGCCTGGAGGATTGTTAACACAGTGTCCAAAGAAGGGCCAGAAGTATACAGAATGGCGTCGTCTGCATAGCGGGGATCAGAGACTCACCAGCAGCAAGAGCGACATCATTGATGTATACAGAGAAGAGAGTCGGTCCAATAATTGAACCCTGTGGCACCACCATAGAGACTGCCAGAGGTCCGGACAACAGACCCTCCGATTTGACACACTGAACTCTATCAGAGAAGTAGTTGGTGAACCAGGCGAGGCAATCATTTGAGAAACCAAGGCTGTCGAGTCTGCCGATGAGGATGTGGTGATTGACAGAGTCGAAAGCCTTGGCCAGATGAATGAATACGGCTGCACAGTAATGTTTCTTATCGATGGCGGTTAATATATGGTTTAGTACCTTGAGTGTGGCTGAGGTGCACCCATGACCAGTTCTGAAACCAGATTGCATAGCAGAGAGGGTATAGTGAGATTCGAAATGGTCGGTAATCTGTTTGTTGACTTGGCTTTCGAAGACCTTAGAAAGGCAGGGTAGGATAGATATAGGTCTGTAGCAGTTTGTGTCAAGAGTCCCCCCCCCCCCCTTTGAAGAGGGGGATGACCGCAGCTGTTTTCCAATCTTTGGGAATCTCAGACGACACGAGTTAGTGTTGCAGGAAGCAAATTTCTGCTTGAAAAAGCTAGCCTTGGCTTTTCTAACTGCCTGTGTATATTGGTTTCTAGCTTTCCTGAAAAGCTGCATATCACAGGGGGCTGTTCGATGCTAATGCAGAACGCCATAGGATGTTTTTGTGTTGGTTAAGGGCAGTCAGGTCTGGGGAGAACCAAGGGCTATATCTGTTCCTGGTTCTACATTTCTTGAATGGGGCATGCTTATTTAAGATGGTTAGGAAGGCATTTAAAAAAAATAACCAGGCATCCTCTACTGATGGGATGAGATCAATATCCTTCCAGGATACCCCGGCCAGGTCGATTAGAAAGGCCTGCTTGCTGAAGTGTTTCAGGGAGCGTTTGACAGTGATGAGTGGAGATCGTTTGACCGCTGATCCATTACGGATGCAGGCAATGAGGCAGTGATCGCTGAGATCTTGGTTGAAGACAGCAGAGGTGTATTTAGAGGGCAAGTTGGTTAGGATGATATCTATGAGGGTGCCCGTGTTTACGGCTTTGGGGAGGTACCTGGTAGGTTCATTGATAATTTGTGTGAGATTGAGGGCATCAAGCTTAGATTGTAGGATGGCTGGGGTGTTAAGCATGTTCCAGTTTAGGTCGCCTAGCAGCACGCTCTGAAGATAGATGGGGGGCAATCGGTTCACATATGGTGTCCAGAGCACAGCTGGGGGCAGAGGGTGGTCTATAGCAGGTGGCAATGGTGAGAGACTTGTTTTTAGAGAGGTGGATTTTTAAAAGTGGAAGTTCAAATTGTTTGGGTACAGACCTGGATAGTAGGACAGAACTCTGCAGGCTATCTTTGCAGTAGATTGCAACACCGCCCCCTTTGGCAGTTCTATCTTGTCTGAAAATGTTGTAGTTAGGGATGAACATTTCAGAGTTTTTGGTGGTCTTCCTAAGCCAGGATTCAGACACAGCTAGAACATCTGGGTTGGCAGAGTGTGCTAAAGCAGTGAATAAAACAAACTTAGGGAGGAGGCTTCTAATGTTAACGTGCATGAAACCAAGGCTATTACGGTTACCGAAGTCATCAAAAGAGAGCGCCTGGGGAATAGGAGTTGAACTAGGCACTGCAGGGCCTGGATTCACCTCTACATCACCAGAGGAAAAGAGGAGTAGGAGGATAACGGTACGGCTAAAAGCAATGATAATTGGTTGTCGAACATCTGGAACAGAGAGTAAAAGGAGGTTTCTGGGGATGAGGTATAATGTATGGTAGGATGTGAATACAGTGGAGGTAAACTTAGGTATTGAGTGATGAGAGAGATATTGTCTCTAGAAACATCATTGAAACCAGGAGATGTCATCACGTGTGGGTGGTGGAACTAATAGGTTAGATAAGGTATAGTGAGCAGGACTAGAGGCTCTACAGTGAAATAAGCCAATAAACACTAACCAGAACAGCAATGGACAAGGCATATTGATATTAAGGAGAGGCATGCTTAGTCGAGTGATCAAAAGGGTCCAGTGAGTAGTGAGGTTGGTTGGGGTCACGGCGATTCAGACAGCTAGCCGGGCCATCAGTAGCAAGCTAGCGTAGGATGGAGGTCTGTTTTTAGCCACCTCGTGCTTTTCCGTCGGTAGGATTAGTGGGGTTCCGTGTGGTAGAGGTGAACAATCCAATTCGCAAAAAAATAGATATAGTTATAGAGGCCCAATAAGAAGAAAAAAATGTCCGCTAGATCTATTCAGATAGCAGCCGATAAGACAGCTAACGATAAGCGGGCCGCAGATGGGCGTTCAGGTAACGTCGCGACAGAGGAGCCAGCTGGATAACTCCCTCGGGCAGATAGATTTTCAAGCTAAAGGATAGCTGATGACCACAAACCGTGGTTAGCTGAATACTATCGATTAGCCAGTAAAGAAGCTAACTAGCTTCTGGCTAGCTTCTAACTAGCTTCTGGCTAGCTTCTAACTAGCTTCTGGCTAGCTTCTAACTAGCTTCTGGCTAGCTTCTAACTAGCTTCTGGCTAGCTTCTAACTAGCTTCTGGCTAGCTTCTGACTAGCTTCAGGCTAGCTTCTGGTTAGTTTCTGGCTAGCTTCTGGCTACCATTATAGATAACGAATCCTAATTGCTAAATTGTCTCATATTCGGTCAATTAAAAAAACGCTGCCATTTAAGTAATTTATTGAGACTGTCATATCAATGAATAAAACAAAACAAAATGTACCCCCTTTTTCTTCCCAATTTCATTATATCCAATTGTGATCCAATTACGATCTTGTTTCATTGCTGCAACTCCCCAACGGGCTCGGGAGAGGCAGCGGTCAAGTCATGCGTCCTGCGAAACATGATCAGCCAAACCGCGCTTCTTTAACACCTGCCCGCTTAACCCGGAAGCCAGCTGCACCAATGTGTCAGAGGAAACACTTTTGGACTGACAACCGAGGTCAGCCTGCAGGCTTCTGGCCCAACCACAAGGAGTCGCTAGAGTGTGATGAGCCAAGTAAAGCCCAGTCCAAACCCTCCCCAAACCCGGACGATGCTGGGCCAATTGTGTGCCGCCTCATGTGTCTCCCGGTCACGGCACAACAATGTATGAATTAATGGTTGGATCAGAATATCCGTTATAATCATTGGCCAGTACATAAACTTCAGCAAAACCACAAGTCCAAATCCCTATCTCCAGTATGGCTAATTTAGGAACGGGACAATTTTAGCTAGCTAGCCAGCCACCAGAGGGCAACAACACAAGGAGATGCAGCAACTCAAGTTTTTCTGTCAATGATGTGTGCTCTCAATGGGATTTGATAGGAGTGACGCCAATATTTAAGCTAGTTTCCCCTGACACTTTTTTTTGGGTGCTCCTGTACCATTCACAATTGAGCTTGCTCAGTTTAGCTCAATGCTGATTGGCAAGTTTTTGTATACTTTTTTTTTTATCAAGGGAGACCAGATGCTCGCTGACTTCCTTGCCTTCAATGCTATGGTTGTCATGTATTCATTATCTTTGGTTAAATGTTTGTAGTTTGCATGTTTCAGTAATGATTAACATGGTTAAATAGTTGTAAATCTCTGCTTGGTTTATCTTTTGGTATATTTGGCATTTTATACATATTCTGTATTTCCAAGGAAGAAAGCAATAATTAATTAACACACTACTGTAAATAAATGGATACTACCTGTTATAAAACAGAAATTGCTCTCCGTAAATAAATAGTGAGAAATTCTGTCTGAAGCCATTAGGCTATGGCTTTCCTAGCCCTATAATAATGATACAAGTTATAGCCCCTTTAAAAGGGTTTATTTTCAACCTCTGGGGTATAACATGTTGGACAAAGTAGTATAGAAGAGTCTGACCCCTAACTTCGCCAATGAGAATCAAGAAGGGCGTAGCAATGTCCTTCATGACTGTGAAAGGCCTCGATTCTAGGCCGTAGAAAATCCCACATCCATCTCATTAGATCAGAACAGGATGGATCAACAGTGATTCATATTACTGGTCTGCATCCTAAAAAAGGATAGTTGTGTTTTGCTGCATAACAATCTTACGTTATTTGTCTGCCCACATGATGTGGTTCACAGAGGAGTTTCTTCTGAATAACTGGTCAGGGCATAGGACTTTCCATTCAGCTTCAGGCAACTTTGATGTAAGGCTTGATTACACCTGTAGTAACTACTTCTATCTGTCACTCCCATTGTTGCTTATCCATTGTTCACTAGATATATCAATGTAATTAAACCCAACACAATGTTGAAAAACCGAATGCTTCCCACCTCTAGATCACATAACTAGATGTGAGCTGGAGGTGATCCAAACGCTGCCACCAATATAGCGGAATAAAGTGAAAGCTGCAATAGGGACTCTAACCAGGGCTCATAGTGGAAAAGTGAGCTCTAATGGCCATTGCCATGAAAGTCTAGCCAACAATGCTTGCATATGCCTTGTTACAATAGCCTAAGTATATAACATGATTGACACGACTGTAATAATCATCATGAAACTGCCTTGGAAGTGCCATAAGTGTAAGCCAACATAATTCATTATTTTACATGAACCTGTTTAATTGATCATAGTCCAGATTCGTTATAGTAGCAAATACCAAAGTTTCACCAGGGGATTTAAACCAAACAGATTTGTTTTACAGGTCTTCTTTCCCAACATGTATATATTAATCAAATCTGACAAATACAGCTTTTTACTCCAATCTGGCAACCCTCATAAACTCCGACACAGCACCAGTATCCCAAAGTATTAAGTGAAAACGTGCAAAGAAAACAGCATTGGCATTAATGTAAGGCTGCTATTATAAGTATTTCGATGACAACCTGGTTGATTAACAATATTGGGTTGTAAACGTGTGATTTATATATATATATATATATATATATATATATATATATATATATATATACAAACAAACAAACGTGGGACAAGTCAGTGTAAAACACCATTGCCCAATATGCATTGCTCCAATAATTTTCAAAAGATTGTTCCGAAGTTTGCCCTCAAATGTATTTTTGTAGAAATATGCACAAATTGCGTGTGAGATTGCAAGTGCGTGCCCACTTTTTTTTTTTTTCAAAAATTACACGGAACCCAAACTGGCTGCGCGCGTGCGCCATCGTGCATACATTTATTTTGTCCCCCCACACCAAACGCGATCACGACACGCAGGTTAAAATATCAAAACAAACTGAACCAATTATATTAATTTGGGGACAGGTCTAAAAGCATTAAACATTTATGGCTAGTTAGCTTGCACTTGCTAGCTAATTTGTCAATTTTAGCTGGCTTGCTGTTGCTAGCTAATTTGTCCTGGGATATAAACATTGAGTTGTTATTTTACCTGAAGTGCACAAGGTCCTCTACTCCGACATAAAACGGTCAACCGACTCTTTTCTAGTCATCGCTCTTCCTTCCATGCTTTTTCTTCTCTTGACTTTATATTGCGATTGATAACTTTCATAAATTAGGTACATTACCGCCACTGACCTCATTCGTCTTTCAGTCTCCCACGTGGGTATAACCAATGAGGAGATGGCACGTGGGTACCTGCTTCTATAAACCAATGAGGAGATGGGAGAGGCAGGACTTGCAGCGCGATCTGCGTCAGAAATAGAACTGACTTCTATTTTAGCCCTTGGCAACGCAGACGCTCATTGGCGCGCGGGAGCAGTGTGGGTGCAATAATTGAAAAACATACATTTCTACATTTATTTTGCAACGCTCACAGTGTAGTCATCCTGTTAGCTTCCTCTAGCCTTATGGACATGTGGCATAAACACAACCAGTCATGATGTTTTCATCTGATTGTCAAATAATCACTTAACAAAGGTGATTCAGTCTAACACAGCAAAATGTGGAAAAAGTTAGCATGTGAGTACTTTCTGAAGGCACTGTATATGCATTTGAATGGGAAGTACACTTCAATTACCAGTTGATAAATAAAAATAGTACCTATTTTTAATGGTGGCTATCAAAACAGTTATCACGTGAATTCATTTAGAATTGTTGTGCAATGATTGGGCTTATAAAAGCGTGTTTCACTCCAGCAGCAACAGGAGCTGTAGCTGCAGCTCTTGCACAGTCTGACCAATTTTCTGCATAAACTTGGCTCTGTATCTGTATGCTGTGCGTGTGTAAATAATCATCTTGAAACTAACAAAAAATACACCTGCCAATTTAATTACACTAAATTATGCAAATTAACCTATAGGCCGATTACATTTTTGTATCATCCAAAAGACCGCTAATTACTGGCTAACCTGATACTGAGATATGCAGAATGTGTGTTTTGCCTGTATTTTTAGGAGTTGGAGGATCTGCTGCCAGGGCGTACGGAGGTTCCAGTTATCTCATCGGAGGCGGAAGAGGTTGACCTCCAGGACTGTGAGGTCAGAGGTCAGGGTTCAGCGGGGGCCAGGAGAGAGGCCTACAATGACAGCTCTGATGAGGAGGGTGGACCACATGGCCCAGGGGTACAGTGTGCCCACCAGTAGACTGAATACATACACACCCTTCTCTCACTGGTCTGTGTGCCCATCTGTTGAGTACTCTGAGGGAAGGGCACCCCTCCACTGCCCCGCCCCCAGGTCCCATCAGGACCCTCAATCCTCTTCATTCCTCCATCAGCCAATCAGTGTGTGTGTTTGAGTGTGGTCAGCAGGCTGTGATGGATGTTTAGTGGCCATTTGACATCTTAGGTTTGTAGGCTCTACATCTGTCTGGAAACGTTGTCATTTGGGAACCTTGTGTACAAAATGAAAATATTGTCTAGTGAAATTATTAATTTATCTTCTAACAGGCTTCAGTGTCGTAGTCTAGTCTTAGTCACACACCAGCGCATGCTGAAAACACATTTAACACAGACCTACCATAGCCCCTGGTCTACACGGCGGCCTGCTGAGCCACACAGAAAGCTATTTTATTGCTTCCTGTAAGCTCAAACGTCTCCCATCGCTGAGGCACCTCGGGACTACCTGGTCAGATTTCTCTCCACCAATAAAATAGCTTGAATCTTTAGGCTTATTTACCTTTGTCAGAAAACAACATGTTTCTCTTCTGTGTGAGGATTGTGCTTTTGCGCATGTGTGCGTGTGACCACAGAGCTTGTGTCTTGAGTAGCATACTCTAAACTGAGTGTGTGTGTGTGCGCGCGCGCGTGTGATTTAGGAGCTGGGTGTGTGTGAGCTGCTGTAGAATGTTCTGGCTTCTCTGCTCATAACGGTTTGTGTTCTGTGTGTATCGCCAATGTGAGTGGAGACCTCGTTTTATGTTCAATTAAAGATAAAAACAATTGAATGTGTTGAACTTCTCTCCCACCTTGACCATGTAACATTTAGCCCCTAACCTCGCATTATACACAACTTTCCATGCCAGTACAACCGTCACACATGCCATCTCAACTTCCATTCCCTTAGCTCTGTAAATACCAACCCCAGCCCCTGTGCACGGTCACATCTCAATACTCTACAGTTGCCTCCTTCCCTCCTATCCAAATTCCTGTTCTTCGTCTGCACTGATGGGACAAGACAGCATGGTCATGGTCAGTTGGCACAAATGTTTTGGAACACTACCTGGAAAAACAATAATTTCCTGTTTGAACATTTTGCATTAGTGTGCACTATTGAACATGATCCAGGTGAAAGCAGCATGGTTTACTAGGCCACACATGGATTTCCTTTCTCATGTCGTTCTGTCAGATCAGTACAGATGGAGTGGATAGGAGGCTACTTTAAACTGTAGAGATGTAGTCATCTGACTGTCACTGTATATATGCTATATAGGCCACTGGAGGGACACGCTACAGACAGGGGCTTTATTTAGTAAATGATGTTATTATTGTTGATGATGCTCATGTTTGTTAGGATGACAATTAAACTGTATAATAAACTGTCACCATCAGCTCTGTTTTTGTGTTCATCCACTTATCAGGCTACAGTATAAGCCAATAACAGAAGAAGCCAGAAATGGCTAATGTGGCTTGTAAACAGGGTGGGTAGTAGTGTAGTGACTGACAGATTTAGGGGGGACTTTAACCAGCAAATACCAGCAGATTTCTAGTGAGACAACTGTGTAGTAATAGCATAATTAGCTTGCGCTGGTGGCTAGCCTGAGTGAGTCAGCAGTGTCGTCTGTCTCTGCACTGTGGAGTCTCACTGGACCCAGCAGCTCCTTGAAGCCTGCTGTATTCCTGGGAGGAGGGAGAGCAAAAGGGAAAGAGGGGGAATAAAGAACGAGTGAAAGGTGGAACTTGACACCAGTCTGGTTTGTTACCTGTATCTCTTACATAGTGTGTGTGTGTGTTACCTGTCTCGTTTGGACTGCATGACATAGGAGCGTTCTCTCCTCAGCTGCTCCAGTCTTTCTCTGACCACTGTCTTCTGCTGGCTCTTATCCGCCTGACAGAAACACACAGTCCAGAATTACACACCTGCTCCAATGCCTGACAATGGGGTATATTACATGTGGTTGTGTGTGTGTTTGTCACCTGGGGCAGGTTATGTGTGAGGTGTCGGAGTCTGTCAGTCTGTCTGAGGCCCATCAGGTCTTCCTGGGACTTCTTGTTCTGAATGATTGACAGCCGCTCCTGGACCTGACACACAGGAAGTAGTCATATGCCTTAGTGACATCTATAAATAAAAAAAAATCTTTGTTCTGTGCCTTTCTTCCTTTCTCTGTACATCGCTCTCGCTCTCTCACACACCCTCAGTAGTTGTCCCTGTCTATTCCATTCCTTCTTTCTCTCTCCCTTCTCTTGTTCACCCCCCCCCATCCATCTCACTCTCAGTAGTTGTCTCACCCTTAGTAATTGTCTCTCTCTGTCTCGCTGTTGTTTCTGCTCCACCTTCCTCTGCAGGTCCACCAAGCAGCGCATCGTTTTCTCTCTCTCCATCATAGAGACTGGCTCCAATGTCCTCTCTCTCTCTATCACACTCCCCATTGTTTTCTCTCCCTCCATTGATCTGTCTCCCTCTAGAGTAGTGTGTGGAGTATTGAGGGTCTCCTGGGCTGATGTAAGGGGTGCAGGTCTACTCAGGGCCCAGAGCTCTGTCATGTCCTCCCTCTCCCCTCCCAAAGAGCGCGGGTAAGCACTTCCATTGGCTCCCAAAGCAGTGAGGTCATCAGTGTGTTCCTCATCGACAGGTGGACTTCCGCGCCTTTCCTCAGCCTCCTGCTGGGCTCTGCCCCATGTTGGAGGCTCCTCAGCGTGTGTGATAGGGGTATGTGTGGGCACATTAGAAAGTGTTTCTGTCTTCTCTGACTGCTCCATCACCAACTCCTTCTGCAACACACACAGTCATCACAGTTATAATCTGAACCTTAGTGAGCCAGCTGGAACATTGGCGAGCCAAACAGAATCTTAAGAGTGACACATGGAATCTGAGAGTCAGACGGAATCTTAGAGAGACTAATATAGACTACCTGGCCTGTGATGGGGTGCTGGTCTGTAGGCGGTAAGAGCTGTTCAACCTCAGAGCTGTACTGGAACAGAGACGAGTCCAACACCTTCACCTGGACTGTGTCTCTGGTTGTGTCGTTGTAGTGTATGTGTCCAGGTGCGTCATAGGGTGTGTATCCGGGGGTGTTGTGTGTGTCACAGTGCACACTCACCTCACCCACTTCCTCTTGTTGCTCTGTTGCAGTAGACATGACCTACAGAACCACAACACAAAGAATACACAGTTCAGATCTCTGTGTGACAGTGTTTCTGATCCTAGATCTGTGTGTGAGACGGACCTGGGCCAAATATAGTTTATATTCGGAAAGTATTCAGACCCGTTGCCTTTTTCCACATTTTGTTATGTTTACAGCTCTATTCTAAAATGGATTCAATAGTTTTTCCCCCTCATCAATCTATACACAATACCCCATAATGAAAAGTCAATAACAGGTTTTCTATACATTTTTGCAAATTTATTACAAATGAAAAAAATCACATTTACTTAAGTATTCAGACCCTTTACTCAGTACTTTGTTGAAGCACCTTTGGCAGCGATTACAGCCTTCAGTATTGTTGGGTATTTCTCTTATTCTTCTCTGCAGATCCTCTCAAGCTCTGTCAGGTTGGATGGGGAGCATTGCTGCACAGCTATTTTCAGGTCTACAGAGATGTTAGATTGGGTTAAAGTCTGGGAGCCCCTCAAGGACATTCAGATACTTGTCCCAAAGCCACTCCTGCGTTGTCTTGGCTGTGTGCTTAGGGTTGTTGTCCTGTTGGAAGGTGAACCTTCGCCCTCATTTTCAATACATTTGCTAAGATTTCTAAAAACACGTTTTCACTTTGTCATTATGAGATATTGTGCGTAGATGAGTGAGTCAAAATATAAATGTAATACATTTTGAATTCAGGCTGTAACACAATATTTGGAATAAGTCAAGGGGTATGAATACTTTCTCAAGGCACTGTAGTTGAATTAGTCTAAATATATTATCATAAGCATATGGCTTGGAGGGTTCTTAGATATGAGAACCTATAGCTGCTCTCCTCTCCCTCCAGCAGCTTCCTATAGCTAGAATGACATACTTGAGGTACATTGAATCACCTCAACATTAGAGAAGACCATGTTTGCAGCATCAAAATGACAGCATATTTTCAAAATAAGTGAGACATACTGTATTACCGTAACACTTGACATCAATTTCTTATCTGTAGTAACTTTTTGATCATAACATTAGCAACATTGTTGTTACATAGGACTTAGCTAGTGTCGTGTCCTTGGCATCAGAACTGAAGACTTATTTTTATAAAAAATTATCTTATTATTACGTGATTAAACTAAATTAATCATGTAACTGTAATTAACTAGGAAGTCGGGGCACCAAGGAAAATATTCAGATTACAAAGTTATAATTTTTCTAATGTAACTTTCAGATAATTTAATATCTGATCAATTAGTCTTCTAATGAATTAATTTTTCTTTACCTCATGTTAGTCTCATTCCAAACGTCATAAATTGTTGGTTATCTTCATGAACCCAGTCTTCACTATGAATCATCCATAGATCAATTGTCTTAAATCATTTGTTTACTAACTAAATAATCACAGAAATGCACAAAACAAATAAGTAGATATGGTTACAAGTAAATGATAGGGGAATGTTCCCTAGTGGGCTAAACCGGCATGGTGGCTTGTTAGACAAAGGGACTGAGGAGGGCGTAAAAGATACAAGACACTACAAAGTTGATAATTATAACAATTGAAATGCTAATCCTTTGCACATGAACGCTCACTCATTTGGGAATAATTGCAATCAATATATATATTTACGCTCAGTGTGTCATTGTAATCTCTGTTGGAAAGTTTGTTTCTTTTGGAGAGTTTGTCCGCTCTCTCTCTCTGCCGTGGTTAGAATGGATAGTTCAGAGTAACATTCAGCAATGTTGTTATAGGATATATGTTTCGGCAGTTGTCGGTCTTTGCGTTCAATGGTACAGAATTCCTAGCTGCAGACAAGTAATTAGTATCCAAGATTTGTTCTTATTCTGTGTGTTCGATAGTCTCAGAGTTGAAACACGTGGTATGGTTAAGAATTCAGCAATCGTCTGAAACCTTAGCCCTCGCGTGGTTATCGAGGTAAGCTGGTCTCTACTCAGACCTTAGCCCTCTAATAATTGACAGAAGCATGGTCTGAAGATAAATTCCTAAGGTGGGGGTTATATTCGGGAGAGCAGAAAGGGGCTGTCCCATGACGCCAGATTAATGTCTGTGCTCAAGGGGCGGGCCAATGATTTAGTTAAACTCCAAAGGCAATTGGAGTTTCCTTCATTAAACAGTTCAAAATCACATTACATAATTTCACATAGTTACATCTTTACTCATTCATTTTATACAACAATTAGATGCAAGCCTCCTAACTGAGACTCTTGTATAAACAGGGTTATGGTAATGTGGCTGTATTGTCTCTCATGAGTTTCACAAACATTAAAAGAAATGGACCGGTCGTAGCTGGATTCTTCCCCGACTGTGTACACCTTCTCCAAAACATGTACATTGTTCAGTCCTCAAGTTCTATGCTGGAGAAGAGGTTCCATTGTTCTCCTGTGAAACCTTTTCTCTCTCTATACTGTCTGGCCATGAGGAAGAGAGTCTCCTCCAGGAATTTATGACCTGAGATAACAGCAGCCTGGGTGTAGGCGAGAGGGGGAGGGCACGCTATACCCAAAGAGGGCCACATCATGACACAAAAATTGCTTTAGAATTCCATAATAATGAGGTTATTACATAAATTGTATGGCTTGTTCTTCTTCGGTATTATGGTGGTCTGCAAACAAATATTAAAGGTGCATGCCGCCAACTACTGTATTGGCTGCCTACTATTCTGTAGTATGAATTCATTACGTGTTGAGAAAAACTGCCCTACCAACTAAACCTGCACCCATTAAAACCTCACCACTATTCAACTACTTTGGTCCTACCTGATCCTACTCCAGGCCAGCAGCCTGGGAGAATGGGACTCTAATTGTTCAAAACTTATAAATTTAATGCAGTAAAATCTCGTACACCCAAGTACTTCTCTGCAGCTGCCACCACAACATCTATCCTCTGTGATTTATATTCCGTTTCTGCGGTACAATTGACAACCAGCACCATGGGTATTCATACAGTTTACACACACATCTTTTTCCACATATAATACACATTCCATTGTCTCAAGTCCTCCTGCACACTTCTCACATCTAGGAATCTCCCTCTTGCACACTACTGCCACATGACCATAAATTTAACAACTAAAACACGGTAATCTGAAATGGAAAAACTCAGTAGTACAGACAGTGTCTTCTCTTTCACCACACTCTCCACTGGGTCTGCACCCAACGGCGAGTCACACACACCGGGAATCTTCAACTTCAGTTGATCCTCCTCAACACTTAACACCACTCCACTTACCACTACTTTCAACTGCGTCCTGCTCCAGATAGGAAATCAAGTCTGATGAAGTATCATGACGTCTGACGAGAATACACTTGCAGGGTAAGGGGCGAGTGAGAAAATAATCCTTTTTAAATGGACCACCCTTGGCCACAAGGCAATGATACTTTCTCTCCGACAATCTCACTCCCACTGGGCCAGAATCGTCTTTGTCATCATAAGGACGAGGCTCAAACTTGGAGGTCTTCACCGCACCTGCCACCACAATTGATTCATCCTCACTCTCGTCACGTTCAATTTCCTTCTGTAGCTTTTCCAAAAGTTCGGTGTGATCTACCACTCCATATTCACTCAAAACATGTTCCAATTTTGTACTTTTTTTCCATCCACCATGTTCTCCTTCATAAGATCTTCTAGAAGGCTCTCCCATTCCATATTTACTTATTGTATGTTCCATTTTTCTAATTTTTTTCTAGTGATGTTACATTTGATACCGGAGCTACAGTATGAGGGATGTGTCGAAATAACATACAAAGCTTAATTTGATCACATGCTGTTTCATACCGGTCCAAACACTTAAAGGACACACCCTATCCCCTCAGCCTTCAAATTAAGATGACACTTCTGATGATGTATCATGACGTCTGACGTAAGTATACACTGACGCCTAAGTATACACTTAGCTGACTTTTCTTAGCGGATGTACAATCGTCGCAAATTGAATTATGGGGAGTTTCGGGGCCAGGAGTGAACATAATTGTACACTCGCAAAGCCGACTAAAAACGAGGGCTGAGGGGCTTGCGTTGCAAACTTCCCTTGCTTGGCTAATCATTTGGACCGCCCTCCAAGATGGCCGACGGGGATTCCCCCGAGGACATAAGGTGGGTAAGTGGATGAGGATGTTTCTTTTAAGTGTTTGGACTACATCCCGTGTGTTGCAAAATGCAAGATCCCACTGATTTCGCCGTGGTTTCACTGCTTTTTCCCATTCCAAGCTGCTTTCAGACACTGTCCTCTATTGGACACTGTACTTTCAAATAGAGCTAGGATTTTGTATATAAAGTTTCACCTGACTAGTAGTATAGCAGGTAGAGTAGGGGACTGTGTGGAACATTCAGGGACGTGAAAGGTATAAGGTTGAATCTCGTTGAAGGCACACTAGTTTGAAAATGGTTTTGTCTGCACTGTTGTTCAAGTATAATTTTTATTTAGTGTAGTATAAGCTTATGTCTTAAGCATCCTAAATAATGCAATAGATTCCGTTTTTGAAATATAGTCAACATGTAGGTGAAAAAGGGAAGCATAATGTAAGATGCAAACCATTATAGGTTACTAAAGGCAACGATTTACCGGTGCGCCACCCTATTATAATGAAATGGATTAAAAATATATTTTTTAAATGTTCACACACTGCTATTTACTGTTGACCAGCAGATGTCTCTAATGTGCATTGTGAATAGATAACGAAGCACCGACAAAATAACCGTTTTTCAGCACAATTCCTCGGCTTCCGATTACTATTTATTTCCCTGTCCACCATTTTACCCCTTACCTCATGGCCACACGAGCTAAATGTATGGATTAGAATTACCTAAGGCATTTAAACTGGAACAATTATTTCAATAAGGGGTGCAAAAAACATCTAACTAACTTCATTGGATTTGTTTAGAAAAAAGTATTTGTGTCGCATAAGATTAATAAATCAATCAATGTACATGCACAAACATAGATATTGAAACAATGTTTTTTTTATCTACCGGCCATAGAGCATGCTGGGAAATATAATAATGATGAGTGTAGTTTTGGTTCAATGTGATGTGTATAGTTTCTGGCCCCTGTATTAGGGTAATTCCAGCCCTTCAAAATAAGGCCTTATGAAACATGTCTCTGTCACTAACAAATACAGTCATGGGTAGTAACTCTACAACTTACTCGAAAGGCAAGGCACTCTGGGAAATATTTAAATAAGACTTTACACTCAACAGTGTGTTAATTTTAACACTTTCAGTGCCTATATGGGTCCACAGACTCCACACTTTCAGTGTTGATTTAACAATCGTATAATTTGCTCTGTAAGCATCCAACTTGCTGTTTGCAATGTTTGCAATTGGCTTTGAATTACTCTGAAGTATTTTTGGTATCATAAAATTAAGTGCAGCTTTCGACAGATTCAGTGGCATGTTGATAGAGTCATACAGTAGTTGAGCGTCACAACTTATTTGACTTGATTATGTACACGTGGGGCAATGGACATTCAGGAGAATGGACAGTTACAGAATGTTCAGATAGAAATGTTTTGTGTAGATCAAATATGACTTTCAGATATTTTTATCTTCAACATGCAGTTCCAGATACAGCCCTGCCATTAGTTGAAGAAAATCAACCCAATAGTTTCAGAAAAGTAGTCACTTCCTGAGATCTGTATTCAGATATTTTAACAATGTTATTTTAACATTTTGAAAATGTTGTTGCTTTCTCAGATCTGTATTCAAATAATTTTGAAAAGTAGTCATTCTTTGGGATCTATTTGTTCCCCTGGAAAAATAGTTACTTTCAATTAAGCATAGTTAAAACTATGCCAGGTCTGGTGTGCGTTAGTGTTTCTGATCCTAGATCTGTGTGAGGTAGTGTTTCTGATCCTAGATCTGTGTGAGCCCAGGTAGTGTTTCTGATTGTAGATCTGTGTGTGAGGTAATGTAGCATATCTTACTGTTCCTGTCTGCTGCTCAGTGTCTCCATCCGGTGGTTTGCTCCAGGCCAGAGTGATGAGAGAACCCTGCTTCTCATAGCTCTGAGGAGTCTTTCTGTGGCTGCCCTCCCTCGCCTCTCGTCCCTCACACACCTCTCGCTCTGCAGAGAATCCATTGGAGGCAGAGGGTGTGTGGTGTGTGTCGAGGGAGTGGATGGTGTCTGAAACACACAGGATCTCCAGATAGGGCAGGTCCTCCGGGGCCAGGGCCGTCCCACAGCCTGGAGACACACATGCACACAATATGTGATGTGTCTTTTTTAATGATTTGTGTGTTTGTGTGTCTGTGTATTACCTGTGCAGAGGTCCCCTGTGTGTTGGTATTCTGGGTCACCTCTGGTCAGGTCTGTGGGCGGGGAGGCTGAGGAGATGTTCTGGACTGAGATTGAGTCAGAAGGCCCCAGGCAGGGGTCAACAATAGTCAGTAGTGTGTTGGGGTCTGAGGTCAGGCAGGGGTTAGAGGTGAGGAGTGTGAGCAAGCAGGAGAGACGAGGCTCTCTGAGTTCAGACTCATACTCTTCTATCAGGGACAGCAGGCACTGTTCACCCTGGACACAGACGCAATGCACGCACGCACGCAGGCACACACACACAGACACACAGACACACACACACACTTCAAATGGTGGACCAAATAGATCTGCCAGTGTAGCCACAATGGAAAGTTGCTTTGATTTTAACACAGTGTTGTGACTGACCCTGTCCAGTAGAGTTGACAGCACTGCAGAGACCTGGGCCTCCTGGAGATCCATCAGCTCAACCAGCAGGACCAGAGCACAGCCTCCCCACTGGGACTGGTGCTGGAGGGAGGATTGGGTTTGGGCCTGGGGCTGGGCAGGGCCCTGTGCTGGCAGGGTTTGGGGCTGAAGACAGGACTGGAGCTGGGCATGTGTTTGGGCCTGAGTCAGCAGGAAGGTGTGTGTGTGTCTCAGCCTGCTCATACACCCCGCTCTCAGCACCCCCTCCCTTTGCTGGACACACTCTGCTAACACAACACCTCACAGATCACAGTCACACAACTGGTTACTGGACATCACTGATTACATTACAGATAATAGCAGAGATCCAGATAGATAAAAGCAGTCATTTAGCTATATTTGATATACAGACTGACCCTCTGTAGGTGACTTCTGCTCTCCTGGTCCCTGTAGCTTGTCTGGGGAGTCCCCGTGCAGCAGCCTCAGCAGACACTTTCTCTCCCGCTCCTGATTCAGTACCAGACACCTCAGCACCACCTGGTCAGAGGTCAGAGGCTAGAGGTCAAACTCCAGTAGCAGAGAGGGGCGGGAGGGAGGCATATAACAGTAAAACAAAGAGCCAACAGCAGTGTTACTGACAGATACTAGACATAACCTGTTGTTGAAAGACAGAGGATTCCTCTTCTTCCTCCTCCTCCTCCTCCTCCTCCTTCTCCTGCAGCCAGAGCTGGGCCTGATCTCTCTTGCAGGACCCTATAATCCTGGGCCTGGAAACAAGGCAGATGTAGGTATTCATTGACACATTAAAGTCAGAGACTTATTCCCATTGTGGTTGTCATGAAGGCCTCACCATGTCTCCCAGTCCTGTCTGGCTGCCAGCAGTGCACCATGGGACAGTGTCTCCCTCTGAGCTCTGATGGTGGCCAGGCTGGCATACAGACCCATCAACTGCAGGGTTTTCCTGTCCAGTCTGCAGGGGCAGAAGGACATGATCTGACAGTCAAGGTTGTAATTGGCTTATTGCAGGACCTGGAAAATGCCTCTCGTCGGGGCTGTTATTGTGGAATTGGTGTGTGTGTCTGTATGTGTTTGTACCTCTTGGCCAGGGCAATGAGAGTGTTTGTCTCCTGCTCAAGGCTGGTGTGTATTTCAGTGAGGAGAGAGATGGCCGACCAAGACTGCTCCCTGGGTTTCACCCAATCAGGACAGCCCCTCAGGGACACACCCTCACTGCACCTGTCAATGATATCATCACCTGGTCAGAGGCATAGCCATCTGCTGCACATATACCTGCTCATCCTCAGGTTTGCCAATCAATTAGATCACTCCTCAATATAAACTCAGTGTGCATATTTGTTATGCACAGCCTAAAACTATCCTAAGTTTGTGTGTTACCTGTATATCCTGAAGGCTCCAGGTAGGTCAGACAGACTCAGCATGTCACCTGACTCCTGAGTCTCCTCCCATAGCAAACCTAGCTCCGCCTCCCTCTCCTCACGCTCCCATGGCAACAGTGCCTTCCAGGCAACCAGCCCTGTAATATCATAAACATGATGATATGTACTGAGTATACAAATGTGGTGTGTGTGTGTGTGTCTCACCATGGTGTTCCTGCAGCATCTCTGTGAAGAGTATGTGTGTGACGGCATCATACTTCACTCCTACCAGTAGGAGTAGCTCTGACAGAGAGACACACCCCAATGCCTGACTTCTCACCCCTGACCCCCGACCACCACTTAAAGACGGCAGGGCTCCACACACACCCTCCTGCACCAGTCTGGGGACAGACACACACACACATAAATGAGAGGGGGGCAGACAGATAAGGGGAGAGAAAGAGAGCGGGAGGGAGACAGAGAGAGTCTTACAAACTAACAGCTTACCTGGCCCAGCGCTGTCTAACTGCTCTCCTCAGTCTCCACCCACACACTCCTCCCACTTTTCTCTCCTTTCCCTTTTCTTTCTCTGTGGGTATGTTCTGTGTGTCTCTGTCGTACTGCGCTTGACTGGTGGTGTGGTACAGGTCTTGGTTGAGGTGTATGGTGTGCGTGTCTCTTGTATGTGTGTCTGTGGTGTGTGTGTGTGTGTCTGTGTGGTATAGGTCTCTGAGTTTTCCTGTGTTGAGCAACTGAAGGTCCCAGTAGATCTGTAGAATCAGGGTTCAGAAACAAACCTCATTCAAAGTTTTTTAAGCTCAAACATTAAGAATTTGAATTATATTTGAACACAGGTGTAATACACAGACACACACATACACACAGAGCTGTGATAGCTACTATACCTCGTCTCTCCTTTCTCTCTCTCTTTCCATCTCAAGGAGAACTTCTAAAACCTTTCCATCACTGCAGGACCAACTCTCATCCTCCCCTGCAACCTAAGTGAGGCAGGGGAAGAGGTTTAAACAATACACCTTGGCAATAGTAACACATATTTGCCTGTCAAATCTATATCATTTTTGTCTGGGTACCAGTCATTTTCGCTAACATTCCACTCCTTTCCACTGGTCACATACTGGTTGAATCAACGTTGTTTCCATGTAATTTCAACAAAATGACAATTAACCAACGTAGAATAGATGTTGTTTTGACGGTCTGTACCCAGTGGGTTGTCACTTCTTTAATTTGCCAAAGACAGGAGTGGCAAGGAGTGGAATGTAATAGCTGAACAGAGACGTCAACCAGACTAATTGAATTTAGAGAGGAGAAACAGAAAGAGTGTTCATGTGTACTTCTAACTTCATTATAGCTGTGTGTTTGTTTGTGTGTACTTCTAACTTCATTATAGCTGTGTGTCTGTTTGTGTGTACTTCTAACTTCATTATAGCTGTGTGTCTGTTTGTGTGTACTTCTAACTTCATTATAGCTGTGTGTCTGTTTGTGTGTACTTCTAACTTCATTATAGCTGTGTGTTTGTCTGTGTGTGTCACCTTCTTTATAGCTGTGTGTGCATCCTCCAAGCCGGTGTGTAGATGGAACACCTTGTGGAACAGAACACACACTTCCTGAGGAGAAAGCTGTCCTCCAAGAGAACGACCTAAAGACTGGTACAGACCAGCCACACACTGCTCCATCACACCCTGGAGAGATCACACACACAGTACACATCACACATTACACAAACACAATACTAATAAGACAGTACTGAAGAAAATAAATATTATCAGCCAGCCATAGTGTCTTACCTGCTCCATGTTTACGCTGTAGACTGATGAATTATACACACTATCGCCATTATTACGCCAGTCGCCCCGACAACAGTCGGATTAGGTTACCAGGCAACAATACCGAAAGTTGTCTGCCAGCCTAAGTCAGACAGGTGACACCTGACCATGTTACTGGTCTCACCTAGGAGCAATTAGTTCCCCTGGCCTGTATAAAGTATTAAAACACGCACAGAAACCACACATTGAACAGTCATCTTTATTTGTTGTGAAATGGCAGAGGGAATGTGACCAATATTGCCAGTCTGTGTCCGGCATAACACATGTTACATACACATTAAGTAACAAAGAAAAATCATGTGTTCAAACATATTCCAATAATTCCCTGTGGATACAACAGGGTTTCTACAGTAAAAGCTCCTGGGATGCAGTGGAGTAACAACATGTTAATAACAGTGTTTATCCACCTTTTTATTTTCCCACTACATCCCTGCAGAGCATCATAGTGTACCAGCAGCCCTATCAAATCAAATAGCAGATGTTATTGTGTGTGTAGCGAAATGCTTGTTTCTAGCTCCAACAGTGCAGTAATATCTAACAATTTCACAACAATACACACAATAGACACACATCTAAAGTAAAGGAATGTAATTAAGAATATATAAATATATAGACCAGCAATGTCAGAGCGGCATAGAAATAGAAACTAGAATAGAATAGAATGCAGTATAAACTGTACATATGAGATGAGTAATGCAAAATATGTAAAAATTAAAATAAATAAATTGTGACTAGTGTTCTTAAAGTGGCCAGTGATTTCAAGTCTATGTACTGTAAATAGGCAGCAGCCTCTAACGTGCTTGTGTTGGCTATTTAACAGTCTAATGGCCTTGAAATACAAGCTGTTTTTTAGTCTTTCAGTCCCAGCTTTGATGCACCTGTACTGACCTCGCCTTCTGGAATATAACGGGGTGAACAAGCAGTGGCTCGCTCGGGTGGTTGTTGTCCTTGATGATCTTTTTGGCCTGGTGGGCAGGTAGTTTGCCCCCAGTGATGCGTTGGGCAGACCAAACCACCCTCTGGAGAGCCCTGTGGTTGCTGGTGGTGCAGTTGCCATACCAGGCGGTGATACAGCCCGACAGGATGCTCTCAATTGTGCATTTGTAAAAGTTTGTGAGGGTTTTAGGTGCTAAGCCAAATTTCTTCAGCCTCCTGAGGTTGACGAGGCTCTGCTGCGCCTTCTTCACCACACTATCTGTGTGGATGGACCATTTCAGTCTGTCAGTGATGTGTACGCCGAGAAACTTGAAGCTTTCCACCTTCTCCACTGCGGTCCCGTCGATGTGGATAGGGGGGGTGCTCTCTTTGCTGTTTCCTGAAGTCCACGATCAGCTCCTTTGTTATGTTGATGTTGAGTGAGAGGTTATTTATCTGGCACCACACTCCCAGAGCTCTCACCTCCTCCTTATAGGCTGTCTCATCATTGGTAATCAAGCCTACTACTGTTGTGTCATCTACAAACTTGATGATTGAGTTGGAGGTGTGCGTGGCTGCAGTCATGGGTGAACAGGTAGTACAAGGAGGGGGCTGAACACGCACCCTTGTGGGGCCCCAGTGTTGAGGATCAATGAAGTGGAGGTGTTGTTTCCTACCTTCACCACCTGGGGGCGGCCCGTCAGGAAGTCCAGGACCCAGTTGTACAGCAGGGCAGGGTTCAGACTCAGGGCCTCAAGCTTAATGATAAGCTTGGAGGGTACTATGGTGTTGAATGCTGAGCTACAGTCAATGAACAGCATTCTTACATAGGTATTCCTCTTGTCCTGATGGGATAAGGCAGTGTGCAGTGTGATGTCGATAGCATCGTATGTGGATCTATTGGGGCTGTAAGCAAATTGAAGTGGGTCTAGGGTGTCAGGTAAGGGAGAGGTGATATGATCCTTGACTAGTCTCTCAAAGCACATGATGACAGAAGTGAGTGCTATGGGTTGATAGTTAGTTCAGTTACCTTTGCTTTCTTGGGTACAGGAACAATGGTGGCCAACTTGAAGCATGTGGGGACAGCAGACTGGGATAGGGAGAGATTGAATATGTCCGTCAACATCCTGAGTGCTACAGAGGCAGGCAGTGGTCACATCACAAACACTTACCTTACAGTCCTAAAATACAGAGCATTCATTACAAGGTTGATAAAAATGCATTCATCTTCACAGAATCATAATAAATTAACAACAAGGTAAGGGAGCGAGTGAGGTTCCTCCTCAGAAAGTTCATTCACACTGTCAGAGCTGGGAGAGGTCCATGCAGTCCTTAGAAATGTATGTATATGTCTGTGCGTTAGGATTTGCCGTGTATGATCTTGAGGCATGTCTTTGGCGGTACACAGTGGTTGTTGGGTTGTTGTGTAGTACCAGTCCAGCAGGACATTGGCATCTGGGTACACAGGGTTTAAAACAGTGTCTCTATCACTACTAGTGGTACTTCACCGTTAACACATGTCACTGGACATGGGGGAACACACACATCAAATATGAAACCACGCTCCACTGGACAGTCCACCGCTAGAGAGAGAGAGCGAGAAAGAGAGACAGGAAGGGGGAGTTGAGGAGGGTATACATGGAGGGGGAGATTATGTCAACACAGACAGATGTTGGAAAATAATGTTGGAAAACAATGTGTTATAATGTGGTTTTGTTTGTGTGTATATTTGCCACACAGTGAGGAGCTCCTCGAGTACAGTCTAGCCCCTGCCTCTCTGCACTGCGCTGCGTAGGCCTCCAGGGCATCACACATAAACTTGTCAACATTGGCTCTGCAGGCAATGTGCGTTTAACCCAAGTCTGGTGTATGTGTGTGTGTTAGCTGACTTCCTGGCCTGCTGTCTTACAGGGGTCAACATCCTCCCCAGGCCTACAGGACGACTGCTGTTATCCCTGCCCACCTACAGAGGGAGATATAAATAGGTTGGTCGGTCGGTCGGTTGGTCGGTCTACGAGCTGTGGTTAACACTACAAGACAGACACAGACCTTCCAGCTGTTTCCGAAGGCGGCCTCTGATTGGCTGACTTTTCCTGCAGGGGTTCGCAGGTCACTCTGGAGGTAGTTGTTGAAGTTGCCACAGAGACCTGTCATGACATTGCCCTCTTTGGGTACAGCAAGCCCCGCTACACCCAGGCTGCTGTGGTCAGAGAGAGGTCGTAAATTCCTGGAGGAGATTATCTCCCCATGGCCACAGTATAGAGACAGAGTGAATTTTCATAGAGAACAAAGGAATTTCTTCCACCTCACAGAACTTGAGGTCCGAACAACAGTTATGTTCTGGAGAAGGTATAAAATATCGGTGAAGAATCCAGCTACGAACTGGTCCGTTTGGTACAATTTTGTGAAACTCATGACACATTACCATAACGTTGTTTATATAACAGCCTCAGATATGGTGCTTACATCTAGTTGTTGTATAAGATGAATGAGTGAGGATGATACTGTTTGTGAAATTGTGTAATGGGATTTTGGACTGTTTAATGAAGGAAACTCCAATTCCCTTTGGAGTTTAACTAAATCAGAGGACCGCCCATGAGCACAGTTATGGTCGGGCATCATGGGACAGGCCCTTTTCTGCAATTCCGAATATAACCCCCACCTTGAGAATTTCTCAACAGACCATGTTGCTCTCAATTACGAGAGGAGAAAGGTTGCAGACCAGCTTACCTTGATAACGAGAGGGCCAAGGATTGAGACCAGACTGCTGAATATTTTAACCATCCCACGTGATTAAACTCTTAGACTATCGATACCGACAGAATAAGAACAAATCTTTGATATTAATTACTAGTCTGCAGCTAGGAATTCGGTATCATTGAACGCGAAGACCGACAACCGCCGAAACATCTATCCATAACGACATGAATGAATGTCACTCTGAACTATCCATTCTAACCACGACAGAGAGGGAGGACAAACTCTCCAACAGAAACAAACTTTTCAACAGAGACCCCGACGACACACTGAGCGGTAAATATATATATTGATTGCAATTGTTCCCAAATGAGTGAGCGTTCATGTGCAAAGGATTAGCATTTCAATTGTTATAATTATCAACTTTGTAGTGACTTCTCAGCTGACCCCCACTCCCCTTTTGTCTAACAAGCCGCCATGCCGGTTTAGCCCACTAGGGCACATTCGTTATCATTTCCTTGTAACTATCTGCTGTTTGTTTATGCATTTCTGTGAATGACTTAGTTAGTAAATAAATGATTTAAGACAATTGATGTATGGATGACTCATAGTGAAGACTGGGTTCGTGCAGATAACCAACAATTTACGACGTTTGGAATGAGACTAACGTGAGGTTAAGAATAATTCATTAATCAGAAGACTATTGATCAGATATGAAAATATCTGAAAAGTTATATTAGGAAAATTATAACTTGGTAATCTGAATATTTTCCTTGGTGCCCCGACTTCCTAGTAAATTACAGTTACATGATTAATCAGTTTAATCGCGTAATACTAATTACAGAGAATCTTTGATAAAAAACTAAAAGTCTTCATTTAATGATAGTAAAGACACGACAGGCCACAGGTGTGACCTTTATACGACCCCGGAACACCTCCCTCCAAGTGGGACCGCCCACTCCACAACACCTGAGGGGAGGGGAGTTCAGACATGTAAGAGTGAACACGGTAAGTGTTAAGACCGCTAAGAGTAAATAGATACAGTAGTTCCAGTACCTTTATTCCTATAATGTTGAGTAGGATGGCATTTGTCCGGCGCTCCAGGTAGATGTATGGCAGGGTGATTACCTGGAATAAAAAAAACACCTCGCCTCGGATTGGCTCTTACCTCTAATACACACACTCTGATTGGCTCTCTGCTAGAACATCCACAACCAACAACTTTCTCACCTTAACAACCCAGTCCTGGAGTAGCTGCGCCACCACATCTCCTATGAAGACAGTCACCTCTTTGGTCCAGGACACTCCCTTTTGACCACGGTCATCATTGGTTGCATGGAAACTGGATACATACAGACAGGTGTACATAAATTACTTCAAATCAACCAAATACCAAACCTTGCTAAATATACATTTTGTTCATACAAAAAACTTTACTGCATACCTGAAGTTCCCTCCGTCACAGTCCTGGGCCAGTACGTAGGTGCAGGTTCCTTGGAAGTGGCGCATGCAGCCATCGAAGGTCCTTTAGTGGGAATCCCCGAACGCTACACAGGTGGCTGGCCGTGGAATGCAGTGGGGACAACACACACCTGGGATCACAGCGGAAGTCTTGTCCTGTCACACACAAGTGAAACGGAACACTGAGAGACCAGACGGAACACTAAAAGACCAGACAGAAGACAGAGAGACCAGACGGAATATTGAGTGACCAGACGGAACACTGAGAGACCATTCGGAACACTAAAAGACCAGACAGAATACAGAGAAACCAGACAGAATATTGAGAGACCAGATGGAAAACTGAGAGTCAGACAGAACAGGGAGTGGGGTTGAGCCGGTACAGTCACACACAGGGCAGCAGGAGTCAGGGAAAGTGTGGTGTTCTTCAGGGGGGTAGCTCTGGTAAAGACACGTCAGGTCATGACCAACATAACAACACACGTTATACCACTAGTCCAACACACAATACACAGCTTTACATGATTATACAACTACTTCACACAATATACAGTTTTAAACAAACACAATCAACACAGGTCAGTGGTCAAGGTACCTTGCACTGGCAGGTGAAGCAGGGTTCATCAGAGTTGCTGTGTAGTTACTGAGGGGCTATACACACATGAACGTTACTGGAAGCCTTAAAGTGAGAGAGAGTGTATGTGTACTGATATACTACCTATGTAGGTGTGTAAACTGGGGGATCTGTGTGTGCGTGAGAGGCCTACAGGTACACTTCAACTATGACAGACAAAATGAGAAAAAAACATCCAGAAAATCACATTGTGGGATTTTTTATGAATTTATTTGCAAGTTATGGTGGAAAATAAGTATTTGGTCACCTACAAACAAGCAAGATTTCTGGCTCTCACAGACCTGTAACTTCTTTTTTAGGAGGCTCCTCTGTCCTCCACTCGTTACCTGTATTAATGGCACCTGTTTGAACTTGTTATCAGTATAAAAGACACCTGTCCACAACCTCAAACAGTCACACTCCAAACTCCACTGTGGCCAAGACCAAAGAGCTGTCAAAGGACACCAGAAACAAAATTGTAGACCTGCACCAGGCTGGGAAGACTGAATCTGCAATAGGTAAGCAGCTTGGTTTGAATAAATCAACTGTGGGAGCAATTATTAGGAAATGGAAGACATATAAGACCACTGATAATCTCCCTCGATCTGGGGCTCCACGCAAGATCTTACCCCGTGGGGTCAAAATGATCACATGAACGGTGAGCAAAAATCCCAGAACCACACGGGGGGACCTAGTGAATGACCTGCAGAGAGCTGGCATCAAAGTAACAAAGCCTACCATCAGTAACACACTACGCCGCCAGGGACTCAAATCCTGCAGTGCCTAGACGTGTCCCCCTGCTTAAGCCAGTACATGTCCAGGCCCGTCTGAAGTTTGCTAGAGAGCATTTGGATGATCCAGAAGAAGATTGGGAGAATGTCATATGGTCAGATGAAACCAAAATATAACTTTTTGGTAAAAACTCAACTCTGTCGTGTTTGCAGGACAAAGAATGCTGAGTTGCATCCAAAGAACAACATACCTACTGCGAAGCATGGGGGTGGAAACATCATGCTTTGGGCTGTTTTTCTGCAAAGGGACCAGGACGACTGATCCGTGTAAAGGAAAGAATAAATGGGGCCATGTATCGTGAGATTTTGAGTGAAAACCTCCTTCCATCAGCAAGGGCATTGAAGATGAAACGTGGCTTGGTCTTTCAGCATGACAATGATCCCAAACACACCGCCCGGGTTCCTCATTAAATGTTTAACTCCTCGTACCTGATTCTCATCTCCAGCATCGGGCCTTACTCTCAGACCATGAGAAACAAGATTCTCTAGTCAGGATCGAGGCAAAGATGAACAGAGCAAAGTACAGAGAGATCCTTGATGAAAACCTGCTCCCGAGCGCTCAGGACCTCAGACTGGGGTGAAGGTTTACCTTCCAATAGAATAAAAAACCTAAGCACACAGCCAAGACAATGCATGAGTGGCTTCAGGATAAGTCTCTGAATGTCTCTCTGGAGAGACCTGAAAATAGCTATGCAGCAACTCTCCCTATCCAACCTGACAGAGCTTGAGAGGATCTGCTGAGAATTGTGTGCTGTACATATGTGTTTGTATGCCTGAGTGCGTGTGTGTGGCTTGTGTGTGTACCGTTACAGTTGTTCTGGCAACAGATCCCTGGGAGGGGTGTGGTGTAGTGAAGCCAGGGGCATTCTGAGCTGTGTCAGTCGACCCTCCCTGACACACACACACACACACCTCACACACACTCACCGGGCAGGGGAACACCTCGCCATCTCGCCACACATTGTTCTCAAAGGAACAGTCTGGAAAAACACACAGGCAAAAACACACGTGTTATACCTATGCATTTAAGGCAGCATTCTGTGTGGTGTGTGTGTGTTGGAACAGTTCAGGGGGGGGACAGGCTCTCCTCACACACTGCACTGTGTTGTCCTGGGAGTGAGGGTTAGGACAAGGCTGGTCGGGGTGTGTAAAGGTTTGTCTGCTATAGACACACTGGTTGAAGGTACAGCACTCACACTCTGCACAGCACCAACCTTACCTTGGTGGGGTGTGGCAGGCGGTGGGGGGACAGTGTGTGTGTGCACACCACTGCTCCATTTAGTCAGGAACAGTTGGAGCAGCCTGTCTTTATCTCTGTAGGTATAGAATGTTATCATTGTTGCAAAATAATCACGTGTGTGTGGTACCTTTGCAGATGGGGACTTGAACATCTCTGGAGAGACCTGAAAATAGCTATGCAGCAACGCTCCCTATCCATCCTGACATAGTTTGAGAGGATCTGCTGAGAATTGTATGCTGTATAAATGTGTGTGTGTTCCTGAGTGCGTGTGTGTGGCGTGTGTGTGTGTACTGTTACAGTTGTTTCGGCAACAGTTCCCTGGGAGGGGTGTGGTGGAGTGAGGTCAGGGGCATTCTGAGCGGTGTCAGTCGACCCTCCCTGACACACACACACATTTCGGTAGAGTACCTTATGATATCCACATCGAGCTAAAGGCTAGAGCTGCCAATTTCAAGGAGTGGGACACTAATCCGGATGCTTTAAGATAGAATCCTACTACACCGGCTCTGATGCTCGTAGGATGTGGCAGGGCTTGAAAACTATTCCGGACTACAGAGGTTAACACAGCCACGAGCTGCCCAGTGACGTGAGCCTACCAGATGAGCAAAATGCCTTTTATGCTCGCTTCGGGGCAAGCAACACTGAAGCATGCATGAGAACACCAGCTGTTCTGGACGACTGTGTGATAACACTCTCGGTAGCCGATGTGAGCAAGACTTTTAAACAGGCCAGCATTCACAAAGGCGTGGGCCAGACGGATTACCAGGATGTGTACCCAAAGCATGCGCGGACCAACTGGCAAGTGCCTTCACTGACATTTTCAACCTGTCCCTGACCGAGCCTGTAATACCTAAATGTTTCAAGCAGACCACCATAGTCCCTGTGCCCAAGGAAACGAAGGTAACCTGCCAAAATTATTACCGCCCCGTAGCACTCACGGTAGCCATGAAGTGCTTTGAAAGGCTGGTCATGCCTCACATCAATAGCATCATCCTGGATACCCTAGACCCACTCCAATTCGCATACCGCTCACACAGATCCACAGATGATGCAATCTCAATCACACTCCACACTGCCCTTTCCCACCTGGATAAAAGGAACACCTATGTGAGAATGCTGTTCATTGACTACAGCTCAGTGTTCAACACCGTAGTGCCCACAAAGCACATCACTAAGCTAAGGACCCTGGGACTAAACACCTCCCTCTGCAACTGGATCCTGGACTTCCTGATGGGCCGCCCCCAAGTGGTAAGGGTAGGCAACAACATGTCTGCCACACTGATCCTCAACACTGGGGTCCATCAGGGGTGCGTGCTTAGTCCCCTACTGTACTCCTTGTTCACCCACGACTGTGTGTCCAAACATGACTCCAACACCATCATTAAGTTTGCTGACGACACAACAGTGGTAGGCCTGATTATTGACAATGACGAGACAGCCTATAGGGTGGAGGTCAGAGAACTGGCAGTGTGGTGCCAGGACAGCAACCTCTCCCTCAATGTGAGCAAGACAAAGGAGCTGATCGTGGACTACAGGAAAAGGCGGTCTGAAAAGGTCCCCGTTAACATCGACGGGGCTGCAGTGGAGTGGGTCAAGAGTTTCAAGTTCCTTGGTGTCCACATCACCAATGAATTATCATGGTCCAATCACACCAAGACAGTCATGAAGAGGGCATGGCAACACCTTTTCGCCCTAAGGAGACTGAAAAGATTTGTCATGGGTCCCCAGATCCTCAAAAAGTTCAACAGCTGCACCATCGAGAGCATCACCGCCTGGTATGGCAACAGCTTGGTATCTTGGTAGGCTTGATTACCAACAACGACGAGATGGCCTACAGGGAGGAGGTGAGAGCCCTCGGAGTGTGGTGTCAGGAAAATAACCTCACACTCAACGTCAACAAAACTAAGGAGATGATTGTGGACTGCAGGAAATAGCAGAGGGAACACCCCCCTATCCACATCGATGGAACAGTAGTGGAGAGGGTAGTAAGTTTTAAGTTCCTCGGCGTACACATCACAGACAAACTGAATTGGTCCACCCACACAGACAGCATTCTGAAGAAGGCGCAGCAGCGCCTCTTCAACCTCAGGAGGCTGAAGAAATGTGGCTTGTCACCAAAAGCACTCACAAACTTCTACAGATGCATAATCGAGAGCATCCTGTCGGGCTGTATTACCGCCTGGTACGGCAACTGCTCCGCCCACAACCGTAAGGCTCTCCAGAGGGTAGTGAGGTCTGCACAGCGCATCACCGGGGGCAAACTACCTGCCCTCCAGGACACCTACACCACCCGATGTTACAGGAAGGCCATAAAGATGATCAAGGACAACAACCACCCGAGCCACTGCCTGTTCACCCCGCTATCATCCAGAAGGCGAGGTCAGTACAGGTGCATCAAAGCTGGGACCGAGAGACTGAAAAACAGCTTCAATCTCAAGGCCATCAGACTGTTAAACAGCCACCACTAAGATTGAGTGGCTGCTGCCAACACACTGACTCAACTCCAGCCACTTTAATAATGGGAATTGATGGGAATTTATGTAAAATATATCACTAGCCACTTTAAACAATGCTACTTAATATAATGTTTACATACCCTACATTATTTATCTCGTATGTATACAGTGCCTTGCGAAAGAATTCGGCCCCCTTGAACTTTGCGACCTTTTGCCACATTTCAGGCTTCAAACATAAAGATATAAAACTGTATTTTTTTGTGAAGAATCAACAACAAGTGGGACACAATCATGAAGTGGAACGACATTTATTAGATATTTCAAACTTTTTTAACAAATAAAAAACTGAAAAATTGGGCGTGCAAAATTATTCAGCCCCCTTAAGTTAATACTTTGTAGCGCCACCTTTTGCTGCGATTACAGCTGTAAGTCGCTTGGGGTATGTCTCTATCAGTTTTGCACATCGAGAGACTGAATTGTTTTCCCATTCCTCCTTGCAAAACAGCTAGAGCTCAGTGAGGTTGGATAGAGAGCATTTGTGAACAGCAGTTTTCAGTTCTTTCCACAGATTCTCGATTTGATTCAGGTCTGGACTTTGACTTGGCCATTCTAACACCTGGATATGTTTATTTTTGAACCATTCCATTGTAGATTTTGCTTTATGTTTTGGATCATTGTCTTGTTGGAAGACAAATCTCCGTCCCAGTCTCAGGTCTTTTGCAGACTCCTTCAGGTTTTCTTCCAGAATGGTCCTGTATTTGGCTCCATCCATCTTCCCATCAATTTTAACCATCTACCCTGTCCCTGCTGAAGAAAAGCAGGCCCAAACCATGATGCTGCCACCACCATGTTTGACAGTGGGGATGGTGTGTTCAGCTGTGTTGCTTTTACGCCAAACATAACATTTTGCATTGTTGCCAAAAAGTTCAATTTTGGTTTCATCTGACCAGAGCACCTTCTTCCACATGTTTGGTGTGTCTCCCAGGTGGCTTGTGGCAAACTTTAAACGACACTTTTTATGGATATCTTTAAGAAATGGCTTTCTTCTTGCCACTCTTCCATAAAGGCCAGATTTGTGCAATATATGACTGATTGTTGTCCTATGGACAGAGTCTCCCACATCAGCTGTAGATCTCTGCAGTTCATCCAGAGTGATCATGGGCCTCTTGGCTAGATCTCTGATCAGTCTTCTCCTTGTATGAGCTGAAAGTTTAGAGGGACGGCCAGGTCTTGGTAGATTTGCAGTGGTCTGATACTCCTTCCATTTCAATATTATCGCTTGCACAGTGCTCCTTGGGATGTTTAAAGCTTGGGAAATCTTTTTGTATCCAAATCTGGCTTTAAACTTCTTCACAACAGTATCTCGGACCTGCCTGGTGTGTTCCTTGTTCTTCATGATGCTCTCTGCGCTTTTAACGGACCTCTGAGACTATCACAGTGCAGGTGCATTTATACGGAGACTTGATTACACACAGGTGGATTGTATTTATCATCATTAGTCATTTAGGTCAACATTGGATCATTCAGAGATCCTCACTGAACTTCTGGAGAGAGTTTGCTGCACTGAAAGTAAAGGGGCTGAATAATTTTGCACGCCCAATTTTTCAGTTTTTGATTTGTTAAAAAAGTTTGAAATATCCAATAAATGTCGTTCCACTTCATGATTGTGTCCCACTTGTTGTTGATTCTTCACAAAAAAATACAGTTTTATATCTTTATGTTTGAAGCCTGAAATGTGGCAAAAGGTCGCAAAGTTCAAGGGGGCCGAATACTTTCGCAAGGCACTGTATGTATATACTGCACTCTATATCATCTACTGCATCTTTATGTAATACATGTATCACTAGCCACTTTAAACTATGCCACTTTGTTTACATACTCATATCATATGTATATACTGTACTCGATACCATCTACTGCATCTTGCCTATGCCGCTCTGTACCATCACTCATTCATATATCTTTATGTACATATTCTTTATCCCTTTACACTTGTGTATATAAGGAAGTAGTTTTGGAATTGTTAGCTAGATTACTCGTTGGTTATTACTGCATTGTCGGAACTAGAAGCACAAGCATTTCGCTACACTCGCATTAACATCTGCTAACCATGTGTATGTGACAAATAAAATTTGATTTGATTTGATTTACAGAGGGTACTGCATATGGCCCAGTACATCTCAGGGGCCAAGCTTCCTGCCGTCCAGGACCTATATACTAGGCAGTGTCAGAGGAAAGCCCCAAATATTGTTAAAGACTCCAGTCATCCAAGTCATACTGTTCTCTATGCTACCGCACGGCAAGCGGACTAGAAGGCTCCTTAACAGCTTCTACCCCCAAGCCATAAGACTGCTGAACAATTAATCAAATGGCCACCTGGACTATTTACATTGACACCCCCCTTGTATGTTGACTCCATATTGACGTTGAGGTTTTAATTTTTGGCGGTCTTTTCATAGCTTAGATGTACAGTTTCAGGCCCTGGAGTGAACATAATTGTACACTTGCAAATTCGACAAAAAAACGAGGGCTGAAGAGCTTATGTTGCAAATTTCCCTTGCTTGGCTAATCATTTGGACCACCATCCAAGATGGTGAAGGGGATTCCCCCAAGAGCATAAGGCGAGAGTTAGTGGATGAGGATGTGTCTTTTATGAGTTTGAACCGCATCCATAGTGAAGAGAAACATATCACATGACACCTTTTAAGCCTATAGGACAGGGGTGTCAAAGTCAAATGGACGGAGGGCCAAATAAAAAAATCAGCTACAAGACGAGGGCCGGACTGTTCGAATGTTCATTGAAAAATTTTTAAATGACGCATATAGTCTAGTGAACCTAATTGAACCTACTGAAAACCTAACAAATATATTACAATATGATCAGATAAATAAAGCAATATTTTCTTATGGCTCTGTCAGTAATCTTTAATTTTCAACAGACACAAAAGACAAATTTCCTTTATATAAATATCCCCATAACATGAACATTAAATGAAAGAAACCGGTATTCAAGGCACCATCAGTAGACTATATTTTCTATTTTAGCAAAAGTGGGCTAAATTTACTTCAAAGAAAAAACAATAATAGCAATTTTCTATCATCCACTCAACTGAAATATTTTTAAAATATAATTGGATTGAAATACAAAAAAATAAAGTGCAAAAATCTATTAATCAAAAACAACACTTTGTTTAAGGAGAAGTAACATGCAGTGAAAACAAATATTAAATTTTAACTTTTAAACTTGAACTGAGTAAAAACTCTAAATATGTGATTGCACAGTAATGTTCACTTGTTTGAGGTTGAGGGTGATACTTGGTGGTGTCCCATCTTTTCCACAAGTTCATCAATGTTCGGGGTAAGGCTCTGAGCTGAAGAAATCCTCAGAATTGAGTGGAGGTGTTCAGCAGTAAGTCGACTTCTGTGTGATGTTTTGTTCAGGTTCATCAAAGAAAACAGTTGTTCACACAGGTATGTGCTGCCAAACATAGACAACGTTTGAGCAGCCTGGATGCGCAGCTGGGGCATTGTGCCGGGGAGGAAACGGGCAAACTCCGCAGCACCCACTGCCGCATATTTTTCCCTCAGTGCATCATTGCATTGGAGGTCAATCAACTCCATTTGGAGGTTTGGTGGTGAGCTTTCCACGTCAACAGCAAATGGGTTACCGAGCAGTTCCAACCTGCTTTTTTGTGCTTCAAAGTCAGCAAATCGGCGTCGAAAGTCAGTGGTAAGCATACCTATTTTATCAGCCAACTGTGTGCTCGGGAACGCACTGGTAGAGAGCTTCTCTTTCATGGTCTGGCAGCTGGGAAAGTGGCTCAAATTTTCTTTCCGCATCTGCGTCTCCCACAGAGTCAGTTTGGTTTTAAATGCCTTCACTGTACTGTACATATCAGAGATGACACGATCCCGACCCTGCAGCTGCAAGTTTATTGCATTCAGATGACTCGTAATGTCACACAGAAAAGCCATTTCACACAGAAACATTTCGTCTCGGAGTTGTGTTGTGTCTTTCCCTTTGCTGTCCAAGAATAGACAAATCTCCTCACGAAGCTCGAAACATCTTTGAAGCACCTTTCCCTGGCTTAGCCATCGCACCTCTGTGTGATAAGGCAAATCACCATGCTCCGTTTCTAACTCCGTCAGAAATGCCTTGAACTGGCGGTGATTCAAACCTTTGGCTCTGATAAAGTTAACTGTGCGCGTGATGATGCTCATTACATGCTCCATTTTCAAGGCTTTACCGCACAACGCTTCCTGGTGTATGATACAATGATAAGCTGTCAGCTCACCTGTCGCGTTTTCCTCTTGCATCTTTTCCCGTATCTTCGCCACCAGTCCGCTCCTGTGTCCACACATCGCAGGTGCTCCGTCGGTTGTCAAACCCACGAGTTTTTCCCAAGGCAGCTCCATCTCATTTACACATCTTGACACCTCTTCATACAAATCATGCCCCGTAGTTGTGCCATGCATAGGACGTAAAGCCAAAAACTCCTCTGTCACGCTTAGGCTGGAGTCCACTCCGCGGATGAAAATTGACAACTGGGCAATGTCAGAAATGTCGGTGCTCTCATCCACAGCCAAGGAATATGCAATAAAATATTTTCCCTTTTTCACAAGCTGCTCTTTTAGATTGATGGACAACTGGTCTACTCTCTCGGCAATGGTGTTTCTGCTCAGACTCACATTTAAAAAGAGTTGCCTTTTTTCTGGGCAAACTTCGTCACAAACTTTAATCATGCAGTTTTTGATGAAATCCCCCTCCGTAAATGGCCGGGCTGATTTAGCGATCTCTTCTGCCAAAATAAAACTGGCCTTGACAGCAGCCTGGCCTTGTGATTTGGCTTTTTTGAACAGAGCCTGTCGAGATTTGAGGCCTCGTTTTAATTCCTCTGCCTTTTGTAGCCTTTGTTCCATGTCCATATTCTTGTTTTTGTCCGCGTGTTTCGTTTCATAATGTCGTCTCAGATTATACTCTTTCAGTACCGCCACACTTTCTCCACACAGAAGACACACAGGTTTTCCAGCTACCTTCGTGAACATATACTCCGACTCCCACCTTGTTTGAAACCCCCGGTTCTCAGTATCCACCTCAGTATCCACCTTCCGTTTTGCCATTTTTGATGGGTATCTGAAAGTTAATTTTACTGTGATGCTGACGACTGCTGTGCCAATAAATATTGAAATGAAGCAGCCTACTGCTCGGTGCGTCACCTTTGCATTGTGGGAAATGTAGTATTGGTGCGTGTAAAAGATCTGCGGGCTGCCGGCTTGCTGCGGGCCGGTTCTAATAATAAATCAAGATCATCCCAGGGGCCGTAAAAAACCTTCTTGCGGGCCGGATGTGGCCCGCGGGCCTTGACTCTGACATATGTGCTATAGGAGAAAGAGAAACATCAAATGACACCTCAACCAATAAGATATCACAGTCTGACATCAGAATTAGTTGTTCATCCATGTTTCTCAAACGTCAAATTTCAAAGTGTTTCAGGATAGGTTTAGGCATTAACTCTGAATTTTGAAGGTTAGTGTTAAGTTAAGGAATTAACTCTGAATGGTTAAGGTAAGGGTTAAGGATTGGGATAGGATCAGATTTTTTGGGGGAAAAAAATAACTTTCTATCAGTAGATTCGAACGTGCAATCTTTAGCACCAGAGGCAGATGCTTACATTTAAGAGATAAATGAGCAACACTGCAACAGAGTTCAATCTTTAACATTTTCAAAATTGTTATTTTAACCCCAGTACTGTGGGACTCATATCTTCACTGAAATTAGTGTACATTTGACACCTTTAAAGTTAAATGTACACCATTGATTTAGTTGTGCAGACACAAAGGTCCTGTTATCAGTTGTACCCCTCGAAGGGGCCAGCATCTGATCTACCTGAAAGCTGTGAATCTACCTGACCAACCAGGCAGTCACAACCACATACTAGACAAGACCTCCATGAGCCAACTAGCTTTAAGCCGGTCTTCAGCTCTGATGTGGGTCTGCCCACAAAATGAGGTGGAAACTGAGCTGCACTTCCTAACCTCCTGCCAAATGTATGACGATACTAGGGACACATATTTCTCTCAGATTACACAGACTCACAAACAATTCGAAAACAAATCCAATGTTGATAAACTCCCATATCTATTAGATGAAATATCACAGTGTGCCATCACAGAAGCAAGATTTGTGACCTGTTGCCACAAGAAAAGAGCAACCAGTGAAGAACAAACACCATTGTAAATACAACCTATATGCATGTTTATTTATTTTCCCTTTTGTACTTTAACTATTTGCACATCGTTACAACACTGTGCATAGCCTTAATATGACATTTGAAAGGTCTCTTTCCCTTTGAAACTTGTTTAATGTTAATTTTTTATTGTTTATTTCACTTTGTTTATTATCTATTTTACTTGTAAACATACAGTATGTTTCCCATGCCAATAAAGCCCTTTGAATTGAATTGAGAGAGAGAAAGAAATAGAAAGAGGCTTTACTCTCTGCCTCTCTCTCTGGGTCTGGTGTGTGTGTGTGTGTGTGTGTGTGTGTGTGTGTGTGTGTGTGTGTGTGTGTGTGTGTGTGTGTGTGTGTGTGTGTGTGTGTGTGTGTGTGTGTGTGTGTGTGTGTGTGTGTGTGTGTGTGTGTGTGTGTGTGTAGAGAAGTGGGGCATGGGTGTCATGCTTAAAATACTATGTTTGATTGGTAATCCCTTGTCAAGCCTGATTAGCGAAGAGCATGTTCTCTCTAAAGCTTGAACATCTGACGCACTCGCACACTGGCTCAAACAACACCCTTATAAGACGTGTGTCCCTTGCCTCCACTGTGACTAGATCATCAATTGGCTTAATCAGCCGCATCTTTATATCCACACCACAACCCGGGACCTGTAATGCCTGATGGAAACCATATTCAACCACCAGGGATCCCAGAGGTGTGTGTGGAGGAAGTCAAAAGGGACAGTCAGGTGAGATTTGACTCCTGTCTTTAACCTCCATGCTGTTCTAGTATGATCTTTCTAGGCACCTCGATTGGCTAGTGCTCTCGAGGTACCCTGTTTGTTTATCGGACTGTCACCAGTTAAATCCCTCCCCCTGAGCCGACAGTTATCCTCAGGAAATGCCTTTTAAGCTGCTGTCTGTCTGGTGTGTGAGAGAGAGTTCAAGTACTGTGTGTGTTTGCGTCCGTGTTTCTTTCTGTACGTTTGGTGGTGTCTGCTTGTGTATCTGTGCTTATGTTTCTTAGTGTGTGCTTATTGCTGTGAGGACACGCTCCCTGGGTCAGCTTGGAAGGCTGTGTATGTATATGTGTTCCTACAGTCCGTCCAGCAGATATGTTGTATTCTCTAGGCATTAAGAACATAACCCACAGATGATCTAACACCGAAAGGTCAGTCAGCACAAGTAAAGGTGGTGTGTCTGTATGTGTATATGTGTGTGGGGCGAGGGGCATGTATTATTATCCTTGTGGGTACCGGAAAACCCCAAAAGTAAATAAAAAGTAACACAATAAAATGAGATACAGGGGGTACCGGTACAGGTTAGTCGAGGTAATTTGTACATGTAGGTAGGGGTAAAGTGACTATGCATAGTGTGTGTGTGTGTGTGTGTGTGTGTGTGTGTGTGTGTGTGTGTGTGTGTGTGTGTGTGTGTGTGTGTGTGTGTGTGTGTGTGTGTGTGTGTGTGTGTGTGTGTGTGTGTGTGTGTGTGTGTGTGTGTGTGTGTGTGTGTGTGTGTGTGATTTCAAATTTACTCATGGATGCTTTATTTGTTGGAATTGAGATGGAATGGAGTGATCCTAAACCCTGACAGGAACCAGAACTAGGCCCCATGGAAGGAGGTTTGTAGGAAGCACAGCCAAAAGACAGAATTCATTATTTAGACTCCAGGAATATGTGTCTTTAAATACTATACAGATCTGACAATGTTGTTTATCCTGACCTGATTTGTCACCTTACGTGACTCTCAATCACTTACCGGGCAATAACACATTCGCATCTAGAAGGTACTGCTGTGTCAGTAGAGAGAGGGAGGGTTATAGGAAGGGTGAAGGGTGGTTGTCTGTCTCAGAGTCAAGCAGGGGAGGGGTTCAGGGAGGACTGAGGTTGGAGGAGCAGGGGTTAGAGGTGAGGTGGTTTGTCAGACAGGGAAAGCTGAACAAAATCCCACTTACTTGTGTGTGTGTCTGTGTTGTATGTGCGTGCATGCAAGTGTGTATAAGTGTGTTAAAGTCCTGACCCTTAGAGCTTATCTCCATCCAACTAAACATTAATTACAGCTTCAGTAAAGACCTTAACTTGATCAGTTAAGCAGGACCAGGAATTACAATGTGCCCAATGCTAACATTAGCCACTGAATAAAGTGTAATGTGAAAAGGTGAGGGATACTGATGGCACAAGCCCACAGTCAATCAAGCAATGTCAACACAGAAAGCTAGATAGTTAGCCTAGCATAATTTAGTCACAGTGACCACCATGATAGAACAGACAGCAAGCTAGCCATAGTTAACCAAGCATTCTTCAGTGACAGCCTTGTCAATACAGACAGCTGTCTAGTCGTAGTTAGCTTAGCATTGCTCAGTGACAGACATGTTAATACTGCTAGCTAGCCACAGATAGTCTAGCATTGATCAGTGGCAAAACTAGTTGTTGTTCAACAACAAAATGGCTCTTATGTTACCACACTTATCGTTCTCTGTTCCAGGCCAGGGGTTGTGGTGTGAGAGGCTGGGACTGGGCCCGGAGCATGGAGCTGTGCTAAGGAAGGTTCTAGATCCAAGGCTAGGGGCTGTGATTAAGACCTGGTGTTGGATTGAGGCTGTAATGATGCAGCCACAGAGGCCTTGTCTGTCCAGGTGGAGGGTCCTGCTCTGGTCCACACTACTCCTCCTCAGTCCCCTCAGAGTCACAGGTAAGACCCATCACCACAACTGTATTATTATCTTACTGTCTCATAGAAAAATAAAAAAACACAAGTAGGGAGGGAGGACAGTTTTCTGTTGAATGGTGTGTGTGTGTTTGTGAACAAGTAGAACTATTGAACGAGACCCTGTTGGACTGTCAGTGTTCCACATCGTAACTAAAGATGCGTTCCAGAGGTTTTGTATATACTTTTTAGCTATTAGTACTGAAAGTAGCACCCATAAGCCAAAACGGGTCCCGAATATTGTGCACATTTTGTACAACACCATTAATTTCATATGATATGTTAAAAATGTCAATTCGTGCAATATGTTACGAATTTGTAAGTACTTTAATTTAATTTAGACAGAGTTTCCAATGAAGCTGTGTGTAAAAGTGAGCTGTTTTGGTTCGTGCAGGGCATCCCTATACAATTGTAGAAGATGGCTTGCCTTGGGAGGCCGGGAGTGGTGACCAAACTGTGAGACGAGAAAATTGTAAGTAATTGTAGTGCACCGGTATATGTTTATGGCAAATACACCCATCACCACGTTTCCATAAGCTTCTTCCTTCCCTGCTGAAGAAAAACTGAAAATACAGACACACGCGCACACAGGCCCTAGGAGCCCAAGGCAATGAGTAATTTTTTCCCTCGTCAATCTACACACAATACGCCAAAGCAAAAGGACAAAGCAAAAACAGGTTTCCTTTTTTTCTTCACATTTATTAAAAATAAAAAATTAACACAGTGGCCTCCTTCATTTCTAAATGGAAAAAGTTTGGAACCACAAAGACTCTTCCAAGAGCTGGCCGCCCGGGCCAAACTGAGCAGTCGGGGTAGAAGGGCCTTGGTCAGGGAAGTGGCCAAGAACCCGATGGTCACTCTGACAGAGCTCCAGAGTTCCTCTGTGGAGATGGGAGAACATTTCAGAAGGACAACCATCTCTGCAGCACTCCAACAATCAGACCTTTATGGTAGAGTGGCCAGACGGATGCCACTCTTCAATAAAAAGCACATGACTGCCTGCTTGGAGTTTGCCAAAAGGCACTTAAACGAATCTGACAATGAGAAGCAAGATTCTCTAGTCTGATGAAACCAAGATTGAACTCTTTGGCCTGAATGCCAAGCATCATGTCTGGAGGAAACCTGGCACCATTCCTACGGTGAAGCACGGTGGTCGCAGCATCATGTTGTGGGATGTTTTTCGGCGGTAAGGACTGGGAGACTAGTCAGGATCGAGGGTAACATGAACGGAGCAAAGTACAGAGAGATCCTTGATGAAAACCTGCTCCAGCGCGCTCAAGACCTCAGACTGGGGAGAAGGTTCACCTTCCTACAGGACAACGACCCTAAGCACACTGCCAAGACAACGCTTGGGGACAAGTCTCTGAATTTCATTGAGCGGCCCAGCCAGAGCCCGGACTTAAACCCCATCGAACATTTCTGGAGAGACTTGAAAATAGCAGTGATATTTCAGCATTTATTATTTCATAAATTAATATAAATTTGCTCAAATCTGTTTTTGCTTTGTCCTAATGGAGTATTGTGTGTCATTTTTCTAGGGAAAAAAACAGGTGAATCAATTTTAGAATACGGATGTAATGGCTGTAAATGTGGAAAAGGTCAAGGGGTCTGAATACTTTCCAAAAGCACTGTACATATGTGTGTGTATGCCTATTGGTTTTCAAATCAACTTACTTTCATTGTCTAGCAGCCAAAGGCATTAACCTAGTCATATTAGCAACCAATGATAGTTGTTGCATCTCCCCTCTTTCAACATTTCTAAAGATATATTTATCTCTGTACATGAAACCTCTTGCATGAGCTGTGCGCATTTTAGAACAGTGTTTTGCAGCCAATTGCATTTTGGAACATTTGTGAGTATGCCTACCACTGTGTACATATTGCTGCACTTAAAATGTGAAGAAATTGTAGTTTATCAACAATTTAAGCTAAACATTCTGATCTGTTCCATCAGCCTTATTAATTGATACGCTGTATACCTCCACTACACCACACTACTTTGATAAGCATTGTGAGTAACCGCAATACCCACAAAAAAGTGGGTATACGGCGTATACTGGATATACCCTCCACTACACATCTGCTGGTCAGACCAGCTTGACCAGCATGGACCAGCTTGAAATTTACAAGCAGTCTGTGTTGTTTTTTTCAACAGGGTTGGCACACCTTTTGTAGGCTGTTCTGTTATTGCTTTGCCAGAATTAATGTATTTATTGATTAAATCCATTAGCTGAAATAACCTTTAAAAAGCTACCGAAAAGGTGTTTGTTGTAAGCAGAAATTGTGCTTCCTGCGTGGCTCATATCCCAAAGACTCAGCACTTTGTCTGATTGGCTACTGTGCTAATCATAGACTTGTCTGACTGGCAGGGAATCCATGTCTGGAGGGCCAGGATGTGTTTTCCACGGTTAGAGAGAACAGCATGATGGGAGAACTTATCATTGAGCTTAACACAGAGCTGACAGCCAATGATGTTGTCTGGAGCCTAACTGGGGAGGATGCTGATTGGTTCTTCCTGGAAGGGCGGAGCATCAGACTCAAGGCCCCATTGGACAGAGTTCTGGACCGGGAGGTAATCTTAAAAATGTTATTGCAATTTTGTCACAATGATGACAGGATTTGGTCTTGGTTTGGAACATGACTCAAACAACAACACACAGCAGGGTCATATGCAGATTCAGGTTGACCTTTATTATCATGAATCTTGCCCTGGAGGTAGAACTAAGCGATTTCTGCCAGATAGGCCAGCTTCAAAGTCAAAATTGGCTAAATTGTTAACATTTATGAAAACAAAAAGTTTTGGTCTTAATTTAAGGTTAGGGTTAAGCATTAGGATTAGCAGTGTGGTTAAGGTTAGAGTTAAAATTAGCAGGGCCAGATTAAGAAATCATAGGTGGTAGTTTCCATTTAAATCAGGACTGACAGCCATTGTTAGTGTACCCATGAGTGTACCTATGAGTGTAACAGTCATATTGCCAGGGTAATAGGTTCCAAAACCCTTCTATGGATTATATGTCTATTTGACCACAATGCAACAAGCTGTATATCTGGCGTGCATGCTGCCCAAATTGCGGCCTTCCCGACTGTAGGCATACTGGTAACTGATGAAATAAAGGAAACACTTGAGTAAATGAAGAATACGAAGATTACGTTATGGTGTGGGGTGCATTTTCCTTGCATGGTTTAGGTCCACTTGTAGAATCGATGTCAAGGAGCAGTAAAGCTGTTCTTTTGAACATTGAGAGCAGGCTCCTATGGTTGGAATAACCATTTTTGTGTGTATTTGTGTGTGTGTGTTTCAGGTTCAGGGCCCAGTCCTGATGGCAGCGTTGACCTGCTTTGAGGAGGACATTGTGCAGGTAGAGACTATTCATTTCTGGAAATATATTTGTCCCTTGTACCACAGTGATTTTATTATGGATCCCAAACTTCTAAATGTGTGTGTGTGTTTCAGAGTGAGTACAGGATCATGGTGGAGATTCTGAATGAGAATGATAACACTCCTGAGTTTGTGGAGAGCACCATTCAGCCTCGCAACATCAGTGAGGTAAGTAGACTACACATATAAGCGCGCACACACACACACACACACACACACACACACACACACACACACACACACACACACACACACACACACACACACACACACACACACTGAAACTATTGCGTGCTGTCTAGCTGGCTGAGGTGAATACAGTGGTGTTTACAGTCCAGGCCACAGATGCAGATGATGACACCATCATGTACTCCATCGACCAGACCTCGGTACAGTATTAATAACATTTTATACATAAATATACACCAGGTCTCCTTACTGCATCAATAATGTTGTGCATTTAAATGAGTGTGTACAGTATTTGTGGGTGGTCTCTGTTCCAGCCTGATGCTGCATACTTCAGAGTGGATCTCCCTAACAGTGGAGAGGTGATACTGGCCAAGCCTCTGGACTACGAGACCAAAACACAACTAGAGATTACCATATCCGCTTTGGTATACTAATATACCTACTGCTACTGAAAGAGTTTGGCTGCTCCTACAATCTGTGTGATATATTTTGTGAATAATGCACACCAATCAGATTGCATGACTGGAACTGTTCCACCAACCAGTCTGTTTCAGTCTGATACGATCTGTGTGTGTGTATGTGTGTATTTATGTATGTGTAGGAGATTAACACTGCAGAGAAGTTCAACACCAGTGCCATCCTGATCGTGAATATCTTGGACAGAGACGACCAGTACCCACATTTCCTGCCGTGCACGCCCATCTCCAACGACCAATCAAATCGTGTCTGCACCAATCCCATCTACATGGTTAACATCACAGAAGGCGAACAGGTTAGTGACCAGGGTTCGGGTGGTAGGTGTCGGTGGTTAGCGGTTAGGGACTGATGTATTGTGTTAATGTTGTCTGTTATAGGACATTCTTCTGGACTTCTCTCCCGGGCCAATCAATGCTGTGGATGGAGACAGAGGCCTCCGCACACCTCTCAGCTACAGCATCCTGTCAGGTAACACACACACACACACATCGTTCAATGAAATGCAGAATAATATTAGGAGCTGATAACATAGATAGCTACATGTTGTCAGGGGCTGATAGCGGGCATTTCGTGATGGATGAGCTGACAGGGGAGGTGCGTCTGACAAGAGGAGTAGAGAACAGACTACAGACACCCACACTACACCTCCAAGTCATGGTGAGACACACACACACTTATGCAGACTTACACTCAGTGGACAGTTTATAAGGGACACCACCCCGCTCACAAAAATGGTTTGCAGATAGTGAGTCACGTGGCTATGGCTTGCTATATAAAGCAGGCAGACAGGCATCGAGGCATTCAGTTACTGTTTGATTGAACATTAGAATGGGCAAAACGAGTGACCTAAGCGACTTTGAGGGTGGTATGATCATCGGTTCCAGGCGCAACGGATCCAGTATCTCAGAAACGGCTGGCCTCCTGGGCTTTTCACGCATGACAGTGTCTAGGGTTCACCAAGAATTGTGCGGCAAACAAAAAACATCCAGTATCCAGTTAGTGGTAGTCCTGTGGGTGAAAACAGCTCGTTGATGAGAGGTCGAAGGAGAATGGCAAGAAGCATTCAAGCTAACAAGTGGGCCACAAACAGGCAAATAACAGCGCAGTAAAACAGTGGTGAACAGAACGGCATCTTGGAACGCACAACTCATTGGTCCTTGTCACGGATGGGCTATTGCAGCAGCCGACCATACCAGAGAAGCGGCTCCAGTAGGCACGCAATCACCAACACTGGACAATTGAGGAGTGGAAAAACATTGCCTGGTCCGACGAATCCAGATTCCTGTTGCGTCATGCTGATGCCAGAGTCCATGGCCCCATCCTGCCTGGTGTCAACGGTACAGGCTGGTGGCGGTGGTGTAATGGTGTGGGGAATCTTTTCCTGGCACACGTTAGGTCCTTTGATTCCAATTGAGCAATGTTTCCATGCCCTGAAGAATTCAGGATGTTCTGGAGATAAAAGAGGGTCCGACCCGGTACTTCATGGGTGTACGTAATAAACTGTCCAATGAGTGTATAAACGAGTATGGAGACTGAACAAAACCATTATTAATGGAAAATGTCTCCCCCTCCTCAGGCATACCAGAGGAATGACCCTAGGAAGTACTCAGTTGCCACAGTGGTGGTCCGTGTTGTGGCTGTCAACCACTTTCCTCCTCAGTTCAGTTGGCCTGAATACCGTGGCTTTGTCATCGAAGGCGACAGCCCTGCCTCACTGGTCAACACTTACGGCAACACTGTGCTGCTGATACAGACACAGGACAGGGACTTCTCTGATGTATGCACACACGCACACACACACACATACACACAGCTAGACATGCATAGTATAATATTCTGTAACTTCAACTCTCTCTTCTCTCAATCGGTAGGGCATCAATCCCAATATGCACTACTCCCTGAGGTCCTCGTCCAATCACACACAGTTCTACCACATCACACAGGAGGGGCTTCTGATTGCCAGAACCAATCAGCTATGGCCATCACAGACACACAGTCTGAAGGTGGGCTTTGATTGGACAGAAGAGTAGTACCAGAGAACAACCTAATTACTCTCTATTGAGGATGGACAAGCTGCATTGGTGAAGCTGATGTTGATGACGATGATATCCTGCAGGTAGTGGCTGTGGATTTGGAGTCAGGTGAAATGGACACGGCTCTCATAAAGGTGGAGGTGCTGTTTGAAGGACAAACAGGTAACACACACACATAATGGGAATCTGTGTGGTCATACTTGCTCTGTAGTTCATCATCAGTGTCTGTATGTACATTGAGTCTACAAAACATGACATAGGCTGACCAGTTGTATCCAGGTGAAGGCTATGACCTGTTATTGATGTCACTTGTTAAATCCACTTCAATCAGTGTAGATGAAGGGGACCTCTACAGGATAATTTACACACCCCTGTGGGATGGTTGAGCTAACATAGGCTAATGCGATTAGCATGAAGTTGTAAGAAAGAAGAACATTTCCCAGGACATAGACATTTCTGATATTGGCAGAAAACAAGAATTTAAATTAACAAGAATTTAAGTTAACAAGAATTTAAGTTAACTTAAATTCTTGTTAATCTAACTTCACTGTCCAATTTACAGTAGCTATTACAGTGAAATAATACTGTGCTATTGTTTGAGGAGAGTGCACAATTATGAACTTGAAAATGTATTAATAAACCAATTAGCACATTTGGGCAGTCTTGATACAACATTTGAACAGGAATGCAATGCTTCATTGGATCAGTCTAAAACTTTGCACATACACTTCTCCCATCTAGTGGCCAGAATCTAAATTGTGCCTGAGCTGGAGTAATACATTATGGCCTTTCTCTTCAATTTCAAAGATGATGGTACAAAAAAAACCAAAAAAAATCATGTTTTCTTCTTTGTATTATCTTTGACCAGAACTAATGTGTTATTTTCTCCAACATTCATTTCACATTTCCACAAACTTCAAAGAGTTTCCTTTGAAATGGTATCAAGAATATGCATATCCTTGCTTCAGGTCCTGAGCTACAGGCAGTTAGATTCGGGTATGTAATTTTAGGCGGAAATTGAAATAATGTGTGTGTGTGCGTGTGCGTGTGTGTGTGTGTGTGTGTGTGCAGTCCCTCAGGGCCAATTGGGGGATGGGCTTCTTCCTGGTAGCTGTGCAGTGGGCAAGGCTATGGGTATGGTCATCCTGGGGCTAACTCTGTTAGGCTGCACTCTGTATGCACTGCAGCATGTACTCCAGACATACAGAGGACTGAAGGACCCAGAGGACAGGGGCTGTATAGCCCAGGGGAAGCACCCCAACGTGGTGAGATACACTGACACCTCACCCTGACCCCTAACCTTTTAACTGTTAAGCTCTAACATTTACACATTCTGGTCCTGTGCTCTGACCTGTGTGTCTCTCTGTCTCCTCTCCCCTCTCCCCTGCTGGTTTAGAGATTACAATGCTTCCAACTGGTGAGTCTCTCCTCCTCTCAGCCCCTGTGTGTGTGTGTGTGTGTGTGTGTGTGTGTGTGTGTGTGTGTGTGTGTGTGTGTGTGTGTGTGTGTGTGTGTGTGTGTGTGTGTGTGTGTGTGTGTGTGTGTGTGTGTGTGTGTGTGTGTGTGTGTGTGTGTGTGTGTGTGTGTGTGTCTCTCACATACAGGGCATAGTGTAGCCATCTTGTTGTGTGTGTGTTTTTTCTCCCCAGGTGAGTCACAGTAGTCCCATGCCAGTACTGGATGAGGTGAAATTTAAAAAAGAGGGTCTGAGCAGCTCCACCTCCAAGCTACTGGGCAGTCAGAGCATCTACAGTCCTGCAGACTTCAACTCTTCTCCACTCAATGCTTTACCTATAGCTATACCCTCAACGACCTACATCCAGCCTATACTACCCAGCACCACTCCTACAGACCCCAGTCATTGCCCTGCTTCACCCAACTCCTCCCATACACCTGCTACAACCACCACACCTGAACTACTCACAACATCCACTCAACCCTTGGCCAACTCTAGCTTTAACACACCCACACTCCCCACACCTACCCCAAATCTGATGGATGAACCTTTATCTGCAGACAGATTTTCACATACACACCCCTTCCCTATTGCAGAAGAGGTAGGTACACCCACTCAGGTAGAAGAGACTCCTAAAGACACCCACCCACCTACCTCACCTACCCAACAGCAGGTACACACACCTTTACCTCCTCCCATTCCTATCAACTCACCCCCCCATGCCACCCCACCTCCTACCTCAATTACCACACCTCTCCCTCTTTCACCTGCTGCAGACCCAATACACACTCCAGAGTGTACAGGAGATACTCACACACCTTTACTTACTCCACCCTGTCCAGAGCAGGACAGCGTTGGGACACCCCCACCTAAACCCACTACAGGGCAGGCACACATACCTGTACTGACCACACCCACCCCAGAGCAGGTAGGACCACCAGGGTACCCTGAGAAGTGCAAACTCTCCACACACAGCCCTGAGATAGCCTCCATTGGGGATGATGACTCCTTCCTGGGGGATGAGGAGGCCATCAGGACCAGTGATGATGATGAGGATGAAGAGCTGGTGAGACTCTGTTTTCGAGTACAGCCCACATTCCTGATAACAGACTATGACAATGACATCACTACTGAGATCCCCCCCAGCAGTGGAGAGGACGAGGGGACTGAGAATGGCGAAGGAGTGGAGAGAGCGATGGAATTGATGGAGGGAGACAAGGGAGGGGTCGAGAGAGGCAGTGATTATATGGAAGGAAAGGGGGGTCATTTGGAGAGCGAAGCAGAGAGCTTGAAACAGGGGAGTCAATCATCTCAACCCTGTAATACTGAGCAGGAAGTATCAGTGGGCCAATCAAAGGAGAGATAGACAGTAACCCAGCAACACTCTCTAATAAAAGTATCTTTGGTGAGTTGCTGAGGCCAAAGATGTTGGAACGCTCTGAAACACGCCCATATAAACACACACAGAAACACACACACATACAGTACACTGATGACATCGGAACATCCTAGACTTGCCTCAACCAAGTGTAAATGAAACACAACACAACAGGCCATGTGTCTGAGATATAGGCTACACTTCACTTGTAACATAGACCTATGACTTGAGTCTGTTGTGTTGCTGTGTTGTTGTTCTTATTGTGTTGAATGGACTCCTGCACACTGTGTGTAGGCCTACTTACAAATAAATATGTATCGTGCATCTGTTTATTGTCAACCCCTATAACCATTCTTATTTAGTTAGAACTAAAAACACCCCTGTGATCCTTGATGAAAAAAAAACAGCACAGACCAGCATACATTTCAAGCTGTTCCATGCTAGACCATGCTGGTCTATGCTGGTCAGTGCCTGTTGGATCTTGGTCAAGCTGGTATGACCAGCATGATCCAGCTGGTCAAGCTGGTCTGATTGGTCTGGTTGGTCTGGTCTAGTTGGTTCTGCTGGGCAACCAGCCTTCGTTGTGTTTTCGCTGGTGACGAGCCTTTGTTGTGTTTTCCCTGGTGACCAGCCCTTGTTGTGTATTCGATGGCAGCCCAGCTATCGTTGTATTTTCGCTGGTGACCAGATTTTGTTGTGTTTTTTTTGCTGGTGACCAGGCATCCCTGTGTATTGGACGCTGGTGACAAGCATAAACTAAAGCATAACCAGCATCAAGTCACAGTATGATGGTTTACAAAGTGATGTTTAATTCCTATTGGAATCCATCCAGAGTGGATTCCCACAATCCCACAATGAGAATGACTACAAGGGTTAGAAAGATGAACAAATCAGACCACACTCTTAGAAAAAAGGGTGCTATCTAGAAGCTTAATTAAAGGGTTTGTTGGCTATCCCTATAGGAGAACCCTTTGAAGAACCCTTTTGCGTTGCATGTAGAACCCTTTCTACAGATGGCTGTGACTCACAGTCCGTTAGCCTAGAGAAGAGGGGGGGTCAAATTAATCATTAGGTTCTTACGAACAAAAGTAGCCTATTGTCAATGTTCTCCACCCAGTGACAACATCTTTGCGCACAAAAAGTGTTAGACTGTGAAGCAGGTGAAATTAAAGATGGATAGTCAGGGCCAGCAGCAGGACAAATCAGTTGGACCTTTTATTTCCATAGGTGGGCACGTTTTTTCACAGGACCTCCTATGTGTGCAAAAGCTTGCCCGTTGGTTGTAATACTAAAGACCATAGTAAAGACTGAGCTCGTGAGTTTCAAATTTAGGGAAGATAATAATTTATCCTACCATTTCTACCAATCTGTGTGCCAATTCTGATTATTTTTAAATGCACATTTTTGTCAAGCAATTTCATTTCCATATTATCATTTTGTTTCTTAAAATTATTGTGACATTTTTAATCGGCAGGGTAGCCTAGTGGTTAGAGCGTTGGACTAGTAACCGGAAGGTTGCAAGTTCAAACCCCCGAGCTGACAAGGTACAAAATCTGTCGTTCTGCCCCTGAACATGCAGTTAACCCACTGTTCCTAGGCCGTCATTGAAAATAAGAATTTGTGCTTAACTGACTTGCCTAGTAAAAGAAAGGTACAAAAAAAGAAATCATACAAATCTGAAGTAAAATGATACAAATATAAAAGTTCAAATTAAACTATGGCGAAAGCACTAGCCTCTGCCATATGGAAACATTGATATTATATGATCCATTGGCGGCTAAAGAAATGAGAGTTTAGAACTCAGAGATAGCCTATAGGCCAATGCAGCAGCAGGCCTATAACTTCCATTGTCAACTAAATAAAATACATAAAGCCGACAAATAAAAACAGTAGAAAATATCCTGATGAAAACTCTGGTTCTTTCAATCTCACTCCTCCTGTCTACAATGTGATTTTCAGGATTTTTTTTTTTTTTCATTTTTTTCTGTCATAGTTGAAGTGTACCTATGATGAAAATTACAGGCCTCTCTCATCTTTTTATGTGGGAGAACTTGCACAATTGGTGGCTGACTAAATACTTTTTTGCCCCACTGTAGATGGGATCATCAGATCATGATATTTTGTTCTTTCACACTGAGGCTTGGTGATTATCGAGGCCGTGAGTGTTGGAAAGATTTTTCAAATACTGAGTAACTATCATTCGCAATGGCTTCATTGACTTGTGTGAGGCAAAGAAAAATGAAAGATTCTCTAGTCTGATGAAACCAAGATTGAACTCTTTGGCCTGAATGCTAAGCGTCACGTCTGGAAGAAACCTGGCACCATCCCTACGGTGAAGCATAGTGGTGGCAGCATCATGCTGTCGGGATGTTTTTCAACAGCAGGGACTGGGAGACTAGTCAGGATCGAGGGAAAGATCAACGGAGCAAAGTATAGAGTGATTCTTGATGAAAACCTGCTCCAGAGCGCTCTGGCCCTCCGACTGGGGCGTAGGTTCACCTTCCAACAGGATAACGACCCTAAGCACACAGCCAAGACAACACAGGAGTGGCTTCGGGACAAGTCTCTGAATGTCCTTGAGTGGCCCAGCCAGAGCCCGGACTTAAACCCGATTGAACATCTCTGGAGAGACTTGAAAATAGCTGTGCAGCGACGCTCCCCATCCAACCTGACTGAGCTTAAAACTTCTTAGGGCTGAAATCCCATTAACGGGATGATATGACAACAGCCAGTGAAAGTGCAGGGCGCCAAATTCAAAACAACAGAAATCTCATAATTAAAATTCCTCAAACATACATTTATCTTATACCGTTTTAAAGGTCATCTTGTTGTTAATCCCACCACAGTGTCCGATTTCAAATAGGCTTTACAGCAAATGCACCACAAACGATTATGTTAGGTCACCACCAAGCCACAGAAAAACACAGCCATTTTTCCAGCCAAAGAGAGGAGTCACAAAAATCAGAAATAGAGATACAATTATTCACTAGCCTTTGATGATCTTCATCAGATGACACTCATAGGACTTCATGTTACACAATACATGTATGTTTTGTTTGATAAAGTTCATATTTATATAAAAAAATTGGAGTTTACATTGGCGCGTTCACTAGTTCCAAAAACATCCAGTGATTTTGCATAGCCACATCGATTCAACAGAAATACTCATCATAAATGTAGATGAAAATACAAGTTATACACATTCAATTATAGATATACCTCTCCTTAACACAACCGCTGTGTCAAATTTCAAAAAAACTTTACGGAAAAAGCAAACCATGCAATAATCTGAGACGGCACTCAGAAAAATAATACAATTATCCGCCATGTTGGAGTCAACAGAAACCAGAAATCACATTACAAATATTCCCTTACCTTTGATGATCTTCATCAGAATGCGCTCCCAGGAATCCTAGTTCCACAATAAATGCTTGATTTGTTCGATAATGTCCATTACTTATGTCCAAGTAGCAACTTTTGTTAGGGCTTAGGTATAGAAATCCAGACGCTTGTGCAGGTCCCACATAACTTCGGACAATAACTTCAAAAAGTTATATTACAGGTCGAATAAACATTTCAAACTAAGTATAGAATCAATCTTTAGGATGTTTTTATCATAAATCTTCAATAAGGTTCCAACCGGAGAATTCCTTTGTGTATAGAGAAGCCATGGAACGCAGGTCGATATCATGTGAAATGCGCATGACCAGGAAATGGCTCTCTGCCAGTAACCTGACTCATTCAGCTCTTATTCAGCCCCACAACACAGTAGAAACCTCATTCAAGTTTCTAGAGACGGTTGACATCTAGTGAAAGCCCTAGGAAGTGCACCTTTATCCATATCCCACTGTGAATTCAATAGGGGCTGGGTTGAAAATCGACCAACCTCAGATTTCTCACTTCCTGTTTGGATTTCTTCTCAGGTTTTTGCCTGCCATTTGAGTTCTGTTATACTCACAGATATCATTCAAACAGTTTTAGAAACTTCAGAGTGTTTTCTATCCAATACTAATAATATTGTGCATATATTAGTAACTGGGACTGAGGAGCAGGCCATTTATTCTGGGCACCTTCTCTCTTCTGGCTACACCTTGGTGCTAGAGGATGCTGTAGAGAATACTGTAGATCTTCATTGCAGTGTGTTTTAATCAGGTATTTTGGGACTTGAATATATTTAGTATGGTTTTATCTAAAAAATAACATTTTGACGTTTCATTATTTGTAATATTTCTGAAATTCACTGAGTATGGTGGTCCTTCCTTTCCTCCTCTGACTGAGGCTACAAGAGAAAGCGACAGAAGGGGACGCTGGCCCTTTAACAACAACCAAAGAAGTAGGCTATCACATACATGTTTGTTTGTTTGTGATAATGTGTGATAGAGAATTCTCTTTCGGGATGATGTTAAAGCAGCCATCCCACCAGTATCAGTGCTCGCTGTCCATTCATCCGTTTGTTAATTTAGCCTATGTTGTCTATTTATTTATAAAACTAGATTATCTATTTCATTACTATCACGCGCTCTGTCGTTGTCTAGAGAGATTACGTTATTTCATTGCCTATACATTACGTAATGCAACGGTGGCTGGGGAATCCCAATACTGATTGATATTAAATAGGCTACAGAATGTTCATTCATTCAAGCATAGAGTTTTTAACTTCTTCTGTTAATAGCCGAATCTGTTCATAATATAGTTTACGTCTGTCATATTATGTGGCTTTTTAAATACAGGTTGTGGTGTTACGTTAAATGAAGAAACGATAGAGTGAGAGACATTCAGAGAAAGAAGAGGACACGACAGACCGACAGCCGTTTGGTCTCGCTCTGGGGGTCGACCGCTACACGTGCACGAGAAGCGGCAGAGCAGCGGCAGAGAAAGAGTGAGCGGAGAACGGATTCCTCTTTGTGTACTCCATAATTATTATTAGTAGGCTAGTAATCCTACAATTGTCGTTTGGTGGGTTCGTCATTAATAACAGTTTAAACTATAGGGAGAGTAGAGGAGAACTGTGCCACTGTAATCGCTATGGCCGCTCTATCAGGAGGAGAAATGTGCGTCAAATACCTGATGTTCGCTTTCAACCTCATCTTCTGGGTGAGTCACTACTTATGCTATTAAAGGGACTGTGTGTTTGTGTGTGTGTGTGTGTTGTTTTGGCTGGCAGACAACAGCAGGTTTAGATTCATATAAATGATAGCCTCTTTGTAAGGGTTTATTCCACACATGTAGGGTAGAGGTAGTGTAGAGCCAGAGGAGGAAGATTCCCCAGTGAATCTGTCTGGTTCCTCTCCAGGTTTCTTTCATCTTCAATTAAAGTTATATGTGCATTGTAAAGGGGTTGGCGATAATTTGACAGTAGCTTACAGGCAGTTTGTGGCAAGTATAATTCTGTATTTCATATTACAGTACACCTACTGTAATTATAAATACGGGTTCAAAGCAAGTACTGAAACTATTATACTGTAAAAGTAAAAGCTACCGTAATCGGAATAAATTAATGTATGAATGGATGAATTAATTAAATTCATTGAGGGGAGGAGTTTGTATTTCACAGTATTTTACTGTAATTACAAGGGATTGGTGCAAGCAGGTTGGCTGTTAGGTAAAGTGTTTACAAAAAGTGTTAATAAGCCAGATACAACAATACCATGCTCCCACTTGTGGCAAAAAGGTTTTGGGAAGTCCAAAAAATATGATACGGTACTGTATTATGTGGGGTGTAATTACAGTACCATTCGAAATACAGCAATTCTTTCCCTGCCCACAAACTTTGCCCACAATGCACCATCATTTACATTATTTAAACCATTTCAGAGTATTTTACTGTTGGTAATACAAAAAATGACATATAATTTACCGTTTTCAGTTAGTGTGTGTGTTTGTGTGTGTGCATGTGTGTATCTGTCTGAGGGGGGTTGTCAGTATCTGCTTGGGGAAAGTGGAACAGTGATTTAGCTGGCCATGACTGGACTAAGAAGTGGCCTCTTGTTGGTGAACGGTGAAATAATCTCACACACAAACACACACTGGCCAAATAATCCCTGGTGGCCGAGTGACCCAGTGTGCACAGCATTTCAATAACTCAGTGTTTGTATGTGTGTGTGTGATATTGTGTGTTTGTGTGTTGTATTTTGTGTTGTGTCTTGGTGGGGTGTGTGACGACGTGTGACGCGTATAGCCCCAATGCAGATGAAAGAACAGAGCTCCCCTTGTTGCATGATTCAGAACATGTGTCCATGATTGTAGGTAGCTACAGTATCTATGGTTGGGTGTGTGTGTTAGATTCTGCAGCTGGTGAGGGTGTATAAGCAGTAGTGTAGTTGTGTAGTGCGAGCAGCATGATTAGATTAAACAAATTAACTCAATCACTTACAGAATAGACCAACGCAATCATTCACAGAGTAAACCAATTCAATCATTCACAGAGTAGAACTCAGGTTATCTGCGCTATCCTCCCTCCCCCAGCCCACCTCCTCTACCTTTCTGATCAGGTGACTCCAGGGCGTGACAGTTACTCCCAACTGCTTTCTCTTTGTATCACTCTATGCTCTCTTCATCTCTCCTCTTGCTTTATCCCTGTCACGCTCTGCGATACTGTCTAGGGAAATAGGAGAGAAGTGTTAATGAGTTAGTTATTGCTCTGTTACACACAGAGATCACGTTAGCAACATGGAAGTGTTTGGAAGGATCAGGTGTGTGAAGTACCTCATGTTTATCTTCAACTTCTTCTTCTTCTTCTTCTACTTTAGTTAGATTGTGTGCGTGTGTGAGTGCGTTTGTGTGTGTGTGGTGAATGTTCCCTTCCTCTTTAACTAGGCCATTTTTTCCGAACTGAGAACAAGGCATGAGTAATCTACCCCGACTCACTGAGCTTATCTGGCCTCGTTAGGTTTGGTCTGATCAGACATGTTGTCCCCACTGCAGAACACGCACACACACACACAGACATACACACCATGGAGCAGAACACCATTCTACATCAAGGTTCTTTGCTAAAGTGAATAATTAATTAGACTGAGGAAGTGGTTTGAGGAATGTGTGTCTGTGGTGGCGGCTCTGGTGGTAAGTCTGTAGCAGAATTTATACTGTATGAAGGAATCAGGCCGATGACCTCCTCTTCTTCTTTCCTCTGTGTGTTAGCTTACCCCCAAGTCACACACAAGCATAACCTGACATATCCCCGTTTCTCAACATGTCCCTACCTGCTCTCTCATCTGGTTTTCCATGCCCTGGGGTAGGTGTGTGTGTATGATATCTAATATTTTGTGTCTGTATGTGGTAGCTTGCAGGTACAGGAGTGCTGGCTATAGGGTTGTGGTTGAGGTTTGACCCAAAGACCAGAGGACTGTTTGAAGGAACAGAATCTCCCTATGTCTTCTTCACAGGTAATGCAAACACTCACATGCAAGCACGCATGCACTCACACATATACTGAACACAAATATAAACGCAACATGCAACATTTTGAAAGATTTTAATGAGTTACAGTTCATATAAGGAAATTAGTCAATTGAAATAAATTCATTAGGCCTGAATCTATGGATTTCACATGACTGGGCAGGGGTGCAGCCATGGGGTACCCAGGCCCAGCCAAACAGAATGAGTTTATTACAGACAAAAATACTCCTCTTGATATGCCACACCTGTCAGGTGGATGGATTATCATGGCAAAGGAAAAATGCGCACTAACAGGGATGTAAACAAAATTTGTGCAAAAACATAGAGAGAATAATCTTTTTGTGCGTATGGAAAATGTATGGGATTTGTTTTATTTCAGCTCAGGAAACATGGGACCAACACTTTTCATGTTTTGTTTATATATTTTTTCTCTGTACACAATCAAATATCTCTGCAGAGTCTCTGATGTTGTTGGTGGTTGCGTGTGTAGGTGTGTATATCCTGATAATAGCAGGGTTGTTGATGATGGTGGTGGGGTTCCTGGGATGCTGTGGTGCGATTCAGGAGTCTCCCTGTATGCTGGGGCTGGTGAGTTATACCTCCTCTCCTCTTTTTCTTTCCCTTTGGTATTCAGTTGGTCTGTTATGGGGCTGGTACTCAGATACTATGTAACTCTTTGTTTCAGTATAAAACTGTTTACAGAACAGATTCAAGGCCAGAACTCAGTATCTGTCCGTCCGTCCGTCCGTATAGACTATGCGTAAAATAGTACATTTAAAACGGGACACTAAAATTAGTATGATACGTTACGGTTGGTATGGTTACATAAGACAGGTGGTTACTTAAGGCAAAAACGAAAGTAGGGTTGTTGGTTGGGGTGGATGGGTGGCAGTATAAAGCAAACGTCTAGCAACCCCAAGGTTGCGAGTTTGAATCTCCTCAAGGACAACTTTAGCATTTTAGCTAATGAGGAACTTTTCAACTACTTACACATTTTTAGATACTTTGCAACTACTTAGCATGTTATCTAACCCTTCCCCTAACCCTACCCGTAATCATTTTAGCTAACCCTTACCCTCACCTCTAACCCCTAGCTTAGCTAATGATAGCCACTAGCTAACTTTAGCAACCTAGCTAGAATTTGTAACATTTCATAAGTTTAGCAAATTCGTAACATATTGTACGTTTTACAATTTCGTAACATATAATACGAATTGTAATTCGGAACATTTCATACGAAATGGGTGATGGACATCCACAAATTATTACATACGATACGCAACATATCATACTAAATGGAGTGTCTCTGATTTACATACAGGATAATATGAACTGCACTGAGACCAGGTTGGTCCCTCTCTCTCTGTATCTCTCTGTCTCTCTCGATTTCTCTCTCTCGTGTGTGTGTCCTAAGTCCCTTCTGACCGGGGAGTGCTTTGTGTCAAAGGGCACTTGTCAAATGAAATACACAGTGGTTCATGTGCATATTGGTCTCTTGCAGTTCTTCTTCTTCCTCCTCATCATATTTGCCATTGAGGTCGCCGCTGGAATCTGGTGTTTTTCCAACCAAAGCAAGGTCCCAAAACATATTACATCCCCTTTTCTGTGTTACATTAAAGCCCTTCCCCTGCTATTATCTGTGTTACATTAAATGCCTTTCCTTTCTTTCTGTCACATTGCAACCCTTCCCCTACAGGTGGTTGATGACATCACTCAATTCTACATGGAGACATATCAGAACTACCAGAACACTCGACAGGACACACTGAGGGAGACACTCCGTCTCATACAGACTGGGGTAATCATGTGTTTAATTTGTGTGCAGCCATGTTTGGGGGGTTGGGAGCAGAGACAATACATATTTCCAGATAAAAACAGATGGACACCTAAATGACCATTCAACCTTATTTGTTACAGTTGGACTGCTGTGGTACAGGTTCCGTTGTGGACTCTGCCAAAGACACCTGTCCCCCAAGAGACGGGCTGGATAGCCTCATCACCAAGGTAACCAACCCCCTGCTCTGTGATTGTGTTTGTGTTCAGGTGTTCCTTTTTCTGTATCTCTACAGTCCCTCCTTCTGTATCTTTACAGCCCCTCCTGATTTGGCCTCGTTTTTGAGCTTGGTCATTAATAAATGCAGCGGCTATTACTGAAGCAAAACGAGAGTTGTCTTGAGGGGGTGGTTTAATGCAGGCATCTCTTGTGTATGTGATCACACGTGGCAAGTGTTTATACAGTCACTCTGCCAAAACAGTACACAGTTACAGTCACTCACCCTTCTAGATAACTTGAAGCAGTCTTAACAGTTCTTGCATCTTGAAGTCGCCTAGGCTAGCTAGTGCTAGCCAAGTTCTTTCGCCAATTAGCTTCAGCCGGTTGGTGTGTGACCGTGGTAAAGTTGGTTTGACATTGGGTAGCCTATCTCTGAGGCTAGTTAGGGACCGTCAATAAATTACACAATGTAAATGGGACAGTAATGCTTTCAATATTTGTAAATGCATGTTTTACATTTATAGTTGGTTTGAGGTTTTTAAAATATAGACATTTGGAGCTATTGACATTGTCCTATGTACATTGTGTATTTGACTGATGGTCCCTAACTAGCCCTGTATAATGTCAAATCAAATTGAGCAAGGCCATTGGGCCAGCTGTTGGCAGGATTAAAATAAACTCAACCCAAGGAAATCTGTTACAGTACCCTTCATTCTGTGACAGACATTTTTTATTATCATCTTTCACATTTCAGTTTTGGACAAGACTGACCCAAATTATTACTTTTAAACTTTGTAGTACATTTTGTCACTCAAATAAATGGTTTCGACTCACATAGATGCCACATTTTCAAAATGAAAAGTTGCTTTTTTTTAGGGGCATTCACTCTTTATTATGTGTGTGTGTGTTGCAGAGCTGTCCTGATGCTATAGATGAATTGTTTGACTCCAAGCTGCACATCATAGGAGGAGTGGGCATCGCCACTGGAGTTATCATGGTGAGACACACACACACACACACAGTACAACGGAAGACCATTTTATCCAACTACGCTCCATTACAGATAGATAGGTTGACAGAGAGACTTCCCTACAGTAAAGAACTCTTCATTTACTCTGCATTTCCCATTATATTCCACAGATGTTTGGGATGATCTTCAGCATGCTGCTCTGCTGTGCCATCAGGAAGTCACGGGAGATTGTCTGAGGATGTCATCGTTACCATGACGGTGGCCGTTAATGTTGCATGATGTCATTCCTAGTCACATGAATTCTGTCAACCAATAGAGAGGCTGTGTCTTGAGAACAGTCGGCCTGAGTGCTAGCAGCTGTTCAGGTCCACTGGCCAACCAACTGCCATTTAGTTAGAGCCGCTAACCTCTGTAACAAGGATCTGCTACACCTGGTTCACCTGGCATTAAGTGTGCAAGCGTTGCAAAATAAATATAAACATGCATGTTATTCAGTAATTTCATCCAAACTGCTTGCACGTATCAACTGGCGTCTGTGTATCCAGGCACTAAAATAGAACTTGGTTCTATTTTAGATGCTTGATGCTGCAAGATCCTCCTCTCCCATCTATTCATTAGTTTTTACGAGCATACTAACCCACGTGGGTGATTGAAAGATGAGGTCCACACTCCAGTCCAGTTGGTGGCAGTAATGCACATTGAAGTTGGTTGCCAACCGCCATATAAAATCCACAGAAGAAGAAGGACTATGAATGAGGAGAGATTAATCAAAGAAAACTAACTAAGAACTAACTAGGTTTTCCTTTATATGAGTGGATTAATTGTCGAAGTAGAGAACACACAACTTTGTATGACTCAAAATGGGTAAAAATTCTACAAAGATCCAGTCCCATAATTACTATAGTTGGTGGACAGATGGTTTTGGTATTTTAACGCGTCTGGTAGGGATAGACAAAATCAATGTTGAGCCGGTTTGGTCAGCATGTAATCACAGCGCTGCACAAATCACCTTGGCTGTGTTTGCACAATTCTGATCTTTTTATCACTCATTTGTTTTTTGACCAATCAGACCAAAAATATCTAATGTCATGAAGTGATCTAGATTAGCTAATCTGCACAGTGCTTTTCTCAGGCTGATCCTCTTGAACACAGTGAATCTGCCCAGTGCACAGGTTGACCCTCCTAAATCATCATGATGATAACATCAACAACATGCATGCCAGTCTTTCCTGGTTGACTACAACTCATCCTCTCCGTCTCTTTCTCTACCCAATTTGAAAATGCCTTGAAGTCTCTGACTGTTTTTATCTAGGTGAGTTGTAGTCAGTTTTACAGCATATCTAGGTCTCTCCTAGATAAGAAACTTTTATAACACCCTTGCCATCTTACACAAAACAAATTAGCCAAATAAAATGTAACATCTGATCTTCATTCTGTGTGTATTCTGATCTTCATCCTGTGTGTATGTAATGAGTAAGAGAGGAAAACATGTCTGTCAGCCTCCACAGCTTCCTGCCACTGGAAAAGAACAACCTGAAAAAAAAAATCTGTTTCTGTCTTTCTCTCTCTCTGTCTCTATCTATCTCTGTCTCTCTCTACCTCTCTCTACCTATCTCTCTACCTCTCTCTCTCTACCTCTCTCTCTACCTCTCTTTCTCTACCTCTCTATCTCTCTACCTCTCTCTCTCTCTACCTCTCTCTCTCTCTACCTCTCTCTCTCTCTCTCTCTCTCTCTCTACCTCTCTCTCTCTACCTCTCTCTCTTTCTACCTCTCTCTGTCTCTCTCTACCTCTCTCTCTCTACCTCTCTCTCTATCTCTCTACCTCTCTCTCTCTCTCTAACTCTCTCTCTCTACCTCTCTCTCTCTCTATCTCTCTCTCTCTCTCTACCTCTCTCTCTCTACCTCTCTCTGTCTCTCTCTACCTCTCTCTCTCTACCTCTCTCTCTACCTCTCTCTCTCTACCTCTCTCTCTCTACCTCTCTCTCTCTCTACCTCTCTCTCTCTCTACCTCTCTCTCTCTCTCTCTACCTCTCTCTCTATCTCTCTCTCTATCTCTCTACCTCTCTCTCTCTACCTCTCTCTCTACCTCTCTCTCTCTCTACCTCTCTCTCTATCTATCTCTCTCTCTCTACCTCTCTCTACCTATCTCTCTACCTCTCTCTCTACCTCTCTCTCTACCTCTCTCTCTCTCTACCTCTCTCTCTCTCTCTCTCTCTCTCTACCTCTCTCTCTCTCTCTCTACCTCTCTCTCTCTCTCTCTCTAACTCTCTCTCTCTCTACCTCTCTCTCTCTCTCTACCTCTCTCTCTCTCTCTCTCTCTCTCTCTCTCTCTACCTCTCTCTCTCTACCTCTCTCTCTACCTCTCTCTCTACCTCTCTCTCTACCTCTCTCTCTACCCCTCTCTCTCTCTCTCGCTCTCTCTACCTCTCTCTCTACCTCTCTCTCTACCTCTCTCTCTACCTCTCTCTCTACCTCTCTCTCTCTCTACCTCTCTCTCTCTCTCTCTCTACCTCTCTCTCTCTCTACCTCTACACACACGTCATAAAAGGCTAATTTAAGCTGTATTTTAGGGAATGTTACAGTTTTTCTCAATTGCTAAAACACAATTTCTGAAACTTGCTCCATTTCCTGAAAACATTAAATACAAAACCTAATCTTCAAGCACTATTTACATAACATCTGACTCCTCTTGCAAAAATGAAACATTCGCCTCAAAACAGTTTTACCTGTGTTCAAAATCAAACACTGCTCTCAAATCATAAACAAAGTGATCAAAATGATATAGCAGTCAGTAAACAATACACCGAAAAATAGAAAACACATTGTTCAAAACATACAATTCTCAGGGAGAAGTACATTTTTAATCTAAAAAAAATATTCATATTTTTCCATCATTGTCTTATGATGAACGAAAACATGTTCTATCATAGTAGCTCAAAATGTATCAGAAATTACAACCAGTCAATCTATTGAGCAGTCAGTACTGTTAATAAATGGAAAGCACAATGTTCAGGGCCATACAATTTGTCCATTGTACAGTATACAGCATACTGCACTACAGTATCCATTCTCAGACTTTCTCCTTCCCACCTTCAACAACCTGTTTGCTTTCTGAACTGGCTTATATTGGTTGTGTTGCATCATTTGAAACAGGTTGAATCAATTTTGAGTGGTTGTGTTCAATCAATGACATATGTTCTCTATTTGTATTTGATTGTTGCCACTTGTGTTTACCAGTATGGATAACATGTGCATTAGAGTGCAGAATGTGTTTTGAGAATGTGTTTAGAGTTTTGCTGAAAAGTCTGAGATCTGCAAATTGTGTTTTACCATGTGAAATGGTTTAAGGTATTGACAACAGACTGCATAATTAGCTAAATGAGTCCAGGCAACTGAGAACTTTGTTCAGCCAATGGGCTTTAGTGTTTTAGCAATTGAGAAAGACTGTAACCGAATGTAGACCTGTTATTATTAGTGTCATTCTATGAAACTGGTGGCTTTTTGAAGAACCAACTTTTACACATTTGTTTTGCTTTTTTAAAAATCAAAACTTATAGTGAGATAATAGTTAACCCCTTAACATTATAAATCAACATAAATGGCATCTTAACATATTTTTATATTTTTACGACGTTACATAAAAAAAGCTTGCGCTGCCGTCTTGTCACTGGTGTTACCTATATTTTACACGACTATTCAGGCTTTCTAGAATGTAATTTCAGACTTGAATTTGCATATAAAATCAAAGACAAAAGGTTAATTACATTTCTAATAAATTGTTTGGATTAGTAATAATTTACTTTAAACGTGCATGTGTAAAGTTCTATTGTCTGACATTTTTCCATTTATACTATTGTTGTTTTTTTGTTGTTGAATGATCATATCCTTAAAATGTTTACTAATTCATGTAGTAACAGTTAGGTAGACACAAAAGCCATATTCAATTAAATTGGTTAACTCTGATGCCAGAACACCAATATGCCATACGGTAACACCAGTGACACAATGTAACACCAGTGACACAATGTAACACCAGTGACACAATGTAACACCAGTGACACAATGTAACACCAGTGGCAATGTGAAACCAATGACAAAATTAAGATTGTTTAAAAAAAAGTTATCAATTTATTTGTAATATTTTTTATGAAAAATAATATCAGATTTCATAAGATTTTATTAATAATAAAACACTTAAATTACCCCCCCCCCCCCCCCCCCCCTCCTGGTGAAAGCCACAATTTTTGTAGATTGCAAGGTGTGGAAAAACAATATTGGGTCAAAGGAAAACGCACAATAGCTTACTTACTATGATGTAGCCTTCGATCACGGTTAAATGCAAAGGTACATGTATTGATATTTATTTTAGGTGAAACCTTAGCTTCTCATCCTGGAGCACAAGACTGAATTAGACGAACTCAAGCTTTTCATTGACAATGCATTCTTCAGGGTCATTGGGGGAATGGACAGCATCACCGGCACCGATATCTCCATGGACAGTACCATGTCAATAGAACAAGCTTCTCGAGATGAAGAAACTCATCTACAGACTTGGAATTACATCCAGTTGAAACTTATGTACTACAGTCCAATCAACAAGAAATGATTGATGCTAGAAGTTATGCATAAAGGTCTTTGACCTAAAAGCCAGTCTGGAATTCAGCCAGGTCCAAATAAAAGACTTGATCAAAGACAGCCAACAGCTCAAAGGTAACGTCAAAACATTCACAACTACCATTAATTCATCGTCAAGTGACAATGAAATGCTCGAAGAGACTTGATTAGACCTAGAGTCCCGTTCGATGAGAGAGAACCTGGTTTTCACAGGTCTTTCTGAGAATGATGAAAATGCTAAGGAAATTGTTAGACTTCATATGACCAAAACTACATAGCAGATGAGGCATAAACATTTTTGGAGACCGAGTCCATGGAATGGGAGGCTTGGGAGTCAAAAGACCTGGTGCTCCTCTCTTCATCGTGGCCAAATTCGGTCATTACAAGGAAAAAGTGCCGGTTAAATCCAAGAGTTGAGAATTATAATGGACAAACTTTGGGCTTAATGACCAGTTTCCTAAATAAATCATAAATAACCAAATGCTTAAGGAAAATAGATGAACTGGCTTTGTGCCTATATTGTTGTTAACACTTTGAAAAGGAATGTGGATGCTACCATGATTATGGATAATCTTGAATGAATTGTGACTAATGACAACTGAGAAAAGTACAGACGCACAAATATCATATCCCCCCTAAAAATGCTAACCTCCAATGTTATTGTAATGGTGAGAGGTTAGCTTGTCTTGGGGGTATGATATTTGTGCATCTGTAACTTTCTCACTCATCATTATGTATGCCAAAAGAAGAAAACATGCTTAATTGTCCCAATAATTATGGAGGACACTGTATGTTACTGACGACCAGACATCCAAATATCTTGTTAAGCTTTCTATGAGACTATTTATGGCTACCCCTTCTATGAAGTTACATCCCAGCTATAGAAAAAAACGGTGCTTTCTCAACTAAGATGCCCCCAAAGCACCGTCTATGGTAAAAAACAAAATGACCAAGGTAATGCCAATTATAATTGTAATGGTCTTGCAAATTCTGCAAAAAGAAGAGGTGTTCACGTGGCTTCGAGATTTTATTTCTGTATAAAAATAAAAAAAACAGAACTCTATGTGTAACTCTGTGTTGTTGTCTGTTCACACTGCTATGCTTTATTTAACCAGGTAGGCTAGTTGAGAACAAGTTCTCGTTTACAACTGCGACCTGGCCAAGATCAAGCATAGCAGTGTGAACAGACAACAACACAGAGTTACACATGGAGTAAACAATAGACAAGTCAATAACAGAGTAGAAAAAAATAAAAAATAAAAAAAGAGTCTATATATACATTGTGTGCAAAAGGCATGGTGAATAATTAACATTTTGCAGATTAACACTGCAGTGATAAATGATCAGATGGTCATGTATAGGTAGAGATACTGGTTTGCAAAAGAGCAGAAAAGTAAATAAATATAAACAGTATGGGGATGAGGTAGGTACATTGGGTGGGCTATTTACCGATGGACTATGTACAGCTGCAGCGATCGGTTAGCTGCTCGGATAGCAGATGTTTGAAGTTGGTGAGGGAGATAAAAGTCTCCAACTTCAGCAATTTTTGCAATTCGTTCCAGTCACAGGCAGCAGAGAACTGGAACGAAAGGCAGCCAAATGAGGTGTTGGCTTTAGGGATGATCAGTGAGATACACCTGCTGGAGCGCGTGTTGCCATCGTGACCAGTGAACGGAGATAAGGCGGAGCTTTACCTAGCATGGACTTGTAGATGACCTGGAGCCAGTGGGTCTGGCGACGAATATGTAGCGAGGGCCAGCCGACTAGAGTATACAGGTCGCAGTGGTGGGTGGTATAAGGTGCTTTAGTAACAAAACGGATGGCACTGTGATAAACTGCATCCAGTTTGCTGTGTAGAGTATTGGAAGCTATTTTGTAGATGACATCGCCGAAGTCGAGGATCGGTAGGATAGCCAGTTTTACTAGGGTAAGTTTGGCTGCGTGAGTGAAGGAAGCTTTGTTGCGGAATAGAAAGCCGACTCTAGATTTGATTTTAGATTGGAGATGTTTGATATGAGTCTGGAAGGAGAGTTTACAGTCTAGCCAGACACCTAGGTATTTCTTTCTGTAATGATTAATGTAACAAACAATGATCAATTCATAATTGTTGGTGATTTTAATAGTGTGCAGAATAGAAATCCATATGGATTGGGGATTCATTTGTATAATTATCATCCAAAAGCACTTTCTGCAATCTCTGAATGAATGTCCACTTTAGATCTGATAGATGTTTGGAGATTAAAAACCCCTGATCTGACTAGATAGACGTGGCATAGAAATAGGCAAGCTAGTGGCATTGCCTACTTCCTTATCTCCTTCACTCTGGTCTCAAAGATATCACAGTCTACTATTGTTGACCGTTCATTGTCAAACCATGGACTTATTTATTAGTCTCTGACTACAGTAGAATATCCTAGAGGACCTGGTTATTGGAAACTCAATCAATCACTGCTAAAATATGAAGAATTTGTTAATGATTTTGCCAAAATAATGTGGGATTAGCTAATCCTCAGGTTGTCTGGGACACTTTCAAATGTGTATTCAGATGCCATTCAATCAAGTGGTCATCATGGGGGGCGGAGCTATATCTTAGAAGGGAAAATGAATTAACTGAAGAGCTAAATGACAAGCATAAACAAATTGAGTGGACTCTCCGATTGAAATGCTTATTCTGATCAAGAGTAGACAACATGAGTTTGAGAGTCTTTATGCAGATGGTATATTATTTATAAATCAAGGGTAGCTTCGATGGAAAAAGTGAAAAAGTGTTTCCTAGGTTGAACCAAAGGAATCAACATAATAAAAATGTCACAAAACTGCTTTCCTCTGAAGGGCTACATTTATTATCACTCCACCAGATATTGCAGGAGCAAGTACAATATTTCAGTATAACTTTTTATTTTTTACTTTTTTACTTTTTTTATTTTGAGGAGCAGCTATTATCAGAACATGACTGTAACATCTTAACCAGGTAACAGAAATACAAAAAAGCATCCCGGGGTTGATCGCTGAGGATGAACTACTAATGGAATTTAAGTATTTTCTAATTGGTAAATCTCTCGGCTTTAAACTGTACAGGGTATTTTTTTTAACAAAAGTCATAGAACCTTTGCTCATCTGCTTTAATTTTTTCTTTGAACAAGGGGAACTATCAACAACTTAAAGAGAGGGACTGATTACATTACTATTGAAGCAGGGAGCAAATGGCCAATATCCTACAGTGCAGTAGTATCTAACAATTCACAACAATACAAAGAAATCTAAAAGTAAAATAATGGAATTAAGAAATATATAAATATTAGATTGAGCAATGTCGGAATGGCATTGACTAAAATAGAGTATGTGAAATTATGTGAAATTATTTAAACATTATTAAAGTGACTAGTGTGCCATTATTAAAGTGGCCAGTGATTCCAAGTCTATGTATACAGGGCAGCAGCCTCTAAGGTGCAGGGTTAGATAAGCAGGTGGATGCTGGCTAGTGATGGCTATCCTCTAGTGACTCCCCATCCCGGGTCCGGGAGCGTACTCATCGACTGACACTAATTAGCATAACGCAACAGACATAAATATTCCTAGAAAATATTCCTATTCATGAAAATCACAAGTGAAATATATTGAGACACAGCTTAGCCTTTTGTTAATCAGCCTATCATCTCAGATGTTCTAAATATGCTTTACAGCCAAAGCAAGACAAACATTTGTGTAAGTTTATCGACGTGTACGCTGAAGAACTTGAAGCTTTACACCTTCTCCACTGAGGTCCAATCGATGTGGATTGGGGCGTGCTGTTTCCTGAAGTTCAAGATCAGCTCCTTTGTTTTGTTGACGTTGAGTGGGAAATAATTTTCCTGGCACCACTCTCCCAGGGCCATCACCTCCTCCCTGTGAGCTGTTTCGTCATTGTTGGTAATTTGGCCTCCTACTGTTGTGTCGTCTGCAAACTTGATGATTGAGTTGGAGGCATGCGTGGACATGCACTTATGGGTGAATAGGGAGTACTGAAGGGGGCTGAGCATGCACCCTTGTGGGGCCCCTGTGTTGAGGAGCAGTGAAGTGGTGTTGTTTCCTACCTTCACCTCCTGAGGGTGAACCGTCAGGAAGTCCAGGACCCAGTTGCACAGGGTGGGGTTCAGACCCAGGGTCCGAGCTTAATGATGGTGTTGAACGCTGATCTATAGTAAATTAATAGCATTCTTATATAGGTAATCCTCTTGTCCAGATGGGTTAGGGCAGTGTGCAGTGTGATGGTGATTGTGCCGTCTGTGGATCTATTGCTGTGGTAAACAAATTGAATTGTGTCTAGGGTGTCAGGTAAGGTAGAGGTGATATGATCCTTAACTACCCTCTCAAAGCACATCATGATGACAGAAGTGAGTGCTATGGGGTGATAGTCATTTGGTTCAGTTACCTTTGCTTCTTGGGTACTGGAACGATTGTGGACATCTTGAAGCAAGTGGGGACAGTAGACTGGGATAGGGAGAGACTGAATATGTCCATAAACACTCCAGCCAGCTGGTCTGTGCATGCACTAAGGACGCGACAAGGGATGCCATCTGGGCCGACTGCCTTGCGAGGGTTAACACGCTTAAATGTCTTACTCACGTCAGCCACGGAAAAGGAGAGCCCACATTCCTTGGTAGCTGGCCGCGTCAGTGGCACTGTGTTATTCTCAAAGCGGGCGAAGAAGGTGTTTCGCTGGTCTGGAAGATGTCGGTGTCCGCGACGTGGCTGTTTTTCCCTTTGTAGTCCATGATTGTCTGTAGACCCTGCCACAATCGTCTCATGTCTGAGCCTTTGAATTGTGACTCCACTTTGTCTCTGTAATGATGTATTGCCTGTTTTATGGAGGGAATAACTACACTGTATGTATTTGGCCATATTCTCAGTCACCTTGGCATGGTTAAATACGGTTATTTGTGTTTTCAGTTTTATGCGAATGCTGTCATTATCGATGGTTTCTGGTTTGGGTAGGTTTTAATAGTCACAGTTGGTACAACATCTCCTATACACTTCCTGATGAACTCAATCACCGTATCCGTGTATTTGATTTTGTGAGTTTGTGTGTTTCTGTGTGGCATAATTTGTGTGAAAATACACATATTTTTGTGCACCTTAATTAGTAGGAAAATGCATTTTGTGGGGGGGGGGGGGCTGTCACGCCCTGACCTTAGAGAGCCTTTTTATGTCTCTATATGGTTCGGTCAGGGTGTGATTTGGGTGGGCATTCTATGTTCTGATTTCTATGTTTTGTGTTTCTATGTTTTGGCCAGGTATGGCTCTCAATCAGGGACAGCTGTCTATCGTTGTCTCTGATTGGGAATCATACTTAGGCAGCCTTTTTCCCTTTTGTTATTGTGGGAGGTTGTCTTTGTTAGTGGCACTGTAAGCGTCACGGTCGTTTTGTTGTTTCTTGTTTTTGTTGGCGACATTATAAATAAATAAATAAATGTGCGCTCACCACTTCTTCAGATGGTCGTGACAGGGGCAAACTTCTGAACAATCTTTTGAAAGTTATTGGAGCTATTGGAGCAATGCATTTTGGGCAATGGTATTGTACGCTGCATTTCCCCCCCCCCAAAAAAATGATTTATATAAAAACCTAACGTGTTAACAACCCAATATTGTTAATCAATCAGGTTGTCACCGAATTACTTATAATATAATAGTAGCCTTACATCTTTTGTATTTTTTATTAATTCAAATGCTGTTTTCTATACTTGTTTTTGCTTAGTACTTTGGGATGCTGGTGCTATGTCGGATTTTATGAGGGTTGACAGATTGGAATAAAAAGCTGTATTTGTTTTGTTTTTAGTGGCTTTGCTGACTGTATTCAATTGAGGAATGGAGAGGCATTTGGGGCTCCCGAGTGGCGCAGCGGTCTAAGGCACTGCATCTCAGTGCTAGAGGTGTCAATACAGACACACTGGTTCGGTTTCAGGCTTTATCACAACAGTATCACAACCCTGATTGGGAGTCTCAAAGGGCGGCACACAATTGGCCCAGTACCGTCTGGGTTTGGCTGGTGTAGGCCATCATTGTACATAAGAATTTGTTCTTAACTGACTTGTCTAGTTATATAAAGGTAAACAAAAAAAGGGAAATTAATTAATCAGTAGATGTGGGAAAACAGAAGATCTGCTTAAAAAATCGGTTTGGTTTAAATTTCCCTGGTGCAACTGCATGGTATTTACAACTACGAGTCTGGATTATGATCAATTAAACCATATCAATGCAGTTATCAGCTTAATGTAAAATAATGAATTATGTTGGCTTACAGTTATGGCACTTTCAAGGCTGTTTCATGATTATTTTTGCGGTCGTGTCAATCGTGTTATATACTCAGGCTATTGTAACAAGAAATATGCCAGCATTTTACTCTTACTGCCTCTGCCCAGAGGCCTACTAGGCTTTCATGGTAACAACCGTTAGAGTTCACTTTTCCACGTATGAGCCCCAGTTAGAGTCCCTATTGCAGCTTTCACTTTCTTCAGCTACATTGGTGGTAGCATTGGGATCACGTCCAGCTCACGTCTAGTTATGTGATCTAGAGGTGGGAAGCATTCTGTGCAATTACATTGATATATCTAGTGAACAATGGATAAGCAACAATGGGAGTGACGGATAGAAGTAGTTACTACAGGTGTAATCAAGCCTTACATCAAAGTTGCCTGAAGCTGAATGGAAAGTCCTATGCCCTGACCAGTTATTCAGAAGAAACTCCTCTGTGAACCACATCATATGGGCAGACAAATAACGTAAGATTGTTATGCAGCAAAACACAACTATCCTTTTTTAGGATGCAGACCAGTAATATGAATCACTGTTGATCCATCCTGTTCTGATCTAATGAGATGGATGTGGGATTTTCCTTTCCCTGTCATGAAGGACAAAGCTAGGCCCCTCTTGGTTCTCATTGGCGAAGACTGAACTCAAGTTAGGGGTTATATGTCCGACTGTCCTATACCACTATTCCTAACATCTTGTACCCCATAGGTTGTAAATAAACCCCTTTTTAAGGTGATATAACTTGTATCATTATTATAGGGCTGTGAAACCCATAACTGAATGGCTTCATTTTTCAACATTTATTTACAGAGAGCAATTTCCGTTTTATAACAGGTAGTATCCATTTATTTACAGTAGTGTGTTTATTAATTATTGCTTTCTTTAGTCGAAATACAGAATATGTATAAAAATGCCAAATATACTAAAAGCTAAATCAAGCAGAGATGTATGACTATTTAACCATGTTGACATTACTGAGACATGCTAAATATAAACATTTAACCAGTTAATGATAATGAATACATGACAACTAGATACAAATATTTTATTAAAAATAATTTACACAAAAGTGAAGTTGGCTATAACATGAGTACAAACAAAGTGAGTGTGTAAGTGTATTATGGTGTGTATTATAATTTCCAATCATAAAATGTATCCCCATTCCCCCATCAAATACATTCGTTGATACCACAAAAAATAATAATAATAATCTGTCTTTTTTCATCAATCTGGCAACACTCATAAAATTTGGCACAGCCTTGTATAAAATGCATTATGAAAGAAATGGTATAATGTACACAACAAAGTGGAGGTTTGTTTTAAATGTATCATAAAGAAAATTGTGAAAAGTAGGCTCCATGAAATATGAAATGTGTTATGAAGAAAATCGTGTAGTCCTACTGATGCCTACACAAAATAAGGGTCTTTCTGACCCAAGTTCACCAGTATCCCAGAGTATTAAGCGAAAACTAGCATAGAAAACAGTATCGGCATTAATAAAAATGTAAAAACGGAAAGCTACTATTCTATCATGATTATTTTGGTGACAACCTGGTTGGTTAACAATATTGGGTTAACACGCTAGATTTTGTATATAAATACATGTGGCACAAAAAAAAGGCAGTTTAGAACACCATTGTCTATCATGCATTGCTCTAATACAAACTTGGGCAAACTTTTTTGGCTCAAGGGCCACATTGGGATTTTGGAATTCAACGGAGGAGGGCATTTTTCTGGGGACCAATTGATGACAGCTTTGCACACTCTTGGCATTCTCTCAACCAGCTTCATGAGGTAGTCACCTGGAATGCATTTGTGAGCTTTACATCATGTGTTTGTGATTATACCCTGATGAAGACAGCTTGGCTGTCGAAACGTTGGTAATTCAATTTTTGCATCTGAGCTCCTAGAGTGTGCGGCTCTCTTTTATTTTCATATATTTTTTTTTTATACTGATAACAAGTTCAAACAGGTGCCATTAATACAGGTAACGAGTGGAGGGCAGAGGAGCCTCTTAAAGAAGAAGTTACAGGTCTGTGAGAGCCAGAAATCTTGCTTGTTTGTAGGTGACCAAATACTTATTTTCCACCATAATTTGCAAATAAATTCATTAAAAATCCTACAATGTGATTTTCTGGATTTTTTCTCTCTCATTTTGTCTGTCATAGTTGAAGTGTACCTATGATGAAAATTACAGGCCTCACTCATCTTTTTAAGTGGGAGAACTTGCACAGTTGGTGGCTGACTAAATACTTTTTTGCCCCACTGTATATTACAGAAAATAGTATGGCTAAACTCTAATGTACTGATAGAGGATCAACCAATTTTCCTTGGAGACAATGTATAATGAAGGTATCATGTTTATGAATGACATTGTAAACAACGATGGTAAAATTATCACACAAGCAATTGAAGATGTAAGCCTATGCTCAAAACAAAATTATAACCAACTCAATGCAACTCTACCACAAGAAAATGGAAGAGGCAATTACTTAAAAAAAGAAAGGAATTTGTTTGTCTGCCACCAATTAAAAATCATAAATGACTTAATTAAAATGACCAATATACAGCGCATTCGGAAAGTATTCAAACCCCTTGACTTTTTCAAACCCCACATTTTGTTACGTTACAGCCTTATTCTAAAATGGATTAAAAAATAAATAATCCTCATCAATGTACACACAATACCGCATAATGACAAAGCAGAAACAGTTTTTTATACATTTTTGCTAATGTATTAAAAAAAACGGAAATATCACATTTACATAAGTATCCAGACCCGTTACTCAGGACTTTTTTGAAGCACCTTTGGCAGAGATTTCAACCTTGAGTCTTCTTGGCTATGATGCTACAAGCTTGGCACACCTGTACAGTATTTGGGGAGTTTCTCTAATTCTTCTCTGCAGATCCTCTCAAGCTCTGTCAGGTTTGATGGGGAGTGTCTCTGCACAGCTATTTTCAGGTCTCTCCAGGGTTTGTTAGATCGGTTTCAAGTCTAGGCTCTGGCTGGGCCACTCAAGAACAGTCAGAGACTTGTCCCGAAGCCACTTCTGTGTTTTCTTGGCTGTGTGCTTAGAGTCATTATCCTGTATAGAGTAAAATATACATAATTTTCTTTAGGAATGTAATGAAGTAAAAGTAAAAGTTGTGAAAAAATATAAATAATCAAATAAAGTACAGATACCCCCAAAAATGACTTTTACTTAAGTACTTTCTATCAATGCATAATATTGGGGCTCAGTTGGACCTGTAAATTATGTTGTTGGGGGATTTGAAGGACCACAGTCTGTCAACAGGAAAATATCATTGTGCTTTTCGGGGGGCAATTTCGGGCAGAGATACTGCAGATGAAGGTTCAAGTTCCTAGTGAGACACCATGGTAGAATGGAGGGATGTGGTAGAATGACGATTTCGGGGTGAGTTGGGGCGAGTGCACCCACTGATCAGAGCACCCACTGATGGGAGCAGCCATTTGTATTAAGCAGCCATTTGTATTGTTTTCTTTTTGTATTGTTGTTGTTTTAGTAAAAAAAAAGCTATACTAACAATCACACCTTTATATAAAACAATACTCATCCTATAATGGCATAAAACACTTAATATTATGAGTACCCTTTAGAAAATGATTTGTTTCATTACAAATTGACCAAGTGTTAACTTTTGTATGTCTAATTGGAATTGCTCTCTGCCCACTGTTTATCACACAGACAACTGAACAACATAAATGTACTGAATCAAACTGTCTATCAAAAATAAATAAATAATAACAAATACAACTATTCTATATATATATACACAAGTATATGTGGACACAACTTCAAATTAGTGTATTTGGCTATTTTCAGCCACACCTGTTGCTGACAGGTGTATAAGATCGAGTACACAGCCATGCAATCTCCATAGACAAAAACATTGGCAGAATAATGGCCTTACTGAAGTGCTCAGTTCCAAGGCTGAGCAGCAGTACACAAGCTCATAATGCGCAATGCCAAACGTTGGCTGGAGTGGTCTTATTAACCTCGCCGCCATTGGACTCTGGTGCAGTGAAATGCGGTCTCTAGAGTGATGAATCACTTTTCACCATCTGGCAGTCCGATGAACAAATCTGGGTTTGGCGGTTGACAGGAGATCACTACCTGCCCCAATGCATAGTGCCAACTGTAAAGTTTAGTGGTGGAGGAATAATGGTCAGGGGCTGTTTTTCATGGTTAGGACTAGGCCCCCTTAGTTCCAGTGAAGGGAAATCTTAACGCTACAGCATACAAGGACATTCTATACAATTCTGTGCTTCCAACTTTGTGAAAACAGTTCTGGGTAGGCCCTTTCATGTTTCAGCATGACAATGCCCACGTGCACAAAGCAAGTTCCATAAATAAATGGTTTGTTGAGATCGGTGTGGAAGAACTTGACTGGCCTGCACAGAGCCCTGACCTCAACCCCATCGAACACCTTTGGGCTGGATTGGAACACCGAGTGTGAGTCAGGGCTAATCGCCCAACATCACTGCCCGACCTCACTAATGCTCTTGTAGCTGAATTGAAGCAAGTCCCCACAGCAACATCTAGTGGAAAGCGTTCCCAGAAGAGTTGAGGCTGTTAAGGCAGCAAAGGTGGGACCAACTGCATATTAATGCCCATGATTTTGGAATGAGATGTTCGACGAGCAAGTGTTCACATACTTTTGGTCATGTTGTGTATGTCCCTTACCCTAAACCCTAGAGTGGTTATACATTGTATTTAAAGTAGTTACTCTAAAAATGGTCCTAATCACACCTAATCATGTGTGAATTCAGCTCAGGGGCGCAACTTTGGTTTTAGAAGTGTTGGGGGTCCTCCATCATTTTTTTGTGGCATTTAAAGCTAATTTCCTGCATTTCTACTAGGGCTGTCCTTGACTAAAAAAATATCTTGGTCGACCAAGAGTAGTTTTTTCTTTCTTGGTCAACATTTTTACACGTGTATTCTTTCATATACAGGTGTATACCCCATGTGTTTTATTAAAATCAACTAGGCTATATGTACTGAACTTGTCTGATACTTTTACTACGCTGTTTGATTAAATAATTAAGACACACAAATGTCTCAAGAGGGAGCCAGAGATCAAGATAGCTTAACTAGAAAAAACAACCTGTTCCCGGCCCTCCTCCTGGCCTTAACAGATTCTGCCTTTAAGCTCCTGAAGTTGCCAGTAATAGGCTACATCAGCAGTTGGCAACCTTTTCCATTTGGAGCCAATTTATCTTACCATTTCTACCAACCTGCGTGCCAGTTATAATTTATATAGGCACATATTCGTGGAAAAGTTTCATTTAATTTATAATAGTCTTGTATTTCAAAAGCATTGTCTGTGGTTAATCTACAATCTGTCTAAATCTAAATTAAAATTATACACATCTAAAAGTAACTTTTATTGCCATTGCCAACTATGTAAGAATAGCCTACATAAAGCCAACACATAAAAACATTGCAGCCTGGTAGGAAATATCCTGATAAAATTAAATATCCATTGACTACGCATGGCCTGTCTGCAAAGAACTTGAAACATTGTATCAACTATCAACTGGGTTGCCCAAAACTAATGCTAGCAAACTTGAAACATTGTATAAAATATTCTGTGTCCCCAAGAGTTTCCCGGGCCAGTGAGCTCGGGACAGACGGCTGTAGACTATTTGTCCAAGGGATAAAAAGTCAGCAGGTATTTTATGACGTTTCCACTGGATCAGGGAATTACATTTTTCCATTTCATGCTGTTTAAGGTGAAGAAAAATTACTTTGAGAAGCTCCACAGCTCATTGGTGGTGGTGAGTTAAGACAATCAGAAATACTGATAGAAATACTATCAAACATCCCCAAATAGGAACATTTATAGGGCTACATTTGCACGCAGGCCAGGTAGACTAGTCCTACTTCTGTATGCGTAATCATGAACGCGTCCTTACTCAACGTTGACAGGAGCATTTCAAACAAGACTATCAAAAAATTGCCATAACTCATAAAGGTCATGAAATAAACAAAAACTTGTTTCTCACAAGTGTAGTATAGGTTGTGACTTCTGCAACACACATGTCCAATCTGACAACGAGAACGGTAAATAACTGTAATAATGAATGCATTAACAGAAATTACCATAACCAAACAAACATTGCAGATTAGAAATTGATAGACACAGCAAACAGTGCACACAATAAAGTTATAAAACAACAAAATGGCGGGAGAGAACGCATTCTGGAGAGAGACGTGCCTTGTGTATCTGAGCCACAATCCCAATATTCTTGGATAGTGAAATCCCTGCGGCCTCCTCAATTGATTAGTCCACTGAGACAGGCGCAAATCAGACAGGAGTCTCGTGTGCCATGAAAAATATATATATATTTGTGGACAAAAAACCCTGAATGTTTTCAATACAGACCCCTTTTGTCATACAGTATTCCATATAAGGCACACAGACCTTATAAAAGTTGCACAGTATAAACTTAACCTTGTAATAAATAAAATCTAGTGATACATAAATTCACATTTCGGCCATCAACTGTGACATTGTAGGAGGATAACCACCCTTCCAATTAATGGCAATGTCTTTCTTGCCGCTGTAATTGCTAGGTTACACAGTTTCTTCTGATAATATTCTCCAGTATCAACATTTCCAAGCAAACAAAAACAGGTAGAAGGGAGAATCTTTAGACATTCTGAGATAAAAGAACATACTCTTTGACAGAATACTCTCAGTTACTGAGAAACAAGATTCTCTGTTCTGATGAAACCAAGATTGAACTCTCTCGCCTGAATGCCAAGTGTCAAGTCTGGAGGAAACCGGGCACCATCAGGTGAAGCATGGTGCTGGCAGCATCATGCTGTGGGGATGTTATTCAGCGGCAGGAACTGGGAGACTCGTCAGGATCGAGGGAAAGATGAAAGGAGCAAAGTACACAGAGGTCCTTGATGAAAACCTGCTCCTGTGGGCTCAGGACCTCAGACTGGGGCGAAGGTTCACCTTCCAACAGGACAACAACCCTAAGCACACAGCCAAGACAACGCATGAGTGGCTTCGGGACAAGTTTCTGAATGTCCTTGAGTGGACCAGCCAGAGCCCCAGACTTGAACCCAATCCAACATCTCTGTAAAGACCTGGAAATAGCTGTGCAGCAACGCTCCCCATCCAACCTGACAGCTTGAGAGGATCTGCGGAAGTGGGAAAAACGTCTCAAATACAGATGTGCCAAGCTTGTGGCATTCATACCCAAGAAGACTCAAGGCTGTAATCGCTGACAAAGGTGCTTCAACAAAGTACTGAGTAAAGAGTCTGAATACTTATGTAAATCCAATATTTCAGTTTTTTTTATTTTTTTATAAATTTGCAATAATTTGTAAAAAAAAAAACGTTTTTGCCTTGTCATTATGGGTTATTGTGTGTATATTGATGAAGGAAAAAAACTATTTAATCAATTTTAGAATAAGGCTGTAACCTAACAAAATGTGGAAAATTCCTAGGGGTCTGTATCCATTCCTCATCATCAATAGTGTCTCCCAGGTCTTCCTCAAAATTTTCTTGACATGTTTTGTGTCATCAGGAAAAGCCTCTCAAGCTTGGATACAGTTTGGAAATCAATTTGATGTTTGTCAGTCTGCCTAAAAATAGTTTCAATCTTTGAATATTCTGGCTTGTCAAGTGTTTGCTGCACAGAGAGAATAAAGTATGTACAAAAGTTCACCTCAGCACCGTCACAGACTGGACTTCCCTGGTTACCTTACCATGCTGAAACCCCTGTCACCATCTGAGCCTTCTCAGATGAAGCATGACAAAGAATCACCGTGGTGTACATATATACATTATATTATCCAAGATTAGAATCAATGGTTCAGTATTTGAACATTATTATTATTATTATTACAACATCATTATTCCCAGATTCCAGACTGTACCCTACCAATCAACTGAAGATGGAACTTGTGTCCATTCACTGATTGTTATAATATACTGCAAAATTCACCTGAGCTCTGTAAATTGGTCTTTCCTGGCTGTCTGACCCTGCTGGGACAACTGTCACCATCTAATCCTGCTAAGACATGATGAGCATAGTGTTGTGTACTGTGAACCATGGCAGTGAAGCCTATTGAGCTCTTTATACCATGTCAGTGTGAAAAGTAGGGACTTAGCTAGGGAAACTGACAGATCAATAATGTTAAATTGCTATACTGACAAATAAAAACTCACATTGCGCTGTAAAAAAAAAACATCTGAATACCGGTCTACAAATCGTTTGACTGCTGGTTTCATCGTTTGATTCAGGTCTAGTGTGATGGAGGCAAAACTAATAGCTAAAATCAGTGAGCTAGCTAGCTAACGTTAGCCATATTTTGGCTAGCTATAATTGTACAACAGCTGACAAAAACTATCCAAGTTAATTTACTTACATTGAAATGGGACTAAAAGGCTACAAAACATTTCATACACACAACAGCTGTTAGAAACAGCTACGTGACAGATAGCTAGAGACTAGAGCTGAACTGGCTGTGGTAGCTACTAGCTCACTAAATTAGCTCATTCTCTTCAGACAGAACTTCAGTCGAGAGGAGATGAAACAGTACTGTAGCTAACGTTACATGTCAGTTACACAACTAGCTCAGCGCTGGAAATAAATACTTTTTTTCTGTTAAGTCAAACAGCGGTTACATTGCCAGCTACACAAGTCAAATAAAGATTAGCCCGTTTCTGAGCAACACACACATAGACAGCAGCTGCAGACAGCAACACTGTGCCTTTTCAGAAGCTTTGCATTCACACAGACTGTCTGCACACTCTGTGGTGTCCCCATGGTCCTAAATTCAGCTGGTTGAAAATGCCAAACAGCCTACCTGACCGCTCTGAGGCATCCGCATGGTCCTTAAGGACACCATCCCCAGTGAAAGTTGCGCCCCTGGACTTCAGGCTGTTTTGAAAACCCCTTTCACAACAGATACATAACTGACCTCTCATGGACACTGCCTCATGCTGCATGTGGTCTCAATAAAATGTATACACTCATCTTTATGTATGTCTCTATTGGGATAGAATTGACCTATTCAATTGACTTGTATTTAGGAACAGAATAGTAATGCACTTTTAATTGAAAGATGAAATAAATAATTGTTATTGTGCTAATGTCAAGTCAACAATAGTGAAATAATATCTTCTTTAGCTTTCCAATTGTGCACATACTGTATGTTGCAATATCACAATCACAGCAACACTTAAAGACATAATCAAAACGTGTCCAGATGGCTGAGAAGGATAAGGATCATGTAGGCAAGGCGTGGACAGGAGTACAGTATAGATCTTATATAACAGAGATTACTATGATTTGTGAATGTCTGTTCTAATGTTATTATGACAGCTAATAAGGCTTAGAGATCCTGGGCCGGCACACAGCAGTGTGTGTGTGTATGAAATGGAGCTCGCCTCTCTCCGAGATGTCACCACAAAGGTAAGACACGATACAGAGAAGGGTATTGTTTTAAATTAATGTACATAAAATGAATCAGAAAGAGATTATTATTATCAGTCAATTAATTATTATTATCAGTCAATTAATTAATGGCACTTTAATGCAAGTAAAGTTGTATGGTGTGGTGCTGCACAAAAATATATTGTTATTATCATCCAATTCGATTTATTAAATAATTGCACCTTACTTTAACCCAATTCTCAACCAGCTGGTAGAGCATGTTTGACAATTACTTATTTTTTGGGGACAAAACATCTTCACTTGAACTTGATTGGTCAACTACCCCAGCCCTCCTGTATCAATTTACATAATTTGTATCCTTTTTGGTTGCTGCAGTTCAGTGTTGTGGCACTCTAACTTTGCCCACTAAGATGGCTGTAAGACAACTCAAAATCAGTCACCAAAGGTATAGGATAAATGGCAGGATTTAATTTGTTGAGAGATTTATATTGCAATATTCTGTTAGTAGAGACATTGAAGAGTATGAATATGAAAATAAATAGTTAAAATGTAAAAAGGCTAAAAAGCAATACTTTAAAAATAAATGTGCTCAACCAGGCGATTGATATGTCAGTAGAAACGTATGGTGGACTAAGAATAGGGTGCATTTATTTTGGGGAAAATATGATTGAATTGGCAACATAAATAGGTTAAACCACATTGTATGACCCATTGGGTCCATTAATCAATATTCAGACTTAAAGGGGCACTCCACTCAAACTATCTTTTAGATTTAAAAAAAATTGTCTACCTGTTGACAATCGCAAAATATTTTGCATGTCAGCAGTCAAGTTTTTAAGATATTGGATTTTCAAGAATCATAGTGTATAGTGAAGTTCTTATTTGAGTTTTTAGTAATATGAATTTAAGGTTAAATATGTTTTAAACAAGAGTCAGTTAAAGGGTTTTAAGCAATAAACTATCTTGGTATGATTCTGGTCAATCTAGTCACTAGAATGTTTATAATACTGTGATAGAGAGACATATCTGCAACATTTATTGACTATATTTTCTTTACTTTTCCAATTGTACCAGCTACTGGACTCTTCATTTACCACACAGTCCCATAGGTGAAGTTCGCTGGTTCTGTAACCCTACAGAACTCTGTAACCCTACAGACCTAGCCACCTGCATACTGTATATACAGTAGGATACTTCCAAATTAACCAACTTGTTGTTCTTGAGGGCATATTGACTTTACATCTCTGCATGAGGCTGAGTTAAGTCTGTGAACTACTCCTGGTACTTGCACCGCACCTGTTTCTCCCCTCCCACTGGACCAAGAGGCTATCTTGTCCCTCTAGAAGTCAACAAATGACTTCAGGTGTCTGCATAAGGCCAGCCACCACAGTACACTACACACTATAACCCTGCACTTCATCATATAATATTGTCCACTGGACCAAGGAGCTAGCTTGTCCTCCATAGGGTTCAACAATTGACTTCAGTTCTAACGTTTAAACTGACTCTGTGAACAACCCCCACTACGGTACATACTATCCACTATGCCCACGGTGCCGGTGCCTCGTCCAGCCTACTCCCAGGCCAGAGAAAATCTGGTGAAGGCCATCCCACCCAAGATCATTTGCCTACTGGCCTGCGGAGGATGGGACTGCCGCTATGAAGGACCAGCCTGCTGGAGGCCCAGCCAACAAGCTGTACAGGGACTCTTCTCACACTGGTGAGGAGGGGTGAGAGAGAGGGAAGGAGGGAAAGAGATACAGAAGAGAAAGAGGTGGGGAGGGAGAGATCTGCATGGGAAGGGAGTGATGATTGGAAGTTCTATATTCACTTCTGTTCTGTTTGCAGGGTGACAGATGACATTGTGGCCATGGCACGACCCTCCTCTCACCTCATCAAGAAATACAACATCATAGAGCAGTTCCAACGGTAAATAGTCATGTATATGTGCATGTCTGCCAACGTGTGTTCGCGTGTCCACCCTCTTTCTCCTCTAACTGATCCGGTTCTCTCTGACCAGGCTGAACATCAAGTCCATCATCAACATGCAGTTGCCTGGGGAGCATGCTCACTGTGGGCCTCCACTGGAGCCAGACACTGGATTTACTTACTCCCCACAAACCTTTATGGAGAATAATAGTAAGACTATACTGTATTTATACCTAGAGTATATCTACAACACACACTTTACTTTAGGATTGTCTCTGTGGCCTTACGTTAATGAAATATGTGTTCTTGTCTTTCCTTCTGTGTGTGTGTGTGCTTGTGGTGCAGTCTTCTTCTTCAACTTTGGCATGCCGGACTTTGGTGTGTCGTCTCTCGTGGGGATGATGGATGGAGTAAAGGTGTTAGCCTTCGCTGTGAAAGAAGGGAAGGTGGCGGTGCACTGTCACGCAGGCTTGGGGAGGACAGGTGTGTGTATATTTTTGGAGAATCCGGTTCTCAGTACATCAATTGTCTTCATTGTTCACTTAATTTAGAATATACATTGACTGCAATCAGAAACATATTGTCCATAAACGATCCTGCAAAAATTGGCACACCTCCTGTCATTGTTGACAGGTGTCCTGATAGCCTGCTACCTGGTCTACACTCTGCGTGTGAGCCCCAGTGAGGCTGTCCACTACGTGCGTATCAAACGTCCCTGTTCCATCCAGACCCGGGACCAGATCAGCCTGGTGTTTGACTTTGCTCGTCTTCTGGGCCCTCAGCTGGCCCAGTTCCCTGACCTCAGCCTGCGCCACGGGGCCCAGTTCACCCTGCTGCAGTACCTGCACCGTCAGGCCCTCCTCCTCCATGGCCAGGAGGCCCGCACCCTCAGGCACACTCCCAAGGTGTCTGTTTTGTATAATTATTTTGGCAACACTATCTTTCTTTTAGGTAATAAGTAATGTAGGGTAGAGTGGGGTAAGTTGTCAAGTAGGGTAGAGTGGGGTAAGGTGTCATTTAGGGTAGAGTGGGGTAAGTTGTCAAGTAGGGTAGAGTGGGGTAAGTTGTCAAGTAGGGTAGAGTGGGGTAAGGTGCCATGTAGGGGGGAGTGGGGTAAGTTGTCATGTAGGGGAGAGTGGGGTAAGTTGTCAAGTAGGGTAGAGTGGGGTAAGGTGTCATGTAAGGGAGAGTGGGGTAAGTTGAGCAAAACCTTGCTTCTAGGAAATCATATACAAAATGTATCATTTTACAAAATTGAGCAATAAGTCTGAGTCTGTGAAGGAAGAAACCACATGGAAAAAGTGGAAAGCAAGTTGGGTAAAAACAAAGAAAGGATTTTCACCTAGTCAAATGAATTCATTGTGTTAGAGCAGTGGTTCCCAAACTTTTTTTTTTGTCCCTTACCCCTTAAAACATTCAACCTCCAGCTGCATACCCCCTCTAACACCAGGGTCAGCACACTCTCAAATGTTGTTTTTTACCATCATTGTAAGCCTGCCAAACACACACACTATATGATACATTTATTATTAAACATAAGAATGAGTGTGAGTTTTTGTCACAACCCGGCTCGTGGGAAGTGACAAAGAACACAAATAATATAATAATAATCAATCATTTTGCTCTTTATTTAGCCATCTTAAAACCTTATTTGTTCATCAAAAATTGTGAATAACTCACCACAGATTAATGAGAAGGTTGTGCTTGAAAGGATGCACATAACTCTGCAATGTTGGGTTGTATTGGAGAGAGTCTCAGTTTTAAATAATTTTTCATACAGTCTGTGCCTGTATTTACTTTTCATGCTAGTGAGGGCTGAGAATCCACTCTCACATAGGTACGTGGTTGCAAAGGGCATCAGTGTCTTAACAGCACGATTTGCCAAGGCAGGATACTCTGAGCTCAGCCCTATCCAGATTAAATTCTGATTACATTTGTTTCTCACAGAACCGCTTGTTGCAATTTCAACGAGGCTCTCTTGTTCAGATATCGGTAAGTGGACTGGAGGCAGGGCATGAAAGGGATAATGAATCCAGTTGTTTGTGTCATCCGTTTTGAGAAAGTACCTGTGTAATTGCTCACCCAGCTCACTCAGGTGCTTCGCTATATCACTATATATACATTTGACATTGTCCATAAGCTTGAGTTAATTTGCACACAAAAAATAATACAATGATGGAAAGGCCTGTCTGTTGTCCTTGTTAATGCAGACAGAGAAGAGCTCCAACTTCTTAATCATAGCCTCAATTTTGTCCCGCACATTGAATATAGTTGGGGAGAGCCCCTGTAATCCTACCACTCCACTATGTCTCCCTGTCATGGCTTTTGCTCCATCAGTACCGATACCAATACATCTTGACCACCAAAGTACATTTGATGTCACAAAGCGGTCCAGTACTTTAAAAATACCCTCTCCTGTTGTCCTGGTTTCCAGTGGTTTGTAGAAGAGGATGTCTTCATTAATTGACCCCCAATAAATGTAACAGACATGATGCTTGTATCTAAACCAAAGTATATCATTTTAAGATTGTTCTGTACAACTTTATCATCCAAAGTAAGTCTGCTGCTCTTGTGTTTCAACATTGCATGTTTCAATGATCTTTTCCACAGCAGGTGTTTTGATATCAAATATCCCTGTACTCACATTTAAAGTGGGACATGGTTGATTCTCTGCTTTGACATCACCTTTCTCTCCATGATTCTTACAGACACTTTCAATGCCCTTGTCATCCACATGCATGTCCTTTCTTTTTCACTTTCGATGGTCACTGTCATTAGGCACTGGCTGCTGGTGGGTGGGACATTACTGTTAGGAGCACTCCCACAGTCATCCATACTAGTGAGGTTTGACATGTGGGGACCTGCTCCACTGCTAGGGTCTGACTTCCATGTAGAGTCAGATATGAGGTCCTAAACCTAGAATGAAAGTACATCATTGTAGCTGTGTGGGTTTAATATAGTCAAAATGTTTGCCTTGGGGTGAGATGAGCCAATGGCAAATGTAAGTGTTTTCTTCCCAGGCATAATGCAAGGCATTATAGCTGAGATATGAGTTAACAACAGAGCTTGGCCTAAAGTAGTGTTTGTTGGGTGTTAAGCCTGTGCTAAAAGATGCTTAAAATTATTAAAAGACAAAAAGCGTTTGTGATTGTGTTGAATATAAAGATTAAAAGGTAGTGTTAATACCTCATTCAGTACAGAAATGTGTAGGCGGCTTAATTTACCCTGTCCCGCGGCTCAATTGTTTTAGGGGGGACAAGCTATATTTTCAAAACCTGTAATATTTACATGAATTCTGATTTTTTTCCCCCCAGGGATACACAACATCCTGAAATATTAGTAGACATCATTGTTAGAAAGAATACTATATGTACCTTGACGGAGTGATACTGAATGAAGAAAATGACTTAACTTACCCCACTCTCCCCTACCTCCTTTGTGGTTGTCTGGAGGGTCTGGCTTTGGGTCCAACAGACAGATCACTCCCCATTCACTATGCTCTCTCTCTCTCCATCTTCCACTCTCTCCAGTATCCCATGGGTTCCTGTATCTGTTTCTAAAAGCTATCTGTTTTCATGATGATCATCATCTAGGTGGTGTACCTGTTGTGTGGCCGTCTTACTGCCCTGGCGTTGGGCCTGCCTGCCTCTCTGGAGGTGCATGCTGAGCTGGAGAGAAGGGCAGAACTGCGGGCCCTGGGCAGGGCGGTGAGGGAGACCCTGGTGGCCAAGCAGTACCTGCCCCTGCACCGTGAGGTCCATATGGGGTCCTGGGGAGGGTCAGGTTCTGTGTCCTCCTGGGACGAACCAGAGGGCTTTCTGGAGAGGAAGAGACAGGTACTGCTGGATAAACGCAGCTACAGTGACTCAGACCTCAGCAAGATCACTGTAAAACAGGTAAGGGTTAACATCAGGGTTAGACTCGGCATACACATCTTCCAAAATCTAATGTGAGCAACCCCTGGACATGGGTGCTCACATTACAGGATGATTTCCTAGTTCACCCTGCCCCACGTTTCTCGGTTGTCGTAGGAAAAAAATACAGACATGCAAACAGCAAGCTACTTTATTAATGTGCACATTATTTTGTGAAGAATTTTTTTTTTTAAAGAGATGGATGCGCAGAATATAGACCCGCAAATGGTTGGGCAGCTGTGGGCACTTTCTATTCTACAGAGGGAATTGGAGGTAATATAAACCATTTAATATTGAAAAGGCAGCTGTGTTCTCTCCACAGCTCCACAAACCTGTCCATCATCTCAGTCAAATCAAATGAAATTGTGTTTGTCACACATACCGAACACAACAGGTGTACAAGCCCTTAATAACCAAGAGAAAAATAAGTGTTAATTAAGTAAAAAATAGATAAGTAAAATAAATAAATAATAATAATTAAACAGCAGCAGTAAAATAACAACAGCGAGGCGATATACAGGGGATACAGGTACAGAGTCAATTTGCGGGGGCACAGGTTAGTCGAGGTAATTGAGGTAATATGTAGATATAGGTAGAGTTAAAGTGACTATGCATAGATAATAAACATAGAGCAGCAGCAGAAAAAAATTGAGGGGGGGGGGGGGGGGGGGGGGGGTAGACAATGCAAATAGTCTGGATAGCCATTCGATTACCTGTTCAGGAGTCTTATGGCTTGGGTGTAGAAGCTGTTAAGAAGCCTTTTGGACCTAGACTAGGTGCTCCGGTACCGCTTGCCATGAGGTAGAAGAGAGCACAGTCTATGACTAGGATGACTGGAGTCTTTCAGCAATTTTTAGGGACGATATGTTGGGGCGGTATGCAAATGAAAGTGGGTCTAGGGTTTCTGGGATAATGGTGTTGATGTGAGCCATGACTAGCCTTTCAAAGCACTTCATAGCTACAGACGTGAGTGCTATGGGCCGGTAGTCATACAGGCAGGTTACCTTAGTGTTCTTGGGCACGCGGAATATGGTGGTCTGCTTGAAACATGTTGGTACTACAGACTCAGCCAGGAACAGGTTGAAAATGTCAGTGAAGACACTTGCCATTTGGTCAGCGCATGTTCGAAGTACATGTTCTGGTAATCCGTCTGGCCCTGTGGCCTTGTGAATGTAGACCTGTTTAAAGGTCTTACTCACATCAGCTATGGAGAGCGTGATCACACAGTTGTCTGGAACAGCTGATGCTCTCATGCATGGTTCAGTGTTGCTTGCCTCGAAGCGAGCATAGAAGTAATTTAGCTTGTCTGGTAGGCTCGTGTCACCCACTCAAACTATGTGAGTCCTGACGTACTGATCATAGCCCAAGTTCAAAGGATTTCAATACAATTTGTTTAGGCAAAAGCGAATTCGTGGCTAAATTGAGTAGTGTATCCCCGGCATTACTGGTTACAGGTGGAACATTCTTGAACATTAGTTTAGAAAAATCTGCATTGGTACTGGCAACATTCAGAGCATTAATATTAACCACATTGCTTTATTTTCTTCCAGGATCTTGAGTTGGGCTCATACTGTACTGTACTAGATAGGAGTAAAAGAGACTGGTCTGGTTTAGAGCAGATTAGACCTGAAGTGAGACCTATGAGTCCAGTCCTGCCCACCCCTAGAGCTGGCCTCTGTTCCAGTCCTGAGGACTCACAAAGACTCAACCTCCCAGCAGGCAGTGGGGCAACCAACAGTAACTGTTTAAAGTGCACTGCCAAGAGGGCGCCAGCGTTTCACAAATTCAACTCTTACATTGAGGTGAGTATCAGACTGTGTTACTGGGGACATACTAGTAAAAGTGTCTCTTTTTTTATATAAAACACATTTCTTAATACACTATTTCCTGTGCTCTGAAGGTACGTAAAAACCAGCGTAAGTCCGGACAGGCCTCAGTGGCTCGGGCAGTTGCCAAGGAGATGGCAGATCTAAACCCCCCTGGAGAGACAGTTCTACAGAGGACAGCACTGCTACAGGTAATAAACTGTTACAGCAAGTTATCACAAGTTGAGGTGTAGTGTAGACTGTCTGGAAGTTACTAAGCTACATTGAAGCTTATTCTGCGGATCTCAAGATTTGGGCCCTCCTGAATTGACTTAAATCAAATGGAATTTACCATAACTATGATTACAACATATTGGAATGGGATACCTTAATCTGTCATGGGCTGCCTACCAGTAACCGGAATCCTGACTGCACTCTGTTTTGTCTGTGTTGACTGACAGGAGGAGCTGAACAGCAGTGAGTGTGCCTGGGCCCTACTGGTCACAGAGTCTGATCCGCACGTACTCAGCTGTCTATTGTGGACCTGGCTGGAGAAACTCAAGGTCAGAGGGCTCAGATAAAGATCTCTCTCCCTTTATACTCTTACTCTCTTACACTCTTCTGCTTTTTATACTCTCTTTTGATCTCTCTCCAGGAGCCTGTTCTGAGTGCAGATGACGTAGAGAGGTTGACCTCAGTATCTCAACACGTGAACCATCTCAGTGTGCTAACGAAGGTGAGACCCACCAGTCAGACCATTGATACACGTTTAATCGTGTCATGGCTTACTTCGGGGTCTTCAACCTCCTCAGCAACTATTGTGTATGTGTGTGTGTGCATGTTGTCCCAGCAGCCCCAGCGCCACACCATGTCCTGTTTGCTGGCTTGTGTGGGTCAGGTGACCAGTCTGTGTCCTCAGAGAGAGGAGGCCGTGCTACGACGCCTGATACAAGCACTCACCAGGGTGAGTCTGTGGGTGTGTGCGTGAGTGTGTGTGGCAGTCATAGTTCAAATAGTCTAACTATTGTTCTCTGTTTTCAATAGCACCCTCAGGAGGAGATGGAGAGCTATAAAGTCCTGATGAGAATCCTCAAGTCCAGCAATAAACAAACACTCCACAACCATAACTCCCTCACACAGACCTCAGACTATACAAACACCTGCTCAAGAAGAGGAAACAATTGATTGATTGGTTGATGGGTTTATTGGTTGTACAAACTTAACTTCATAACCATTTGTATGAAGGGTCAAATATTTGTTCAATTTCTAGTGTTTTCTTTTCTATGACTAGGTGCAGTAAGCTCTTTACTGTTTTAGTGGTGCTTGGATGGGTGTAGATTCTATGAAGCATGGCCACGATCCTGATATTGGAGTATATTCTCTCTGCACATTACACAATACAAATATTTGTACCATTGACCTCATCCCGGCGTGTATTATTGTTCAAATCTTACATACACACTGAACAACAATATAAATGTAAAGTGTTGGTCCCATATTTCATGAGCTGAAATAAAAGATCCTAGAAATGGTCCATATGCTAGTTTCTCTCAAATTTTGTGCACAAATTTGTTTACATTCCTGTTAGTAAGCATTTCTCCTTTGCCAAGATAATCCATCCACATGACAGGTGGCGTATCAAGAAGCTGATTAAATATCATGATCATTACACAGGTGCACCTTGTACTGGGGACAACAAAAGGCCACCCTAAAATGTGCAGTTTTGTTACACAACACAATGCCACAGATGTCGAAGGGTTTGGAGGGAGCGTGCAATTGGCATGCTGACTGCAAGAATGTCCACCAGAGCTGTTTCCAGAGAGTTGAATGTTCATTTCTCTACTATAAGCCGCCTCCAACGTCGTTTTAGAGAATTTGGCAGTACGTCCAACCAGACCTCACAACTGCAGACCATGTGTAACCATGCCAGCCCAGGACTTCCACATCCGGCCTCTTCATCTGCAGGATCGTCTGAGACCAGCCACCCGGACAGCTGATAAAACTGTGGGTTTGCACAACTGAAGAATTTCTGCACAAACTGTCAGAAATGGTCTCAGGGAAGCTCATCTGCATGCTTGTTGTCCAGGGTCTTGACCTGACTGCAGTTCGGCATCATAATTGACTTCAGTGGGCAAACGCTCAGCTTCAATGGCCACTGGCACGCTGGACAAGTGTGCTCTTCATGGAAGAATTTGTATGGCTTCGTGTGGGCGAGCGGTTTGCTGATGTCAACATTGTGAACAGAGTGCTCCATTGTGCAGTAGGGGTTATGGTATGGGCATGCAGAAGCTACGGAAAATGAAAACAATTGCATTTTCCTAATGGCAATTTGAATGCAGAGATACTTTGACGAGATCCTGAGGCCCATTGTCATTCCATTCATCCACCGCCATCCTCTCATGTTTTAGCATGATTATGCACAGCCCCATGTCGCAAGGATCTGTACACAATTCCTGGAAGCTGAAAATGTCCCAGTTCTCCCATGTCATGCATACTCACCAGACATGTCAACTATTGAGCATGTTTAGGATGCTCTGGATCGACGTGTATGACAGCATGTTCCAGTTCCCGCCAATATCCAGCAACTTCGCACAGCCATTGAAGAAGAGTGGGACAACATCCCACAGGCCACAATCAACAGCCTGATCAACTCTATGCTGAGGAGATGTATCGCACTGCATGAGGTAAATGGTGGTCACACCAGATATTGTGGGTGGTTTTCTGATCCACGCCCCTACCTTCTTTTTTTAAAGGTATCTGTGACCAACAGATACATATCTGTATTCCTGTGAAATCCATCGATTAAGGCCTAATGCATTTATTTAAATTGATTGATTTCCTTACATGAACAATGACTCAATAAAATCTTTGAAGTTGTTGCATGTTGTGTATGGTATGAAGAGATTCGGGAGACAGGCGCAGGAATGCGTAATAGTATTATTACGGCGTGCTGTGTAAAGGCACGGGGACAAAGACCAAACAAACACATAACAAAAACACAGGGTTGAAACCCAAACAAAAGAGTGAGGAGTACCTCGAATAAATAACACTAGCGCACAATGATTATCACACGCACCAACGGACATTGGAACATTAATCGACAGCACCATGGTGAACAAAGGGCCCATATATACAAATACAATCAGTGGGAATAGGGGCCAGATGAGTGCAATGAAAGTTCCAAAGGGATCCGTGACAGTATCCCCCCCCTGTCTAACATACTGTATCACTCGATGGCACTATAACCTAACCATGAACTACAGACATGGAAACCTGTTCTTTGACGGACCATATATTTTATTAAACAAACAATATACATAGAACGAGTACATTCTTAATTTCTATCAGTTCAGTATGGTAATGACTGAGTAAGCCACTTATTATGGCACTTCAACATGATATACCCTCTCCCACCTGTGCTACTACTTACTTACTCACTCCTCTTCATCCCCAAGGTCACAATAAGCTCCCTCAACATCTTCCTTTGTTACTATGGGTGCATCATCCCAATAGTCTGAACTGGCTTCCTCTTCTTGTCCCCTTCCCTTCATCTACACACATTGCTTTCACCTATCCTGTCCTTTTACAGTTCAATGTACTTGTGCATGTAAAACCTGACACTAGTAAATATGGAGGAGTGAAGATGAGGAGAGTGAGCTACTTTAGACTTTTGAGATAGATCCAGCTGCCGACCACTCAACAACACTACAAGTCCTGATCAGAGGCAGTTCTATGTCTCTCAGTTCTACATCTTCAAAGAAATTAATTGATTATTTAGCAGTAAAGGTGTTGTTACAACAGAAACCATTTGTTTCGGGTTAATGCCCAAGGTTTATGAGTTCTACGATGCACCAGGCACATACTGTAAGTAACATCTTCCAAATGTGCCAAAAACACAGAATAGAACATACTGTGATGGAGAGTGGGGTAAATTGAGCCAAATTGGTATTTTGAGCCACCCTTGTTTCTAGGAAACCATACACAAAATGTATAATTTCACCAAATATTTTGGATGAGGTCATCATTTCATGGAGTCTGTAAAGGAAGAAACCACATGGAAAAAGTGGTAAGCAAGTTAGGTCCAAAACACTGATTTTCACCAAGTCAAAATGATTTATTGTGTTAGAGGTTTCATGATGCTTGTATCGAAGAAAGAAAGATACACGAGACAGCAAAGAAACTCTATCATATGGTTCAAGTTTCAGTTCAACCCACAGAACACTTAGAGCAAAACTGCATCTTGATACTCTTTAACATCTTGATACTCTTTTTCCTTTCCATCATCCATCTATCTGAAATTACAGAATGGGTTGGATGACGGAAGGTAAGTGGATGCTACACACCAGGACTGTTTTGCTAGCACAGACTGGAATATGTTACAGGATTCATTAAAAAAATACATTTAACCTTTATTTAACTAGGCAAGTCTGTGATTCATCCAATGGCATTGAGGAGTATACCACCTCAGTCACCGGCTTCATCATTAAGTGCATCGATGGCGACGCCACCACAGTGACTGTACGTACATTTCCCAACTTGAAGCCATGGATAACAGGCAACATCCGCACCGAGCTAAAGGCTAGAGCTACCGCTTTCAAGGAGCGGGACACTAAGCCAGATGGTTGTAAGAAATCCCGCTATGCCCTCAGACAAACCATCAAACAGTCAATACAGGACTAAGATTGAATCCTACAACTGCTCTGACGCTCGTCGGATGTGGCAGGGCTTGAAAAATATTACAGACTACAAAGGGAAACCCTGCCACGAGCTGCACAGTGACGCAAGTCTACCAGATGAGCTGAATGCCTTTTATGCTCACTTCAAGGCGAGCAACACTGAAGCATGCATGAGAACAACAGCTGTTCAGGACGACTGTGTGATCACTCTCTCCGTAGCCGATGTGAGCAAGACCTTTAAACAGGTCAACATTCATGAGGCCGCGGGGCCAGACGGATTGCCAGGATGTGTACTCAAAGCATGCACAGACCAACTGGAAAGTGTCTTCACTGACATTTTCAACCTCTCCCGGACCAAATCTGTAATACCTACATGTTTCAAGCAGACCACCATAGTCCCTGTGCCCAAGAAAGCATTGGTAACCTGCCTATATGATTACTGTCCCGTAGCACTCACGTCGGTATTAATGAAGCGCTTCGAAAGGCTGGTCATGGCGCACATAAACACCATCATGCCGGAAACCATAGACCCACTCCAACGCGCATACCGCCTGTAAGGGATTTCTTCCATTGACGGAGAGGCGGACCAAAGCGCAGCGTGGTTTTTTTGACTCATGTTTTAATAAATCCCTTCACATGAACAAACTAACAAAAACAAGAAACGTGAAAACCCAAAACAGCCCTATCTGGTGCAAAACACAGAGACAGGAACAATCACCCACAAACACACAGTGACCTCCAGGCTACCTAAGTATGATTCTCAATCAGAGACAACTAATGACACCTGCCTCTGATTGAGAACCATACTAGTCCGAAACATAGAAATACCCAAATCATAGAAAAACAAACATAGACTGCCCACCCAACTCACGCCCTGACCATACTAAATAATGACAAAACAAAGGAAATAAAGGTCAGAACGTGACAGTACCCCCCCCCCCCAAAGGTGCGGACTCCGGCCGCAAAACCTTAACCTATAGGGGAGGGTCTGGGTGGGCGTCTGTCCGCGGTGGTGGCTCTGGCGCGGGACGCGGCCCCCACTTCACCATTGTCTTAGTCCGCCTTATTGTCCGCCTCCGTGGCTTTCTAACCATGGCCACCCCTCTCAATGATCCCACTGGACAGAGGGGCAGCTCGGGACAGAGGGGCAGCTCGGGACAGAGGGGCGGAAGCTCTGGACAGAGGGGCAGCTCGGGACAGAGGGGCGGAAGCTCGGGACAGAGGGGCGGAAGCTCGGGACAGGGGGGCGGAAGCTCTGGACAGAGGGGCAAAAGCTCTGGACAGAGGGGCAGAAGCTCTGGACAGAGGGGCAGAAGCTCTGGACAGAGGGGGGGCAGCTCGGGACAGAGGGGCAGGGGCTCTGGCGCCTCTGGGCTGAGGGGCTCCGGCAGCAGCGCCGGACAGGCGGGAGACTCCGGCAGCAGCGCCGGACAGGCGGGAGGCTCCGGGAGGCTCCGGCAGTAGCGCCGGACAGGCGGGAGGCTCCGGCAGCAACGCCGGACAGGCGGGAGACTCCGGCAGCAGCGCCGGACAGGCGGGAGACTCCGGCAGCAGCGCCGGACAACCAATGACACCTGCCTCTGATTGAGAACCATACTAGGCCGAAACATAGAAATACCCAAATCATAGAAAAACAAACATAGACTGCCCACCCAACTCACGCCCTGACCATACTAAATAATGACAAAACAAAGGAAATAAAGGTCAGAACGTGACACCGCCCCAACAGATCTATAGATGAGGCAATCTCATCCGCACTCCACACTGCCCTTTCCCACCTGGACAAAAGGAACACGTGAGAATGTTATTCATTGACGACAGCATAGCGTTCAACACCATATTGCCCACAAAGCTCATCACTAAGCTAAGGACCCTGGGACTAAACACCTACCTCTGCAACTGGATTGGCAACAACACATCTGCCACTCTGATCCTCAAAACCGGGGCCCCTCAGGGGTGTGCATTTAGATCCCTCCTGTTCTCCCTGTTCACCCACGACTGAGTAGCCAAGAACAACTTTGCTGACGACACAATAGTGGTAGGCCTGATCACCGACAACGATGAGTCAGCCTATGGGGACGTCAGAGACCTGGCATTGTGGTGCCAGGCAAACAACCTCTCCCTCAATGTGAGCAAGACAACAGAGCTGATCCTGGACTATAGGAAAAGGAAGGCTGCACAGGCCCCCATTACCATCGACGGGGCTGAAGTGGAGTGGGTCAAGAGTTTCAAGTTCCTTGGTGTCCACATCACCAACGAGCTATCATGGTCCAAACATATCAAGACAGTTGTGAAGAGGGTACGACAAAACCCTTTTCCCCTCAGGAGAATGAAACAATTTGGCATGGGTCCCCAGATCTTCAAAAGGTTCTACAGCTGCACCATCGAGAGCATCCTGACCGGTTGCATCACCGCCTGGTATGGCAACTGCTCGGCATCTTACCATAAGGCGCTACAGAGGGTAGTGCGTACAGCCCAGTAAATTACTGGGGCCAAGCTTCCTGAAATCCACAACATATATACTACATTTTCAAAGACTCCAGTCACCCTAGTCATGGACTCTTCTCTCTGCTACCGCAGGGCAAGCGGTACCGGAGCGCCAAGTCTAAGATGAAAAGGCTACTTAACAGCTTCTACCCCGAAGCCATAAGACTGCTGAATATTTTATCAAATGGCCACCCGGACTATTTACATTGATCCCCACCCCTTTTTGTTTTTACACTGCTGCTGCTCGCTGTTTATTATCTATGCATAGTCACTTTACAAATTACCTCGACTAACCTGTACCCCTGCACATTGACTTTGTACCGGTACCCCCTGTATATAGCCTCGTTATTGTTATGTATTTGTCTTGTGTTACTTGTTTTATAATTTGAGTTTGAGTTTATTTAGTAAATATATTCTTAACTCTATTTCTTGAACAGCATTCCTGGTTAAGGGCTTGTAAGTAAGTAAGCATTTCACGGTAAGGTCTACCTGTTGTATTTGGCGCACGTGACAAATAACATTTGATTTGATAAGAGTACACTATAAAGTATTGTATCTCTCCCAAGACCTAATTATTTCAGATTCTTCTTCTTACTATGTACACTACCGGTCAACAGTTTTAGAACACCTACTCATTCAAGGGTTTTTCTTTATTTTAACTTTTTTCTACATTGTAGAATAATAGTGAAGACATCAACATTATGGAATCATGTAGTAAACAAAAAAGTGTTAAACAAATCAAAATATATTTTATATTTGAGATTCTTCAAATAGCCACCCTTTGCCTTGATGACAGCTTTGCACACTCTTGGCATTCTCTCAACTAGCTTCACCTGGAATGCTTTTCTAACAGTCTTAAAGTAGTTCCCACTTATGCTGAGCACTTTTTGGCTGCTTTTCCTTCACTCTGCGGTCCGACTCATCTCATACCATCTCATTTGGGTTGAGGTCAGGTGATTGTGGATGCAAGGTCATCTGATGCACTCTATCACTCTCCTTCTTGGTAAAGTAGCCCTTACACAGCCTGGAGGTGTGTTGGTCATTGTCCTGTTGAAAAACAAACGATAGTCCCACTAAGCCCAAACCAGATGGAATGGCCTATCACTGCAGAATGCTGTGGTAGCCATGCTGGTTAAGTGTGCCTTGAAATCAAAATAAAATACATCCAGCATCACCAGCAAAGCATCCCCACACCATAAGGTCACTGTCTATTCAATGAGGTCACTGTCTATTCAATGAGTTTTCATTGGGAAACTAGATTTCTAAGGGACTTGTTTGCAGTTCCTACCGCTTCCACTGGATGTCACCAGTCTTTAGAAATTGGTTGAGGTTATTCCTTTGTGTAATGAAGAAGTACAGCCATCTTGAATGAGTGTCATTTGAAGTCTACTTTTTGAGAGAGGAGCATGACTTGAAACGTAGCGTGAGTTTGTTGCCTTCCTGTATTGAACACAGATTGTCCCGTATTCAATTTGATCGATTATTAACGTTTAAAAATACCTGAAGTTGTATTACAAAAGTAGTAGTGACGTTGCGCAATTTGGAAGCTGTGTTTTCTGGATCAAACGCGCCAAATAAATGGACATTTTGGATATATATCGATGGAATTAATCGAACAAAAGGACCATTTGTGATGTTTATGGGACATATTGGAGTGCCAACAAAAGAAGCTCGTCAAAGGTAAGGCATGATTTATATTTTATTTCTGCGTTTTGTGTTGCGCCTGCAGGGTTGAAATGTGCTGCTCTCTCTTTGTTTACTGTTGTGCTATCATCTGATAATAGCATCTTATGCTTTCGCCGAAAAGCCTTTTTGAAATCTGACATGTTGGCTGGATTCACAACGAGTGTAGCTTTAATTTGGTGTCTTACATGTGTGATTTAACTTAATGAAAGTTTAATTTTTATAGTATTTTATTTGAATTTGCGCTCTACATTTTCCCTGACTATTGGCCAAGTATGACGCAAGCGTCCCCCCTATCCCAGAGAGGTTAATTTCTCGTGTTTCTTGGCACAAGCAAGTCTCTTCTTATTATTGGTGTCATTTAGTAATGGTTCCTTTGCATCAATTCGACCACCAAGGCCCGAGTCTCCTCTGAATAGTTGATGTTAAGATGTCTGTTACTTGAACTCTGTGAAACATTTATTTGGGCTGCAATTTCTGAGGCTGGTAACTCTAATGAATTTATCCTCTGCAATCAATCAATCAATTAAATGTATTTATAAAGCCCTTCTTACATCAGCTGATGTCACAAAGTGCTGTACAGAAACCCAGTCTAAAACCCCAAACAGCAAGCAATGCAGCTGTAGAAGCACGGTGGCTAGGAAAAATTCCCTAGAAAGGCCAGAACCTAGGAAGAAACCTAGAGAGGAACCAGGCTATGAGGGGTGGCCAGCCTTCCTCTGGCTGTGCCGGGTGGAGATTATAACAGAACATGGCCAAGATGTACAAATGTTCATAGATGACCAGCAGGGTCAAATAATAATAAATCACAGTGGTTGTCGAGGGTGCAACAGATCAGCACCTCAGGAGTAAATGTCAGTTGGCTTTTCATAGCCAATCTTTCAGAGTATCTCTACCACTCCTGTTGTCTCTAGAGAGTTGAAAACAGCAGGTTTGGGACAGGTAGCACGTCCGGTGAACAGGTCAGGGTCCCATAGCCGCAGGCAGAACAGTTGAAACTGGAGCAGCAGCACGGCCAGGTGGGCTGGGGACAGCAAGGAGTCATCAGGCCAGGTAGTCCTGAGGCATGGTCCTTGGGAGAGAAAGAGAGAAAGAGAGAGAGAACTAGAGAGTGCATTCTTAAATTCAAACAGGACAACGAATAAGACATGAGAAATACTCCAGACATAACAGACTGACCCTAGCCCCCCGACACATAAACTACTGCAGCATAAATACTGGAAGTTGAGACAGGAGGGGTCGGGAGACACTGTGGCCCCGTACGACGATGCCCCCGGACAGGACCAAACAGGCCCACCAACTCACCATCCTGAGACAAGGCCGAGTATAGCCCACAAAGACCTCCGCCACGGCACAACCCAAGGGGGGGCGCCAACCCGGACAGGAAGATCACGTCAGTGACTCAACCCACTCAAGTGACGCACCCCTCCTAGGGACGGCATGAATGAAAGAGCACCAGCAAGCCAGTGACTCAGCCCCTGTAATAGGGTTAGAGGCAGAGAATCCCAGTGGAGAGAGGGGAACCGGCCAGGCAGAGACAGCAAGGGCGGTTCGTTGCTCCAGAGCCTTTCCATTAATCTTCACACTCCTGGGACAGACTACACTCAATCATAGGGCCTACTGAAGAGATGAGTCTTCAATAAAGACTTAAAGGTCGAGACCGAGTCTGCGTCTCCCACATGGGTAGGCAGACCATTCCATAAAAATGGAGCTCTATAGGAGAAAGTCCTGCCTCCAGCTGTTTGCTTGGGAATTCTAAGGACAGTAAGGAGGCCTGCGTCTTGTGACCGTAGCGTACGTGTAGGTATGTACGGCAGGACCAAATCTGAAAAATAGGTAGGAGCAAGCCCATGTAATGCTTTGTAGGTTAGCAGTAAAACCTTGAAATCAGCCCTTGCATAAACAGGAAGCCAGTGTAGAGAGGCTAGCACTGGAGTAATATGATCACATTTTGGGGTTTTAGTCAAGATTCTAGAAGCCATGTTTAGCACTAACTGAAGTTTATTTAGTGCTTTATCCAGGTAGCCGGAAAGTAGAGCATTGCAGTAATCTAACCTAGAAGTGACAAAAGCATGGATACATTTTTCGGCATCATTTTTGGACAGAAAGTCTCTGATTTTTGCAATGTTACATAGGTGGAAAAAAGCTGTCCGTCAAAAGAGAGATCAGGGTCCAGAGTAACACTGAGCTCCTTCACAGTTTTATTTGAGACGACTGTACAACCATCAAGATTAATTGTCAGATTCAACAGAATATCTCTTTGTTTCTTGGGACCTAGAACTAGCATCTCTGTTTTGTCCGAGTTTAAAAGTAGAAAAGCAGAGGTAACTTGATCATAGCGCTTGATTATTTTTGCGACTGCACTTGAAGAAACGTTCAAAGTTCCGTATTGACTGACCTTCATGACTTAAAATAATGATGTACTGTCATTTCTCTTTGCTTATTTGAGCTGTTCTTTCCATAGCCCTCTTTGGTAAAAGACCAAGTCCATACTATCTTCTGTATACCCCCCTACCTTGTCACAACACAACTGATTGGCTCAAACACATTAAGAAGGAAAGAAATTCCACAAATGAACTTTTATGATGGCACACCTGTTAATTCAAATGCATTCCAGGTGACTACCTCATGAAGCTGGTTGAGAGAATGCCAAGAGTGTGCAAAGCTGTCATCAAGGCAAAGGGTGGCTATTTGAAGAATCTCAAATATAAAATATATTTGGATTTGTTTAACACTTTTTTTGTTTACTACATGATTCCATATGTTATTTCATGGTTTCATGGTCCCATGGATCAGGAGCACAAAGAGGGTTCTGTGCGAGTGAAGGGAGTACCTGGCCAGGAAACTCTATGAATTAATGGGGGCTCATGTTTGAGTGACAGCTGGAGATGTGTGTGAAACTGTGCTGATGGAGACTTTGCCAATGCTAATGGCTATGGATTGGACTGACTCCCATCATAGGGCTTTCACCTGCCCTGCCGGGTCAAATCAGTGGGGAAGAAGACAAGGAAAGGAGATGAGGAAAGGAAGGAGACTTAGAAGATATCTATAATGGGACCACTGGGGCTTAGCCCTGACCAGGAACAAGCTCTATAGCCTTTGTGTACGTTGTGCGGTGAGGACCAAAGTGCACGTTGTCGTGGAAAATTGCGAGATTATGTTATAGTGCTTGTAAGATTATACTATAATCATTGTATTGCATTAGAATGGTTGTTTTATTCGACAGAATAGAATCTGTCGACTATTGTGTGTTCAGTGTTCCACTGAGGATGGGCCTCTATGAGATAGCACTGACAGAGGAGATTTACGATGTCTTTGGCCAATAAAGCCTAAAGAGCATTCCAGATAGTGAGGTAATATTTTTGTACTATGAAGTACCAGGAACGAGATTAGAACGTCGTTTTAGAGACCAAACTGAATGATAATTTATAGCTAATGCTATCTGGCTATGGGATACTCCTCTCTCAAGTAAAAGTATTTATTTGTGAACTGTTCCTAAGATCTGTGGTTCGTCATGAAAGTTGAGAGGGGTGTATCTTTGCTATAAAATATCTCAGTTGCCATTATGTTGGGACTCTCAACAATGAATTCTAGATAGTGAATTGTTGAAAGTCACAGGGCTATGGTGAAGCTCATATTATTAAAGATGAAGTTTAAGTATAACTCTGACTGGTGTGTGGTTTGTAACTCTCCTCATTTGGTAATACAGGAAATTGCTATGACAACGTGTCAGTGTATTATTTCAGGGACATCTTAGGGTAGGGGTTCTAAATCCAGACGCAGGCTGATTTTTGTCAGAGTGGATGGTTGGGGGGCGGGAAAATAATTATAACAATTTGTACACTACAAATTAACCATAACTAAGCCCCAAAAATAGGTTGTATTTGATTACATTGAGACACAATCACGTCTCTTTTTTTATTTGTGGGAATACTTGGGGAATCAATTTCCTAAATGAAACTCTTTGCTGAATTATTGGAGGTTTTATTTTATTTTTAACCTCTTGATCCTACTTGAGACGCAGACGTCTCATCTAGACACCTGGAAATGCAAATGCGCTACGCTAAATGCTAAATGTACTCGTTAAAACTCAAACGTTCATTAAAACACACATGCAGGGTATTGAATTAACCTCTCTGATCTCCCCATCCCGGATCCGGTATCGTGACTACAGCCTCAAGCTCATTACCATAACGCAACGTTAACTATTCATGAAAATCGCAAATGAAATGAAATAAATATGCCATCTCTCAAGCTTAGCCTTTTGTAAACAACACTGTCATCTCAGATTTTCAAAATATGCTTCTCAACCATAGGAAAACAATCATTTGTGTAAAAGTAGCTAGCTAGCGTAGCATTTAGCGTTAGCATTAGCGTTAGCATCCAGCACGCAACATTTCAACAAAAACATAAAATCCTTAAAATAAAATAATTTACCTTTGAAGAACTTCGGATGTTTTCAATGAGGAGACTCTCAGTTAGATAGCAAATGCTCAGTTTTTTCCAAAAAGATTCTTTGTGTATTAGAAATAGCTCCGTTTTGTACATCACATTTGGCTACAAAAACCCCCCGAAAATTCAGTCCTCAAAACGCGAACTTTTTTCCAAATTAACTCCATAATATCGACTGAAAACATGGCAAACGTGGTTTAGAATCAATCCTCAAGGTGTTTTTCACATATCTCTTCGATGATATATCGTTCGTGGAAGCATGGTTTCTCCTCTCAATCAAGTGGAAAAAATCTTGCAGCTGGCTTTGCGCACCAATTTCGACGCAGGACACCAGGCGGACACTTGGAAAATGTAGTCTCTTATGGTCAATCTTCCAATGATATGCCTACAAATGCGTCACAATGCTGCCGACATCTTGGGGAAACGGCAGAAGGTCTAAGCTTATTGCTGTCGCATTCACAGCCATATAAGGAGACATTAGAAAACAGAGCTTCAGAAATTCTGCTCATTTCCTGTTTGACGTTTCATCTTGGTTTCGCCTGTAGAATGAGTTCTGGGGCACTTACAGACAATATCTTTGCAGATTCTGAAACTTCAGAGTGTTTTCTTTCAAAAACTGTCAAGAATATGCATAGTTGAGCATCTTTTCGTGACAAAATATCGCGCTTAAAACGGGAACGTTTTTTATCCAAAAATGAAATAGCGCCCCTAGAGATCCAACAGGTTAAAGCTACACTCGTTGTGAATCTAGCCAACAAGTCAGATTTTTAAAATGCTTTTCGGCGAAAGCATGAGAAGCTATTATCTGATAGCATGCAACACCCCAATATACCTGAAGGGGACGTAAACAAAATAATTAGCGTAGCCGGCGCTGCACAAAACGCAGAAATAAAATATAAAACATTCATTACCTTTGATGATATTCTTTGTTGGCACTCCTATATGTTCCATAAACATCACAATTGGGTCTTTTTCCCGATTAAATCCGTCCATGTATGCCCAAAATATCCATTTGTATAGTCTGTCTGGTTCAGGAAAAAAGCTCTCTTCCAACACGCAACGTCATTTTTTAAAATGATATAAGTTGCCTATATTCTTTGACAAAACACTTCAACCTACTTTTGTAACCCAACTTTAGGTATTTGTAAACGTTAATAAGCGATCAAATTGATCACTGGGCGATCTGTATTCAATAGCAGTTACTCAAGAAAACAATGTCCTTTTTCTCTCTTCCAAAATCGATTGCTGTATGCTGGACGGAATGAAAGATCTATTTGTCATTACACAAAGGATTTTTGTGAATGAAAAATACGTTTTTGGCTACATCGTGTGGAAGCTGTAGGAATTGCAATCTCGGCCCTATTTAATTTGGTGTCCCTTAAACAATACATGCAAGTGGCGCATGGATATTTTTTTCAGTTTTCAGTGACCAGTTTTTCTTGCGCTTTTCGATGAAACACACGCTCTGTTATAGTCACAGCCGTGATTTAACCAGTTTTAGAAACTTCAGAGTGTTTTCTATCCACACATACTAATCATATGCATATACTATATTCCTGGCATGAGTAGCAGGACGCTGAAATGTTGCGCGATTTTTAACAGAATGTTCGAAAAAGGAGGGGGTAGACTGAAGAGGTTTTAACCAAACATTTTAATCACAACGTTTTTGGGCTAAAAACCTTGGTGGGCCAAAATAAATTCCATGGGTCGCCTGTTGCTGTCCTCTGTTTTAGGGTGTGTCTCAGTAATCTACAGTGGTTTATGTGCAGGGGTAGAAATATCAGGTAGAAATATCTACCAGCTATTGTGTGTGTGAAAATGTTTTGTAGCCTTTGTTTTGTCTCATTTCAATAGAAGTAAATTTGATGAGGTACCATTGTACCATTAGCTGGCAAAGATAGCTAGCTCACTAACTTTAGCTATTATTTTTGCCTCAATCACACTACACCTGAATCGAATCATGATACCAGCATCCAAACAAGACCAATATTCTGATATTTTTTCAGCGCAATATGAGTTTTTATTAGTCAGTATAGCAATGTAACGTTATTGATCTGTCAGTTTCCCTAGCTAATTCCCTACTTTTCACACTGACATGGTATAAACAGCTCTACGGGCTTCACTGTCATGGTTCACAGTCAGTACACAACACTATGCTCATCATGTCTTAGGAGGATTAGATGGTGACAGTTGTCCCAGCAGGGTCAGACAGCCAGGAAAGACCAGCCTACAGAGCTCAGGTGAATTTTTCAGTATATTATAACAATCAGTGAATGGATACAAAGTTCCATCTTGAGCTGATGTGTAAGCTACAGTCTGGGATCTGTTAAACCATTGATTATATGGATAATATAATTTATAAATGTACACCAATTGAATTCTTTGTCATGCCTCATCTGAGCAGGTCGGGCAGCCAGAGAAGACCAGTGTGTGACGTAGCTGAGGTAAATTTTTGCAGATAAAACACTGGACAAGCAAGAAGCTTCAAAGGTTGAAACTATTTTAAGGCAGTCTGACAAACCTCTAAAGTTGATTTCCAAACTGTATCAAGGGTTGATAGAGGCTTTTCCCGGTGACACAATTTTTTTTAATCCAAAATGTGATGAAGACTTGGGAGAGACTATTGATGATGATGATGAATGGATAAAGATATGTTAAAATGCCTAGTCATGCTCATTTAATCTCAGACATAAATGAATGAAGTTTAAGACCATTCATAGAATGCACAATATGTCAGTGAAACTGAATTTCCTGCACACAGAAATGTAATTATTCTGCTGGAGGTGTAAAAAACAAAAGGAGACATACTGTATTTGCAAATGTTATGGTCTTGTGAAGGCTGTCTGAATACTCGCAAAGAGTATATTATTTTATCTCTGCAAGTCTACAGATTCCCCCTTCTCCCTGTTTTTGTTTGCTTGGAAATGTTGATACTGAAGACTGTTATCAGAAGAAGCTGTGTAACCTAGCATTTATAGCTGGTAAGAAATGCATTGCCATTAATTGGATAGCTGGTTATCCTCCCACAATGTGGGTGCATAGTTGCGTAACTGGGTGGAAGCTGGCTAGTGATGGCTGTTTTTCAGTCTCTCGGTCCCAGCTTTGATGCATCTGTACTAATCTCACCTTCTGGATGATAGAGGGGTGAACAGGCCGTGGCTCGGGTGGTTGACGTCCTTGATGATCTTTTGTCCTTCCTGCGACGTCGGGTGCTGTAGGTTTCCTGGAGGGAAGGTAGTTTGCCCCGGTGTTGCGTTGGACAGACCGCACCACACTCTAGAGAGCCCTGCGGGTTGCGGGTGGTGCAGTTTCCATACCATGTGGTCATACAGCCTGACAGGATGCTCTCAATTGTGCATTTGTAAAAGTTTTTGAGGGTCTTAGGGGCCAAGACAAATTCTTTCAGCCTCCTGAGTTTGAAGAGGCACTGTTGTGCCTTCTTCACCACATTGTGTGTGGGTGGACCATTTCAGATCGTCAGTGATGTGTATGCTGAGAAACTTGAAGATGCACACATTCTCCACTGCGGTCCCATTGATGTGGATAGGGGCGTGCTCCCTCTGCTTTTTCCTGAAGTCCACGATCAGCTCCTTTGTTTTGTTGACATTGAGTGGGAAGTTATTTTCCTGGCACCACTCTCCCAGGGCCCTTACCTCCTCCCTGTAGGCTGTCTCTTCATTGTTGGTAATCAGGCCTACTACTGTTGTGTCATCTGCAAACTTGATGATTGATTTGAAGGCGTGCGTGGCTACGTAGTCATGGGTGAACAGGGAGTACAGGAAGGTGCTGAGCATGGATCCTTGTGGGGCCCCAGTGTTGAGGATCAGCAAAGTGGAGGTGTTGCTTCCTACCTTCACCACCTGGGGGCAGCCCGTCAGGACCCAGTTGCAGTCCAGGACCCAGTTGCACAGGGCGGAGTTCAGACCCAGGGCACCAAGCTTAATGATGAGCTTGGAGGGTACTATGGTGTTGAATTCTGAGTCAATTGACATAATTCTTACGTAGTTATTCCTCTTGTCCAGATGGGAAAGGGTAGTGTGCAGAGCGATTGTGATTGCATCGTCTGTGGATCTATTAGGGCGGTAAGCAAATTGAAGTGGGTCTAGGGGGTCAAGTATGGTAGAGGTGATAGATCCTTAACTATCCTCTCAATGCACTTCATGATGACAGAAGTGAGTGCTACGGGGCTATAGTCATTTACTTAATTTACCTTTGCTTTCTTGGGTACAGTAACAATGGTGGACATCTTGAAGCAAGTCGGGACCACAGCCTGGGATAGGGAGAGATTGAATATGTCTGTAAACAATACAGCCAGCTGCTCTGCGGATGTGGCTAGGGATGCCGTCTGGGCCGGCAGACATGCGAGGGTTAACATGCTTAAATGTCTTACTAACCTCGGCCATGGAGAAGGAGAGCCCACAGTCCTTGGTAGCGGGCCACGTCGGTGGCACTGTGTTATCCTCAAAGCGGTTAAAGATGGTGTTTAGCTTGTCCGGAAGCAAGACGTCAGTGTCCGTGACCACGACGTGGCTAGTTTTCCCTTTGTAGTCCGTGATTGTCTGTAGACCCTGCCACATATGTCTCATGTCTGAGCCGTAGAATTGCGACTCCACTTTGTCTCTGTACTGACATTTTGCCTGTTTGATTCGTCCTGAGCTCCTCTACTTTATTATCCAGAGACTGAACATTAGCGAGTAACATACTCGGAAGCGGTAGATGGTGTGCATGCCTCCTGAGTCAGACTAGAAGTCCACTTCGAATACCTCTTCTCCACTGATGGTTTTGGAGCAGCTTCTGGAATAAGTTAAATTGCCATGGGGGGGTACGAAAAAATTATCCAATTCGGGAAAGTCGTTCCTGGTCGTAATGCTAGTGAGTGTCAAAACAGATATAACAAGATTATGTTATAATGCTATTATTGCATCAAATGGTTGTCTTGTGCAACATAATAAGGGGATGTTAGAATGCTCATCTGTGTGTTTTCTACTGAGGATGAGCCTCTGGAAGATTTACAAAGTTTTTGGGTGATACCGCATTCCAGAGCATGAGTTAATGTATCTGTTCTATAAGGTACCAGGGAGAGAATGACATACTATCTACTGTGAAATATAAGCATATTTCATACTAATCTTAACCTTGTGACCCATTCCATACATCTATTGTTTGTCATGTAGCCTGAAGGGGGTGTATCTTGGCTATAAAAGACATTTGTACTTTTGTCTCGGGGCTCTCAACGAATTATCTGAGGGTGATTCGTCAACCAGCCATCATTAATGTAGAGCACTCAATCGATTCACTATATATGTATGTGTTGTATTGACCTGCTCCCTTATTAATAGGGTGAATAAAGATTTAGTTTAAGTATAATTCTGACTTGTGTGATAAGTTTGTCTCTCCTCTGATAGTAAAGAAATTAACACGAGTTACCGCCGCTCTGATATCAAAAGTTATTTACAGCTGTATGTAATAACACAAAAAAAATCTGGCCTAATAATATAAGAAATAACACACAAAAAAATTATATACTGCAGAGTTGCTTCAGAGCTAGAAGCAGAGCTGCCATATCTGTCGGCGCCATCTTATTGAAATGTCAAGATATGTATCACCAGATTTGATTTATTACAAGATTAAGGGTATACTGTGTCTGTGCAACTTCCAAAAAGTATGGATGCCTTATATTATATATATTAAGGCATACATTAACAAACAGATCACCGACCATTTCGAATCCCACCGTTCCTTCTCCACTATGCAATCTGGTTTCCGAGCTGGATATGGATGCACCTCTTTCGACTCTGTCAATCACAGCATTCTTATCGGCAGACTGTATACATCAACAATGTCGCTCTTGCTGCTGGTTATTCTCTGATCCACCTCTACGCAGACGATACCATTCTCTACACATCTGGCCCTTCTTTGGAGACTGTGTTAACAAACCTCCAAATGAGCTTCATTGCCATACAACACTCCTTCCGTGGTCCCGAACTGCTTTTAAATGCAAGTAAAACTAAATGCATGCTCTTCAACCAATTACTGCCCACACCCGCCCGCACGACCAACATCACTACTCTGGACGGTTCTGACTTAGAATATGTGGACATATACAAATACCTAGGTGTCTGGTTAGACTGTAAACTCTCCTTCCAGACTCACATTAAGTATCTCCAATCCAAATTTAAATATAGAATTGGCTTCTTATTTCTCAACAAAGCCTCCTTCACTCATGAAGCCAAACATACCCTCGTAAAACTGACTATCCTGCCAATCCTTGACTTCGCCGATGTAATTTACAAAATAGCCTCCAACATTCTACTCAGCAAACTGGATGTAGTCTATCACAGTGCCATCCGTTTTGTCACCAAAGCCCCATATACTACCCACCACTGTGACCTGTATGCTCTCGTTGGCTGGCCCTTCCTACATATTCGTCGCCAAACCCACTGGCTCCAGGTCATCTATAAGTATTTGCTAGGTAAAGCCCCGCCTTATCTCAGCTCACTGGTCACCATAGCAATACCCACCCATAGTATGTGCTCCAGCAGGTATATTTCACTGGTCTTCCCCAAAGCCAACACTTCCTTTGGCCGCCTTTCCTTCCAGTTCTCTGCTGCGGTCATATATCTCCCTCTAACGTTAAGCATCAGCTGTCAGAGCAGCTTACTGATCACTGTACCTGTACACAGCCAATCTGTAAATAGCACACCCAACTACCTCATCCCCATATTGTTACTTATCGTTTTGCTCTTTTGCACTCCGGTATCTCTACTTGCACTTCATCATCTGCACATCTATCACTCCAGTGTTAATGCTAAATTGTAATTATTTCACCGCTATGGCCTATTTATTGCCTTACCTCCCTACTCTTCTACATTTGCACACACTGTACATAGATTTGTGTTATTGACTGTACGTTTGTTTATGTGTAACTCTTTATCTTGGCTAGGTAGCAGTTGTAAATGAGAACTTGTTCTCAACTGGCCTACCTGGTTAAATAAAGGTGAAATAAAAATAAAATAAATCAATACAATTGCAGCATAAATACTGGAGGCTGAGACAATAAAAATATGGAATACAGTACGACAGTCACGACTTCCGCCGAAGTCGGTCCCTCTCCTTGTTCGGGCGTGGGTTCGGCGGTCGACGTCACCGGTCTTCTAGCCATCGCCGATCCACCTTTAATTTTCCATTTGTTTTGTCTTGTTTTCCCACACACCTGGTATTCATTCACCCATTACATGTTGTGTATTTAACCCTCTGTTCCCCCCATGTCTGTGTGTGTATTGTTTATTTGTCAGGTTGGCACTCTTCCGGCTGGTTTTCGCCGGGTTATATTTTACACCCGTGCTTTTTGACAGCCTGTACTTTGTACCTTGTTATTTCTGTACTTAGTGCTGCCTCATATTGCCTCAGTAAAGGGCCTTATCCACTCATCTCTGCTCTCCTGCGCCTGACTTCCAATGCACCATACACCCACACCTTGACAACGACAAAATGAGTTTGTATTGAAAACATGCCTACGTCAGGGGAGATACCTATTTAAGCAATTCCTAGCTGCTTATGGTCAGTCCTGGCCCTGGGGGTCTGCTGTACTGTTGCTTGACACTCTGGCCTTAGCCTAATACACCTGAAACCAATAATGAATGTTACACTAAGATCCTAAAGCTGAGTGGGGTGTGCTGAGTTAGAGTGCTGCAGGGCCATGGACCCCTAGGGACAGGACGGGGTGACCCAGCTATATTGTGTGCAAGTAAACAGAGCTCTACAGTACTGTACAGGCCTATGACATTAATTATATGGAGGATGTACTGTTTCTGTGTGTTTTCCAAACCTTTCCTTGTGTCATAAACAAAAAATATGGGAAGGAAGTTGTGTTTGAGAGAGTTGAGCTATTTGATTAGACTGGTGGGGGTTGGGCGTTTAGGCGGCTCAAACTGGCTGGGCGGTCTAGCTGAAATTTGATATAGAGGATGTCTTAATAAAGACAATTAAAAGTCTTTACTTTATTTGTGGGAGGTGTTTATTTGTTAGGCTATTGCTTAAAGGTGCAACACAATATTGATTATTTAATTATCATTGATTTAGCTCAGTCTTACCAATCACTTAAACATATTTAATAATGGTCTCTTATCTAGCTTCATGACTGGGCATTTTTGTTTACTTTATGTTGTTCTGAAAAGAGACGGCTAGAAGGACCATGAGTCATTTAAGATTGTTTAGAAATGTAAGAAATTAGCTTTAGATGCTGCAAAAAATGGGAGTTCCCCAGACCCCCCCACCAAATGATGTTCCCCACACTTCTAAAACCAAAGTTGCGTCCCTGCATACAATGCAACAGTGATGTGTAATCTGACAGCCGGAGAACAGACTAATAAAAGAAAAGAACAGAGGAAGACACCATGGTAATTCCATATCCATGTAATTAGATTGTTGTATCGTATGAGTGCTGTATGGTTACACATACAGTACATAGTCAGTGTACATTTTTCACAAATCATTGCAAAGTATTGTTGGCCTATTGTCCTGCAATTGTGTAGTAACAGAAAGCAATTTCACACTTAATATAGACACATATCAGAATGTATGATACTTACGACACTGTGTTACAACAGGACTACTTTCTGTTGTTAAATAAAACAAATCCAACAAAACTTGTTGGTTCAACTACCTGAAACCAAAAGCTACTTGTATCAAATTATGATTAGACTGTGCTATAGTCTGCTAACCTCTTTTAGCATACTGTAGGAAAACACTATCAACCAGATCTAAAGGAGATCTGAGAACTGAGGAGCTAATAATAGACACTTTCTGCTGTTCAGCTTCTGTTCCATATTACACATCTTCCTGCTCAGACCACATCAAGACAGGCTTGTCATATAATTTGAAGGATTAATAACCAGTGAGGATTATTTATAGAATAACATACATCAGGCATATCACTGGTGTATTTTAAATACAACTGAAAAGGTCAACTGGACTACCTCACTCCTATTTTAGATACTATTGAATATGAGACACCATCACTGGCCTACTTAGGGCCGGCCCTAGCTTTTTGGGGGCCCTAAGTGAGATTTGGTTTTGGGGCCCCACACCTTGTGGGTAAAACATTTTAGTAGTCTCCTCTTGACGGTGGTGAGAAAATGTTAAGGTTTAAAGTATACAAATTAAAGTTGGTAACCTGCAATTCTACGCATTGTGCCATGGGGTGTAAAGAAAATGTTGTGGCTTTAAAGCTAATTTCATGTAATTCTACTCATTGTGCTATGAGGCAGACAGAACAATTTGCAGTTTAAAATCACATTTCCTACAATTTTACAAATGTTCTTATGGTCATATGTTATCTGAGTGAGAGTGACTAACAAAATCATTGGGGGCCCTCTGGAGGTCAGGACACCTGGGCACATGCCCTGTATGTCTGGTCAGTAATTGGGCTAGGATTACTACAAGGTGTAGATACTGTAACTGGCTAGACTAAACATTAGCTGACATGGGCACATCGAGTGAATGTCAGTAACTGACATTACAAGAGAAAAACTGCTGCACTACCAAATGTAGGAATATATTTTTTAATACTTTCTTTTGCTTTAGGGTGCCCTAGCGGTTTGGGGCCATAAGTGACCGCTTGTCACTTATGCCCAGGGCCGGCAAATCTTTGGAGCTGTTAGAAACTATGATTACACCCCAGATCTACTGGAATGAACTGACAGACTTGTGAGTAACTGCTGCCCTCTTCTGGTCTATTCACAGATGTCAAGTACCTTAACAAACCAAGTTCCCCATACATCAAATCAAATCCAATTGTATTTGTCACATACATGTGTTTAGCAGATGTTATTGCGGGTGTAGCGAAATGCTTGTGTTTCTAGCTCCAACAGTGCAGTAATATCTAACAAGTAATATCTAACAATTTCACAACAATACACACAAATCTAAAGTAAAGAAATTGAATAATAAAGAATATATAAATATTTGGCTGAGCAATGTCAGAGCAGCATAGACTAAGATACAGTAGAATAGGATAGAATACAGTATATAAATATGAGATGAGTAATTGAAAATATGTAAACATTATTAAAGTGACTAGTGTTCCATTATTAAAGTGGCCAGTGATGATTTCAAGTCTATATAGGGCAGCAGCCTCTAATGTGCTAGTGATGGCTATTTAACAGTCTGATGGCCTTGAGATAGAAGCTGTTTTTCAGTCTCTCGGTCCCAGTTTTGACAGGACAACGACCCTAAGCACACAACCAAGACAACACATGAGTGGCTTCGGGACAAGTCTCTGAATGTCCTTGAGTGGCCCAGCCAGAGGCTGGACTTGAACCAAATTGAACATCTCTGGAGAGACCTGAAAATAGCTGTGCAGCGACACTCCCCATCCAACCTCACAGAACTTGAGAGGATCTGCAGAGAAGAATGGTAAAAACTCTCCAAATACAGGTGTGCCAAGCTTGAAGCGTCATACCCAAGAAGACTTGAGGCTGTTATCGCTGCCAAAGGTGCTTCAACAAAGTACTGAGTAAAGGGTCTGAATACTAATGTAATGTGATGTAAGTTTTTTTTATTTTTAATACATTTGCAAAAATTGTGGAAAAGGGGAAGGGGTCTAAATACTTTTCGAATGCACTGTACCTACTGTATAGACTTCCAGTCATTGCGCTAACGCTAGTTAGCATTGGCTCACGAAACTAACTTCCTTTCTACTGGAAACAGGCATAAAAAGGGTGTCCACTAGTTCATCTGACATTGGGGAAGTAGATAAAAGGCCTCATCGCCAAAATCTGGAAGTATACAGTGCCTATACAGTGGCAAGAAGAAAGCCATTTCTTAAAGATATCCATAAAAAGTGTCGTTTAAAGTTTGCCACAAGCCACCTGGGAGACACACCAAACATGTGGAAGAAGGTGCTCTGGTCAGATGAAACCAAAATTGAAAAAAATGTTTTGGCAACAATGCAAAACGTTATGTTTGGCGTAAAAGCAACACAGCTGAACACACCATCCCCACTGTCAAACATGGTGGTGGCAGCATCATGGTTTGGGCCTGCTTTTCTTCAGCAGGGACAGGGAAGATGGTTAAAATTGATGGGAAAATGGATGGAGCCAAATACAGGACCATTCTGGAAGAAAACCTGATGGAGTCTGCAAAAGACCTGAGACTGGGACGGAGATTTGTCTTCCAACAAGACAATGATCCAAAACATAAAGCAAAATCTACAATGGAATGGTTCAAAAATAAACATATCCAGGTGTTAGAATGGCCAAGTCAAAGTCCAGACCTGAATCCAATCGAGAATCTGTGGAAAGAACTGAAAACTGCTGTTCACAAATGCTATCCATCCAACCTCACTGAGCTCGAGCTGTTTTGCAAGGAGGAATGGGAAAAATGTCAGTCTCTCGATGTGCAAAACTGATAGAGACATACCCCAAGCGACTTACAGCTGTAATCGCAGCAAAAGGTGGCGCTACAAAGTATTAACTTAAGGGGGCTGAATAATTTTGCACGCCCAATTTTTCAGTTTTTGATTTGTTAAAAAAGTTTGAAATATCCAATAAATGTCGTTCCACTTCATGATTGTGTCCCACTTGTTGTTGATTCTTCACAAAAAAATACAGTTTTATATCTTTATGTTTGAAGCCTGAAATGTGGCAAAAGGTCGCAAAGTTCAAGGGGGCCAAATACTTTCGCAAGGCACTGTACCTTTAATGGCAGAGAAAACTGAGGATGGATCAACAACATTGTAGTTACTCCACAATACTAATCTAAATAACAGAGTGAAAAGAAGGAAGCCTGTAGAGAATACAAATATTCCAAAACATGCATCCTGTTTGCAATAAGGCAAACAGGATGGGCAAATACAACACAACACATCACTGAGTACCACGCTTATATTATTGTATTTTCAATCATGGTGGTCACTGGAAAACCAGGAAAACCTGGTTCAGTGACAGATCTTGAATTATTTTTACAAGAATAATGTGCTAATATTGTACAATCCAGGTGTGCAAAGCCCTTAGAGGCTTACCCAGAAAGACTCACAGCTGTAATCGCTGCCAAATGTTATTCTAACATGTATTCACTCAGGGGTGTTAATAATGATGTAAATGAGATATTTCTGTACAATTTCAAAAAACATGTTTTCTCTTTATTATTATGGGGTTATTGTGTGTAGATGGGTGAGAAAAACATCAGTTTAATCCATTTTGAATTTAGGCTGTAACACAACAAAATATGGAATAAGTCAAGGGGTATGAATACTTTCTGAAGGCATTGTAAGTATTACGCTAATATCGTATCGTGAGGTCCCTGGTAATTCCCAGCGCTATATACTGTACAGTACAGAACAGTAGAGTAAATAAAAGTATAGTACATAACACTAAAGTAAAGAAAAGTACAGTAGAGTACTTACTATACACAGTAAAATCACCTGTGTTATATTCACTGTGACAAAACTGATCGACTCCCATAGAGTTGTTTTAGCAACTGGCAGTGCCAAATGACTCCTAGCGTCAGTGCTGATAACTGGTGTTAATTGCTAAGGTATACAATTTTACTCTATTAGAATAGACATTTACTCAGTAAGTGTAAACAGCATCACAACCCCGCCCATAAGTTCAGTTTCTGCGTTCAAATGTCCTTTTCTCGACACAGTTGTTGGATCAACAAAATCCTAATTTGTCCCACAACAAGTGAGTTTTAAACAATTAATTCACTGATATTATTTTGCTATTTTAATTTAAATACTTGATACTTGGTTGTCAGACTGCCGTGTGACATAAAAAGTAACAGTTTTGATTGTGTGTGTGTAGCTAATGTTAGAGTTACTTGCGTTTCACTTTTTGCACGTCTTTGATAGCATGCTAACGTTAGCTAACTAGCTTGCTCCAGTCCTGTGCAAGTTGGTCTGCTCCACGTGGTGGTTCCGTGGGCGCGTCTCACTTCAGCACCAGGTTTTTTTTAGCCTCATGCTAGTTTGTTCTCTTTATTTCAGCTGCTTACAAAAATATTGAGGACTAATCTGATTTAAGGTGAGTTGTTTATTTAGCCAAATTATAACTGCATTTTCGACTTGTGGGTGATGCTTATAGATAAATATTGTGGCCATTGCATCGGCAGCTAGCTAACTGCGTTTTCCACTCACTTTATCACCAGTTCATTTTGGCGGTCTTGTAAGACTGCTCCTAGAACATGACAACATTATATAGTGACTAGCTGGAATTACGAGTGTATTTTACTGGACTAATTAGGCCATGTCCACATTTCGGGACAGTGAATGTGAGTGGAATAGTCTTTTTGCTGTAGTTGGGACCTGCTTTAAGTAATATCAGACAAGTTCTGGTCATGATCCAATATTTTCAGAACATATTTTTAAATAACATTGCTAAGTAAAGGAGTATTGGTAAATGTTTGCAGTCATCATGATATTGTGGGATTCTGTATTTTACATTATAGCCATTACCATATATATGATTAAATATGATCTGATGTTGGTTGTGTGAGGTGTCTGCATTTGTGCACTGGAGCATCATTATGAGATTAAACAACTGCTTGCTACTTACCTGTTTGTGTGTGACAAGAACTGAGTAACATGGTGTGACCTGCATGTTGCAAAACTGTAGATAACAGCCCAGCAGATGCTTTGTCCTTGTGTTTGTATGTAACAATATTGAGCACATGGTGTGACTTGCTGTATCTTACAAAGTTGTGATAGGGAGGGGTGGTCATCACCAGGTTTAACTGAGATGGAAAAATACTGAACAACATAATAGCAGGAACTGAGCAACTGTTATAACTAGGGGGTGATACCAGAACAGTAGGAATCTATACATCGATGGAGGCAGGACTCCAAGAAACCAAGAGGCGGGGACCCGCATGAGCGCCTGCGATAGGCTGAGCAAGTTTAAGCTACGCCCAGCCTCTACTGTGATAGGCCAACAGACGGGTTGGGACAATGTCTATCACAGTATAAGAACACTGTTTACATACATCTTGTCAGTTCTCTGTTCTGCCCTGCGTGGTATTACAGTGAGCCCGTATATACGAAAGTTGCATTTGCCATTTATTACTTAGCTAATAAAAAATACATAGTATACAATCGGTGACTCATTGTTATATTTATCCTGATACCAGATTCGAATTTACGCAACTCTAACAATGTGTCATGATTGAAATACAAATGTAATGCTTTTTCATCCAAGTCAGTCTGAGTACTCTTACCATTACGATTGCAATTCTAATTGGAGGTTGTTGTTTTAATGTTTGTCACAGCTTTCCTGAAATTTGAGATCCCATTAGTTTATCAGAGGCAAAGCTGTATGATGGGTCTGGAACTAAAGTTGATGAGGTGGTGAAATGGCCAGATCTTGGTGTTTGATGCTAAAGGTATGTGCTGGTTTTCAAGTCTTGACTACTTGTGGCATCACTTTCAATATAGCCATACATTTGACATGCCTGTATTGTCATCGTGTATTTCAGAATCTTCCCTGATGAGTCCTGTCTCTGCCAGTTCTGTAATGTGTGGTTCAGACCATGAGTTGGATGATGCAATCATTTTGAGTGATGGAAGCTCCTCACGACAGCACAGCATCAAAGATCTGATGAAGAAGCAAAAAAAGTATGTTTGTAATTCATTCTTCAATTCACTTGCCATCAAAGCTAATAGAGAGCATACTGAAGAAAAAGTCTGGTGGAGAGGGTGTCATCAAGAAATACTTCAAAACTAAAAACCTGACTGACTGCACCAGACGAAAGATGATCAACATTCTTGTTTCAGCGATGAGACTTATGGGTAAGTTTAAAGGAAAGATTCATAATGAGAATTTTTGAGCATTGCTTGCTCCAATATCTGCTGAATGTTAAAAATGACTTCTGTATCAGTATCTCAGTCACATAATTGGTTAGGCTACTGCTGACCATCCACTGCTATTGGTAGAATAATTATCTTGTATTAAACTCGATGGGCATGATACTGATTCAAAAATCACTCCTGATATTTAGCTGACTGGGGACCAATTCTGCTTGTGGAGATTCTGATTGCCGCCTAAACGTAACATTATATTGTCAGGACATCACCACCGCGCAGTGTGAGGAAAAACGTCTGCATCATCTCCTTGTTCCCATACCTGAAGGATCCCTACACCACAAATGGATATGTAAGTATAGATTTCAACTGTTAAAGCGCATCTGCGTTTAATTCGTCTGGTATGGTGTCTGAGCAAATGGGACTTGGTTATTTGTTTTTTCTTTCAAGATTAGTAAGATTAGTCATTTTCTTAACTTCGATATAGGGGGCGCTCTTTTAATTTTTGGATAAAAAAACGTTCTCGTTTTAAACAAGATATTTTGTCACGAAAAGATGCTCGACTATGCATATAATTGACAGCTTTGGAAAGAAAACACTCTGACGTTTCCAAAACTGCAAAGATATTGTCTGTGAGTGTCACACAACTAATGCTACAGGCGAAACCAAGATGAAATTTCATACAGGAAGTGCCCCAGATTTTGAATGCGCTGTGTTCCAATGTCTCCTTATATGGCTGTGAATGCGCCAGGAATGAGCCTACACTTTCTGTCGTTTCCCCAAGGTGTCTGCAGCATTGTGACGTATTTGTAGGCATATCATTGGAAGATTGACCATAAGAGACTACATTTACCAGGTGCCCGCTTGGTGTCCTCGGTCAAAATTATTGCGTAATCTCCAGCTGCGTACATTTTTCCATTTGGTTCAGAGGAGAAACCAAACTGCCACGAATGATTTATCATCGAATAGATATGTGAAAAACACCTTGAGGATTGATTCTAAACAACGTTTGCCATGTTTCTGTCGATATTATGGAGTTAATTTGGAAAAAAGTTTGGCGTTGTAATGACTGAATTTTCGGGTTTTTTTCTTAGCCAAACGTGATGAACAAAACGGAGCGATTTCTCCTACACAAATAATATTTTTGGAAAAACTGAACATTTGCTATCTGAGTCTCCTCATTGAAAACATCCTAAGTTCTTCAAAGGTAAATGATTTTATTTGAATGCTTTTCTTATTTTTGTGAAAATGTTTCCTGCTGAATGCTAGGCTTAATGCTATGCTAGCTATCAATACTCTTACACAAATGCTTGTGTAGCTATGGTTGAAAAGCATATTTTGAAAATCTGAGATGACAGTGTTGTTAACAAAAGGCTAAGCTTGTGAGCCAATATTTATTTCATTTCATTTGCGATTTTCATGAATAGTTAACGTTGCGTTATGGTAATGAGCTTGAGGCTATGATTACGCTCCCGGATACAGGATTGCTCGACGCAAGAAGTTAAGGAACATTATTATGACCCTAATAGTGGAGAAGGGTACCTCTCGTATGGAATCAAAACCGTTCAGAGGATTTTGGCTTCATCTGAGAAACGGCCCCCTCAACTATACTATGGAGGACCAACTGCTGAGAGGGAGTCCAGTCCATCCACTTTGCCTACCCTGAGTGAAGACCGGTTTCTCTTGTGAAGCATTCTTCCGATGAAGAAACAGAAGATGAAATTGACCTTTGAGTACAGGAAGAAGATGACCCGAGTAAATGCTCCACCCTCCTAACCAAATTTCCACGCTTTCTGGATGTGAAGAGCTTTTAAGACTTAAAAAAATAATAATAATGTTAAGTTGTATAAATTGCCAGATGCCAGTAAATTTAAACAAAAACAACACTTCTGTAATAGTAGTTAAATTAATGTGTAGGCTGGCGATTTACTCAACTCTGAGGTTAAAATGGAATGTTTTGTGAGAAAGAAATTGACTTGCACAAACCGAATGTTTTGTTCTTTGTCTTATTTGTTTCAGATTGAATTGGATTTTGTGCTGCTGTTTGGAGAGGGGACATCAGCCAAGTTTTTGGAGAGGTGGCCAACTACATTCAAGTAAAAGATCATCATGCTAAGCAAGACCCTAAGCAAGGCCAATCAGGGAGCTGAACTTCAGGAGCTGATCCAGATAGCAGAATTTGCAGTTGATGAGGGAGCTGACGCGAATGCTGATGGTTAGATGATCATAATTTATATTTCAAGTAACTCTGAAATGTTAGTGTCACTGATGATGGAATTTACCATTTTAAATCAGGATCTCTTCTTTGTTTAGGATGGAACGGTGACCTTTCCTCCATCCTTCTCCTGCTCCATTTGATTATTCCTTCATCACAAGGCTGCAAAAGACAAGGCATGATGTCTGCATCCCAAGCTGAACAGCATCTTGTGATATTCCAAAAGGTTTGTATTGGTATTCTTAGTCATGGACAGTGCTGCAGACGTTATGATGAACTAATGGTGTTCATTTTTGTCGTCTTCAGGCAGGAACCAGTATGTATCCAGGAGCACCTTGACGCGATTGACCAGAGCCGCCAACCATATCTTCTTGCAGTCAGGACCAGGAAGAGCAGCTTTCATGCTTACTTCATCATCTTGGTGCCTTCGAAGAGCTTTAAGACTCACTTTGTTTTTGGTACTGCTTACAGTACAATGCTGCGCAACATGTACACCTTCATACAGACAACTGTGTACAACATAGACATTGGGAAGGTTAAGGAGACTCCAATGGTTTCTGAGCTCAGAGCTAGACTCCTGCACTAATGCCGATTTAAGTTATGATGATATGTTTTGTTTGCCAAGCTAGTCATGGAAGTACCAACTTGCTCGTGAGGCATCTCAAGTTGATGCATGGAACGTTCCCTGTTAGAACTCTTAGACTAAAATGTGGTCAAGCAGATTAATGTTGTGTATTTGGTACATTTTCAGGCTTTAGGAAGCATTTGAACAGGGCACATTCCAGAGACTATCAAATGTTGTTACGCTAACTTGGATACTAATACAGCAGTTGATAATCAGCCAAGTCATGCTGATTTTCCTTCAAGTTCTAGTTGTAACCATGTAGTACCAATATCTAACAAGAACACACTTGATATGTGTGCGTCTGCTATTGCACAACTGCAGGTGTAGGTCAGACGACTATAAATAGTTTTGTAACTTCCATGGAAGAAACAGTTCGAGAGAGTCAAGCTAAAGCGACCGCTCTTACATGTAAATGTATATGAAGAGACATCCTCTCTTTTCTAAAGAGAAAAATGCATGGCAAATTCAACTATTTTATGATGACTTTGACACTGCTAATCCATTGGGATCAAAAAAGGGTATTCACAAGTTGGGAGGTATATACACGCTGCAAAAAAAGAAACGTCCCTTTTTCAGCACCCTGTCTTTCAAAGACAATTTGTAAAAATCAAAATAACTTCACAGATCTTCATTGTAAAGGGTTTAAACACCATTTCCCATGCTTGTTCAATTAACAATTAATGAACATGCACAATTAATGAACATGCACCTGTGGAATGGTCGTTAAGACACTAACAGCTTAGAGATGGTAGGCAATTAAGGTTACAGTTATGAAAACTTAGGACACTAAAGAGGCCTTTCTGCTGACTCTGAAAAACACCAAAAGAAAGATGCCCAGGGTCCCTGCTCATCTGCGTGAATGTGCCTTAGGGCTTGTAGGGCTGTTGTAAGGCAGGTCCTCACCAGACATCACCGGCAACAACGTCACCTATGGTCACAAACTCACCGTCGCTGGACCAGACAGGACTGGCAAAAAGTGTTCTTCGGTGTCGCGGTTATGTCACACCAGGGGTGATGGTCAGAATCGCAATTATCGTCGAAGGAATGAGCGTTACACCGAGGCCTGTACTCTGGAGCGGGATCGATTTGGAGGTGGAGGGTCCGTCATGTTCTGGGGCGGTGTGTCACAACAACATCAGACTGAGCTTGTTGTCATTGCAGGCAATCTCAATGCTGTGTGTTACAGGGAAGGCATCCTCCTTCCTCATGTGGTACCCTTTCTGCAGGCTCATCCAGACATGACCCTCCAACATGACAATGCGATCAGCCATACTGCTCGTTCTGTGCGTGATTTCCTGCAAGACAGGAATGTCAGTGTTCTGCCATGGCCAGCGAAGAGCCTGGATCTCAATCCCATTGAGCACGTCTGGGACCTGTTGGATCGGAGGGTGATGGCTAGGGCCATTCCCCCCAGAAATGTCCGGGAACTTGCAGGTGCCTTGGTGGAAGAGTGGGGTAACATCTAACAGCAAGAACTGCCAAATCTGTTACAGTCCATGAGGAAGAGATGCACTGCAGTACTCAATGTATCTGGTGGCTACACCAGATACTGACTGTTAGTTTTGATCTTGACCCCCCCCCCTCCCTTGTTCAGAGACACATTCCATTTCTGTTAGTAACATGTCTGTGGAAAATGTTCATTTTGTCTCAGTTGTTGAATCTTATGTTCATAAATAAACCCAGTTGACAGTGAGAGGATGTTTCTTTTTTTGCTGAGTATACTTTGAATAATTTTAGCCCAAAGTTTAATTACATTTTGGTAAATATTCCCTTAAGTGCACTCTTCCATATCAGGACCTTAAAATGCATGGATTTGATTCCATTCTTAAGCCAATAGTAAGTGATTTGAAAGTGCTTGAGACTGAGGGTATTGAAGTTCCCTTCTTCAGTGGTCGTATACATGGCAGTATTGTCCAAGTAACTGGAGATAATCTTGGTAAACATTGCCTGTTTTGGTTTTGTGGAATCATTTAGTGCTCGTCAGTTGCCGTTTTTGCCTCACTGAGAAAGTGGATTTTCAAACTGTTCTCTGGGGATGACCCAAGAGTGACTTTATGAACAAAACACATGTACTCAGACCATTGTCAGACCATTGTCAAATGCTTCTTAAAGCCTTTGAAATATTTTGCTGGCCTATAAATCATTTTGCAGGCCTTTAAAATATTTAGCATGACTTTTACCAAATTTTGCAGGCCTTTGAAATATTATGCAGCATTTTAATAAACTAGCAGGCCGGCATATTTTGCTGCCTTTTACCAGATATTGCAGGACTCTGAAATATGTTCTAGCATTTTATAGGCCTTTAAAATATTTTGAAGCCTTTTACCAAATTTAGCAGCCTATTATTTTTGAAAGGTTGTTTGCCTACTTTAGGGCCACGGTAGTAGAGTGCTGTAGTACCTGCGGTTCCCAACAGAGATCATTGCGGCATGGTTGGCATTTTTCATGCTGCAGTTGGGAGCGGGCAATTTTGCGATTCAAATATATTGTTGTCCCGTAGATTATTTGAAAATGTTCGTATTTCTGCTTTCTATGCGTTAGCCTACCTGTTGTATTAAAAGCACATCTTTGTCAAATTATTTACACAATCAGAATTCGCTGCTTCAAGTTACAGTAAGTAGCCTACCTCTCCTCGTTGGGCGTGCGAGATCAAGTGCCCTAGTATATGTGTGGTCTCAATGAAATAGAGTAGGCTGCCTATGCATGGGCGGAGAAGCACGGGGCAGTTAGCTTTCATAGGACATGTACTTCCTACATATGATTAGGCTATAGTTTACTACATTGCCTAGAAATAAATATTGATCACGCATATTTGGATACTGGATGCTGATTGGCTAAAACAGCATTTAGCTGTGTGTGAGACGGTATACCATGACTTTGACTGTTTAGGCTTGTCACCTTGATATCGTTGCGCCTTTTCACGTCGATAAAATGGCAACATCAACAATAGTTCGACATGCCGGTGTAGAAAATAAGCCTTTCGATCAACTTCATAGAAACCGAAACAAACTAAATGGGCACTTTCCTGCTTCACTGACTGGTGTGCAGAACATGGGATACATTGTGAGTTTGGGAATACAACTAAAACGGAACCGAACGTCATTCTATGCTACTTTCATGGTTTTGTGAGAAACATGTATGGCGAATAATATAGGATTAGCAGCTAACGTTACGCTGGACTCTGAGCTGGTTTGAGCCGAGACATCAACGACCCCCCTTAGTCTGGAATGGAGTAGACAGAAGGACACCAAATTCACAACGAGCAACCAACAATGTGTCTGTCGGCGTAATTAAAAAGTTGAGGAAAGAGGGGCTCAGCAAAGCTGCCCACCAGTGAACTGATACATATGTAAGTTAACTGTTAACGCTAGCTAGTTAAATCATTCTAACGTACCCTGACAATATAACCGGTAGTGTTGTAGGCCTAACTATTAGTTCACGTTATTTTGTATTATATGTTTCAGGTACACAAAAGACGAGCCGATGGGAGTGACCACCCTCACCCCTGCAAAATACCTGTCCCGTCGCAGATTTAAACAAACCACTGCCTCCGAACCACCGTGGTTCAGAAACTGTCGGGTGATCAATGGCGACCCGTCATTCAGGACAGGTGGAGCAGCCCCACCTGTTTTGACCGACACACTTTTTTTTTATTTTTAGGGGGTGCGGGGCTTGCCTGTTTTGCTTGTTATTTTGGCATTAATATGTTATATCAGTTTGCAAACAATGTAACAAAAAAAAATGTAATTGAGTTAATAAAGCCGCATACAAACATGGTCTCTTGCTTTCTTGCGTAAGGCAGCTCAAAATGCAGGCGTTTCAGCCTAGCGCGGTGCTTTCTGTGGTGGTGTGATTGGCAGTAAAAAATACGTGAACGTCTTAATCGAAATTACGGGTTGCTTCTCCTCAGGGTGTAGTCTTATACTCTTATACCATAATTTGTACATCCCAAATGTCAGTAGAAACCACATTTGTTTCAGCAAGTCTGCCATATTAGCTATGCATTTTTAAAGGCATTAAATGAGGCTGAATGAACTGTTTCGCTGCCAGACAAGGCTCAGCTGAAAGCCAGGTTTAGCAGTAGGAATGTGTTGGGACTCTGCTGTTGGGACAGCTTTATGTAGGCCCTACCAGTTTGTGGGCACCGTTTGTCACCGTTATAATGCAATTCATGTGTTGTGTAGTGGCTTTGCCGCCATGCATCCCACGTGTTTTTTTGCGCCATCCAGATATACATGCTAAAATCTCCTGTGCGGGTTCTTGACTATAGGCGCGAGGAATACTCTGTCAAGAGGACACAGATTCGCAATCTCTCTTCAAAGGTACTGGAGGCCAAATCTGGAAGCATTATTCTCAGAAAGCACAGCAGCAGCTTCCATTTCCAGCAGCAAACGATAACATAGGACAATTTTTTTCATTTGTACACAATAAATAGCAACATTCAGATCAACATGAATAAATCATTTGAATGTGTTGGTCACTTTAGAAGTGGCGCTAATGCTCGGTTTTTGCTTACATTTAATGTAAGCTTGCTAGCTAGCCTGTGGTTGTTGCATAGTAATGAGACTTTTGTCCGGACTACTTTTTCTGGCGGAATTGATTTATTAAAGCAACATTTTCAATTTAGATGTGTAGTTCCTTGCCATACTGTGTTGGTAACCGGTTTATAAAGGCACCTCGGGTGTTAATGGTAAATGGCCTATATACCACGGCTAAGTGCTGTATCCAGGCACTCCCTTAGCTGTGGTAAATAGGCCAAATGCCTTATTGCTTAACAATATAGCCCAGTAATACCGAAATAAAATCGTATAGAAAATAATCGCTATTTTGACTGCCTGTATGTGTCTTGCTTGTGTTTGATATTCTTGCCTAAATATACTGTTACAATAAAGTTTGTAAGAACATTATCATGTATTTTGTGTAGGCTACAACATGAGAAAAAATCACTCTTGAGCCATGGAATGCATATATCGAACATGTTGACCATATCTTTAGTGTACAACATGAAGTTTCCCCCTCCGTGTCAATAAGGGGAAGAGGCAGCGGAGCAGTGGGTGCACTGAGCACCTACTTGGGCACCCAGCTAGCACCAGGACTCAGGCCACACTCGGTTGGGTGAATGCATGATCAGCTGAGTCAGCATTGAGTGTCGTCTACTGGACCAACACCATGCCGACTTTGGGGGGGTGGATGGGTAATATTAATAATTAGTATGAATTTATTAATATGACTTTGCATCGGTACACTTCTGATGGGATTCTGGCAAGATACCGACTCCAGAGTGGCGCAGTGGTCTAAGGCACTGCATCTCAGTGCTAGAGGCGTCACTACAGACCCTGGTTCCAGGCTGTATCATAACGGCCTTGATTGGGAGTCCCATACGGCAGCGCACAATTGGCCCAGCGTCTTCAGGGTTAGGGTTTGTCCGTCATTGTAAATACAAATTTGTTCTTAACTGACTTGCCTAGGTAAATAAAAAATACAAAAAAGCACCCGGATTCGACTGATTAAATCAGTTCTGGCTCGCCAGAATAGGGCCACGATTGGGCCAAGTACTTGTTTCTAGCTAGGCAGCAGCTACATAAGAATCACACACGTGCAGAAATATATGTATAATTAGCCACTGTAAATCGGGTTCCAGAAAATCCGAAATCGCAGCCGTGAACATCGTTCACCAAAACTCTTACCTAATGTAGCAGGAGCCAACAGTGTTGAAAAATAAAATTATAATAATATGAAATTAAGAATGTGTTATTAAGACTGAATAATCAAGTCTTATAAAATAATTTACATCACAAGACAGAACAATACTCTATTGCCAACAGAATATATAATATAATATATTGATGTAGCAATTCTAATTTCTCAATCCTATTAATATTTTCAATTGTTATTTAAGTGATAATGCCCGAGAAGCCGCTGTTTGAAGAATATATTGGCACTGGTGTTGTTAGGCCGGAGACAAAGCCGGCGTCTCGGGCATTATCATTTAAGTGTTGACCCTCCATTCCTGAATATAGCAGAGAACTGGATTGTTGCGACCATCAGGTGGCGCAAAGGCATAGATGTGACGAATTTGTAAGAATTAAGTCATTTATTTATTTACATAGCCAAAAAAACGGACAGCCCTCTGAGGACAACCCATTTAAAAGATGACTGTGATGAAAAACAGTAATTAGTTCCTCAGTTATTATTTGAAGAGCTTTTACAGAGTGAATGTTTGATGGAACTATAAAAGATCTTGAAGGCGAATTTTAACGGAGCATTATTAGGGCAGACGGTCAGTGATCTTCTGTGTGCGGATGCACTGCGCGCTTCGCTTTCTGATGAGGCATCCTCGGCTCTTCAACACACAGATCCTGTAAAGATGGAGTTTAGCGAGAGGAAAAGAAGAAGGAAATCTCAGAGCTTCAAACTGGTCCATGAGCAAGAGCAAGGTAGGGGATACGGGAGACTGCGTGTCTGTCTGTGTGTCTGTGAACGTCTGGCGCTGTGAGCAAGTCAGTGCTACACTGTAAACAATAGGATAGAGATGGCTACGTCAGTACATAGGTATGTACCTGTTATGCATGTATAACTCACTCGTCATGGTTGACAAAAAATAGATAGGTGAGTGAGTATTTAAAAAAGGAAATTCAACCAACGCAACGAACTAAGAAAATCCAGAGAGCATTTAGGCAGTGGATCAGTGATTTTGTACAGAATATGATTATAATATTATTTTATGTGTTTTACTCTTGTATTTGTCTAGCCTTTAGGGCACTTTTTTTGTGAACTAGTGAGAATAATCTTTCTGAGAGCTGAGAGAGTGTTTTTAGTGAGAAAGATTTCGTCATACAATACCACCCACAGGTGGTGGATTCTGGGCTGAATGGGAGGAGGGTGGAGAATCATTGGTTTACATCACAGCCCACATAATTACCATAGCATAGTGTATGATGTGGGCCTAGACAGAGGAATGCAATGTTTTCATACATACACTGAGTGTACAAAACATTAGGAACACCTGCTCTTTCCATGATAGACTGACCAGGGGAATCCAGGTGAAATCTGATTCCTTATTGATGTTACTTGTTAAATCCACTTCAATCAGTGTAGATGAAGGGGAGGAGACAGGTTAAAGAAGGAAGTTTAATCCTTGAGACATTTAAGACATGGATTTTGTATGTGTGCCATTCAGAGGGTTAATGGGCAAGACAAAAGATTGAAGTGTCTTTGAAAGGAGTATAGGTGCCAGGCACACCGGTTTGAGTATGTCAAGAATTGCAACGCAGCTGGCTCTTTCACGATCAACAGTTTCCTGTGTGTATCAAGAATGGTCCACCACCCAAAGGACATCCAGCCAACTTGAGACTACTGTGGGAAGCATTGGAGTCAACATGGGCCAGCATCCCTGTGGAATGCTTTCGACACCTTGTAGTCCATGACCCGATGAATTAAGGCTGTTCTGAGGGAAAAAGGTGGTGCAACTCAATATTAGGAAGGTGTTCCTAATGTTTTGTACATTCATTGTATGTCAACCCTCATATGTATATTATCATCAGTCATACAAACATAATTTCATTTATTTTAATGTCATTATTTTGGATTTACACCGAACTACCCTGATTGTACTCTAGATATTACAGATCTCTGGTGTTTTTATTTTCACAGATTTTGACGCAAGGAGTTTTGACAATGCCGTCAATATACATGTCAATGGAGCATCAAAAGATACTGCCATGCCAGAAGGTATGATATTCATGCTCTTTATTTTAGTCAGGAAAAATACACACACACACACACACATCCTCTCTTTCTAACTCCTCTCTTTCCTCCCCAGCCTGGTTGGGTGATGAGGGTGTGGAGATTAAGAGACAGATCACAGGCATGATGCGTTTGCTGAGTGACAAGGCCGGCCGGATGTACCAGCGTGTGGGAGCAGAGGGAAACAGCCTCAAACAGGAGCCCCAGGAGGAGCACCTGAGCTGGGCGCAGCCGGCTGCTTTGTCCCCAGACCTGGAGGACCCCCAGGTCTGGAGCTCAGCAGGGGAAACAGAGCCCAGTCCCATGTCTATACCCAATCCAGTCCCCAACGGCCAGGGGTCTGGAAAATACGGCACACGCTCCAAGACCCAGAGGATGCTCAACACAACCACCAAAGGCACAGTCAAAACTAATGGTAATGGGGGGGGGGGGGGGGTCTCTTTATGAGGTCTAGGGAGCAGAAGGCCTATCCTCCATCCAGACAATGTCTGCAGAACCAGACAGCCACATCATTATACAGAGCAGTGACATCATAAAGAGGCCTCTATCAGTCCCTGTCTGGTAAGGCAGAGAGACAGTGGAGAAGCTTGTGTCATTTAAACAGTCAGACAGAGGCATGGGGTGTCAGAGCTGCCTGGGCAAAATGTTTGTCCCATGTAATGACACGTGTGTGTATATGTGTGTGTCTGTGTGTTCTCGTGCAGATGTGGCTCCTGCAGTGGTAGAGGCTCCCTGCTGTATGTGTAACTGTAAGAGCACCTTACAGGCCATTCTACAGGAGCTACGCACCATGAGGAGGCTAATGCAGACACAGAAAGGTTCCCAGGAGAAGCAGGAGCACAGGGTCCCTCCCTGCCCCCCTTGCCCTGTCCCTACAGCTCCGCGTCGCAGACCCCGCAAGAGACGTCCTGTCCACAAGGTTGCTCCACTGAGCGCACCCAGCAAGAGGGCAGCTGTTCCCCCTCTCCCCCCCTCATCCCCTGCCTGTGTACCCCTGGAGTCCGGGGGAAGGAGGGAGAGGGGGAGCAGAGAGCTGGAGAGACCTGTGCACACCCCTGCCTCACCTTCTACCTCCACCTCACCCGAGCTCTCCATTCAAACCCTGTCCATGCAGAACAAGCCCATCCCTGGTGACGACACACACAATCCTAACTATAGACAACCCAAAGGTCTTCAATCCTCAGAGGTATGGTGCACTGTGTGTGCGTGCGTGTGTGTGTGTGTGTGTGTGTGTGTGTGTGTGTGGGGGGGGGGGGGGGGGGTAGTGTACTATCAGTCTGTCTGTCTCTGTTGTGGGACGAATATGCCTCTCTTTCTCCCCCCAGAGTGAGGTGCGTCTAGCGGAGGACTATGAGGTGTTTATTCCTAAGGCCCAGCTGGACTCAATCCTGGTCAACTACACACGCTCTGGAAGCCTGCTCTTCAGGAAGTTGGTGGGTCTTATTAACCTTATCACTGGCTTTATTCACTTTATTTATGTTGATTGACACACCATCTTGGTCACAGGTGTGCGCCTTCTTTGACGACACCACGCTAGCTAACTCACTGCCCAACGGCAAGAGGAAGAGAGGTCTGAACGACCAAAGGAAAGGACTGGACCAGAACATTGTGGGAGCCATTAAAGGTAGGAAAGAAACTAACCGTGAGAGTGGAGTGGAGTGGAGAGAGATCGGGCATGGAGCGAGAGAGATGTAATATCTACTTGTTTTGTTGGGTTTTCTGTAAATCTCCCGTGCTGTGTCTAGTGTTTACAGAGAAGTACTGCACAGCTCACAGAATAGAGAAGCTGCCAGGCCCTCGAGATTGGGTCCAGATACTACAGGACCAGATCAAACTTGCCCGCAGACGACTAAAGAGAGGTAGGTGTGTGTGTGTGTGTGTGTGTGTGTGTGTTTGTGTTTGTGTGTGGGTTCAGAATGTATCTTACTGAAACTCTGTTGTTTTGTGGACTCAGCAGAGGCTACAGACCCTCAGGACATCTTCAACAGACCGTGCACAGGTACACACATATGCACACACATGACAACAGTCGCTGCACCTGACATTACCCCTTCCCCTCCTTCGCTCACCTATCCGTCCCTGGTTTATGCACCTTGGGTGTAATGGCTCTGTCCTTGGCCGGTATGTTTAAGTGAGGCGATCCCCCTGACATTTGACATTCTCTTCTCAGACTCCCAAAATGTCAGCTAATTCGTTTCACACGGTGCTACTCTTTCCTGCTCCTCTCTATTTCAACTTACTCTTTCACACACACACACACTCCCCTTCTCTCTCCTCTGTCTCCTACGCTCTTTCACCAATCCCTCTACTCTCTTTCTCATGTCTCCCATCTTTCTCTCTCGCACTCTTTCTTTCTTATTATTTCCCTCGCTCCCTCTCTTTTTCTCTTTTTTTGCCCTCCACATCTGTTTCTGTCTTCCCTCCCTCTCTGTCTACCCTGCTCCTTTCTCCCTCTGTCTGTCGGTAGTTCTCTATTACCTCATCGTGTATCAGTCCAGAAGTTCTGTAACATTAGGGTGGGGGATGTGGACACTGTCCAGAGGATGTACTGAACTGTGTTAGACTGGACTGAGCTCACCTCCTTTAACAGCAGCTCTCATATGAGAACAGCAGTACACTGGAGACTAGCAAACTCTCTACATTAACAGTAGTCAGTGGTGTAAAGTACTTAAGTAAAAATACTTGAAAGTGCTACTTAAGTAGTTTTTGGGGGGTATCTGTACTTTACTTTTACTTCACTACATCCCTAAAGAAAATAATGTAGTTTTTACTGCAGACATTTCCCTGACACCCAAAAGTACTCTTTACATTTTGAATGCTTAACAGGACAGGAAAATGGTCCAATTCACACACTTATCAAGAAAACATCCCTGCTCATCCCTGCTGCCTCTGATTTGGCGGACTCACTAAACACAAATGCTGCATTTGTAAATTATGTCTGAGTGTTGGAGTGGGCCTTTGGCTATCCTTTTGATACTTAAGTATATATTAAAACTAATACTTTCAGACTTTTACTCAAGTAGAATTTTACTGGGTGACTTTCACTTTTACTTGAGTCATTTTCTATTAAGGTATCTTTACTTTTACTCAAGTATGACAATAGGGTACTTTTTCCACCACTGACAGTAGTATCGTAGTAAATGCTGAACATCTGTATGTTTGCTTCACACAAAACTGTGATACAGCCTGAAATCAAACCAGGGTCTGTAGTGACGACTCTAGCACTGAGATGCAGTGCCTTAGACCACTGAGCCACTCGGGAGCCTAGTTAAATAAAGGTTAAATAAATAAATATATTTTTTAATGTGGATTGATAACTATGGTGATATCATATTCTTGCAATAGAATCTCTTCAGCTGTCTGGAGAGAGGGAGGAGAGGGAGTTTCTAACAACAGGTAACACCACACACACACACACACACACACACACACACACACACACACACACACACAGAGAAACACACACACTCAGGTTATAATTAGATAATTTAATTACATTTGATATAACACTGTTTTAATTGAAAATGTGTCCTGTAGGCTGTGACTACAACAAGCCAGCATGTTTGGTTAAGGTGGGGAAGAATGTGACTGATTGATTCCGGTGCTGTGAATCAACAACTTGCAATGAAGATACAACGCACTGTACTTTATGTCTTTGTTGCTCCACTAACTTGATGCGTTGTGCCACTTTAGAAAGTCCATTTTGGAAGATGTATTGTTCTTTTACAGCTATGTCAAAATTGTATTGTGGTTGTAGAGAAAAAAACAGAACAGTGACCAAAATAAGTTGGTTAGTGAAATGTAGTTAGTTTCCATGGACTGTTTTGTTTTACATATGCACACCACATGCACACACACAGACACACACAGAAATACACACACACACACACACCAGTCTGACCAGTATAGTCTAGCTGGTTCTGCTGGCTGACCAGCAAAGTCTAGCTAGTTATGCTGGAAGAGCAGCATGGTCTAGCTGGTCTGACCAGCATGGGCTAGCTGGTTATGCTGGCAGACCAGCCTTCGATGTGTTTTCACTGGTGACCTACCTGCATTGTGTTTTTGCTGGTGACCAGCCTTCGCTGTGTTTTCGCTGGCAGACCAGCATCTGTTGTGTTTATGCTGGTGACCAGCCTTCGTTGTGTTTTCGCTGGTGACAAGCCTTCATTGTGTTTTTCGCTGGTGACCAGCCTTTGCTGGGTTTTGGACAGTGGTGATCATTGAAAAACATGCTAGCAGATACCCAGAGACATAAAAATGGTATCCACAAGTTCATCTGACTCTGGGGAAGTAGATAAAGGGGCTCATTGCCAAAATGTTCATGTATCCCTTTTCACGTATCTTGTTCGAAACAAGATTCATGTTAGAAATGAGAGGATCGTCCAGAGTCGAGGTCATGTGGGAAACACTCCCAGCAACAAGCAAATGCTATGTGTCTGTCTAAGTAATGCAAAAAATACTAAATGTAGAGTGGAATTCCACTTAATTTTACCAACACAAAAAGATTCCACCATGTCGAACGAACAAATGATCTGTCAGCATTTATAAAATTGTACTGAAACTACCTGTTTCCTTCACAGCTGACGTGATTATTTTTTTTAATAAGGTATGACTTTACCCACATTAAAACTGGATGGAAATGTGGTAACTGACAGTCACTCAATTATCCCATGTCAACCAACATTTTTTAGACTGCTAAATTAGTCTAGCCAGCTATCTAAACTTAGTAATCATGGTTGAATTACATGATTTTGTTTATCACTCTCCTCAGATATCATATTAAAAACTGCATTTCTCTCCACCCTATGGAAAAATGTGAAGATTTGCAGGAAATTAGCTGTTAAATTGTAAAATATTTTATATGCCCAATGGAAAAATATGTAGAGTGGCAAAAAAAAATTTCAGGAAATTAACTTCAGTTTTTTTTCTCCTGTCCAGCGGGGACACTAAAATGTTACGGCCGGCTTTGACTGCATATGTGGGTATGGATGTGGTTACGCAGACCCGCAAGCCACTGTGGGCCCCTCATGATGAGTTCAGATTTTTTGTGGCCCCCACCCCGACCCAAAGTTGCCCATCCTTGGTTTAGGTGGTTTCCTTTGTCCAATTCTCCCTACCTTGGCAGTCATTCCAAATGCAGGTTGAAAATTCCAATTGCTGGCTGGATATTACATATCACTTTGCAAGCCAGCATAATGTGACATGCCTGTTGTGCCTGTTGTGGCCTGCAAACCAGGAGTTTCAGACCACTGTGTTAGGGTAAAACTAGGCTGTTGAGGTATAGCCTTATGATACCGTATGTAATGTATTATCATGAAGGGTAACATTTTAAGGGTACTATATTCACTTAGGCACTCACTTGGTGAAAGCTACTGGTTTGATAGGAATTAAATACAAAACCATGTTTCTGTCACTAGCTAACACAGTCACGGTGACTCACGGGTGGTAATTCCAATGTTCACTAACTGGCACTCATATTTGCCCACATTTGCATATATCCCAGTGTGCTAAAAGCATTAAGTCCAGAAAATGTAAATTGCACAATTATAATACAATTCAAGTTTGACCATTTTTAAAATTCCAATTCCATTCATTGGGATGTTTTTATTTTCCAATTCCAATTCAATTCCAATTCCATTCCAAGGATGGTTTTGTTCTTCAATTCCAATTCAATTCATGTTCAGACAGTCTAAATCCAATCCAATTCCATTCCAAGGTTCATGTTCAATTCCAATTCCGACAATCAAAATTCTAATTGAAATCAAATTAAGTTGTTTGAAGATTGCTGCAATTCCAAGTAAATTCTCTACTTCCTGCTTGAATTTGAGCATTGAATTTGAAATACAATTGGAATTGACCCCAATCCTGCTGGTCACCCGCGAAAACACAACGAAGGCTGATCGCTAGACTGTGCTGGTCTATGCTGTTTTTTTCAGCAGGGTTGTTGTCTCTTTATGACTGTTTATCTGAAAACAAAGGTGGATAACTTCCTGGTAACTCTTTGTTTTGCACTTGTAAAGTCCCTCAGTCCTACAAAATAAAAACAACATCTCTTCCAGGTGACATCTTTGAACTTATGAACCTCAAATGTACGGATTGCGCCTTTTAAAATAGTTATGGTTTTGTATACCATGTAGACTGTAATGTGTTGTCTTAATGGCATTCTAACCTGCCACTCACTATGCACCTCAGTGCCATTTATGTTATTAATGTGACCAATAGGACAGTACTGTTTTTATTTGTGTTCACTGTGCCACCTGCCAACACCTTCATGTAAGGCTCCTTTGTGTACATGTACAGTTGACTGTGTATAATACATATTAAACTAAATATGATCTGATGGTACTGTGTTTTAGTTGATGATGAGTGCTGCTTTGAGAGCAAACACTGTAAACACCTTTGATTATATCAGTATCGTGCTAGAATTATGAACATGAGTTCAAGTGAGATTGTCAGAACTGATAACGAGCAAGTACAAGGTGTTGGGGTGAAATGAGGGTTTGAGTTAAAGGGCAATTCCACCACTTTCCAACCTAATTTTCACTTTCTCCAGCACAATACCAATACAAAGTTAAAAAGTTCTACCCGATGACATCATCAAAAGTTTAAACATTTTTAAAACAGTGATTTTCTCCATCTAGTGTTTGCCAGGAGCCCAACACCATTCTGGTTCTGTTGGAACATATCAAACGCCTCCTCTCCTTACCACAGACAGGTGGAAACATCTTGGGTGCGTTTGACTGGTAAGGCGAAAGCAACTGACTGTAGACAATAGTTGCGGAATGAAGTCGGGAAAGGTGTATCTGCGATATCCGAAAGTCGTACACTAATGTAGTTTTCCAACAGCAAGGCTCACATTGCAGTGTTTCATTTGTTTATAAACATTTTTCTTTGTAATGTCGAAATAAACATGGCTCCAACCCTTACAACACACACTCACAAACTGAAATCATATGTGTGTACATAGTACAATCAATCAGTGAGAGAGCATCAAATATCACATTCATTTGTACATATCCACTGTATACAGGAATCACGGCAAAGTTGTTTCCTGTTTCCGTCATGTCTTTGGCCACATTCGCGTGGGTCAAACAAAAACACCGTAATGATTGGTTAGCAATAGTCTCCCGCAATGCAAGTGATGGCTGCAGGATGAAGTTGGTAACAACTGCAGAAACATGCAGTCGACTGCAGTCAAAAGTTCCGTTCCTCTGATCAGACGCTGCTTACGCCTGCCAGATCTTAAAACACCTTAATATGTTACGTATCAGCTAACCGCATCATATGTTATATATATATATATATATATTTTTAACATTTTTTATTATTTTTTATTAATTTCAAATCAATACATAAATCATATGAGGGAACACAAGCATACATAGATTACAAACAATGGACAATCGAGCTAGGGGGTACAATATCACATTACAATTACACAAGGACCTTACGGGACATGCATATACTTACAATTCTAACAGCTTTTTTGTTAGTAGAGCTTTTATCCGTCTTAAAATACAGTTCAATTTCTTTTTGTAGGGTACGAAAATGTGGTTTTCTGTTTGTAAATTTACATTTGTGTATATGAAATTTGGCCAAAAGAATAATGAAATTAATTACATAAAAAATGATTCCGCTTATTTCTATTGTATGTAAAGAATCCAAACAGAACATCTCTCCACAATAGTGTAAAATCTTCATAAATGTGTTCAATTATAAACCTACTGATGTCTTGCCAGAGTTTTCTTACATGAACACAATGCCAAAAAAGATGCACAACTGTTTCTGGGTGGTCATTACAAAAGGAGCAATTTGAGTTTATGTTTTCCTTAAACTTCTTCATATAGTGGTTGGCAGGATAATATTTATGAATAATTTTAAAGGAAACTTCCTTAATTTTGTTAACAAGTAGGTATGTGTGTGGCAACATCCAAACTTTTTTCCAACAGATATTATCAATAAATCCATTCCAATAAGGCATGACATAAGGTATAGATAGATACAACATCCTGCTGGCATCATATGTTATAGCAATATTGTGCCCAACTGCGGTTGACGTGGTATGCAACGTCTGAGCCGAGGAACACGACCAAAACCTTAAATAACCGTTGATCACATGATTTTTGTAAAGTTCATACAGTCGACATGTAGGCGCTAGTCTGACATTTTTAACCCCATAATGCAATATACTTTGAAAGATGGTCACCAACTTTACAAAAATGATCCACTCGAACGTGCCCCTAGATATTATGAATTGTCTACTATAAATTATAGTTTATGTTCCCATTGCTTAACCCTCATATCAGCACCATTCAGTAGTTCCAGATGCATCAATGCCTTTGTGCTGACATATTATGAGTATAATTGTAAGACCTAATTAAAAATACATTTAGCAAGTCGATTAATGCAAATCATTCATTCAGTCATTCATTTGCAAAGTTATCAGTCTTTTCCCACATGGTTAAAACCACGCACCAATGACACGTTTTATAAAAAAAAACGATAGCCTACTGAACATATACTGGAATTCAAAGGTAATTTAACATTGAATGTACAATCATATAACATTACGCATGCACTGTTTATACTGTGAATACAATAAACTAGATTACAGCATATGTAATGCTACTGATGTGAGGGATCACATTGGAGGGAAAATACTAAATTAAAGGTACAATCCATTGTTGACTTTTTATTGCCAGACTCTGCGGTTCTTTAAAGGGGAGGTAAAACCGCCAGTCTCCTTGTGAAGGACCCTTTGTGATCTCGTGCCACAGACAAAATAGTATTTTTGCTCGTGCTTAATCAAAAAAACTCCCCAGTTGTGATTACTTTCCTCACGTTGCGATATAATCTGACGCATGTACATCTATTTATTTTATGCACCTCCCAACGCCGAATAAATGTAATATTCTGTTGTATAACAAGAAATAAAAAGGAATGTATTTTTCGTCAGGCTATCTTCAGAGGCACCCGATTTACTCCAAATGCATTCTGGTACGGTCCCTTCTCTTGTATCGGGAGACCCGAAGCTAAAGCAAAACCGGTAAGGATAAACTGGTGAGAGCAATTAAAGGGGAAATGTTATAGGAATACACCTCCGCGTCAGCCCTGTAAATGCAAGGGTGGGTACTTTAAATATATCGTAGGCAGCATATGATGACAAACGGTGTGCAAGTTGCATGTATGGCGCTATTTTATTGTTACAAAGTATGTTGTTGCACGTCTCGCATGGCGCTGGACACGAAGGGGTTAATTTTTTCCACCGCCGACATTTTTATACACTGCGCCTCCCGCTTACTTCGAACCATAAAATGCTCCTTATTGTTCTGGTTTCTATAACTGAAATGATGAATACAGTACTATTCTGTACGTTTTTTAAATCCTGTATGAGGCCCAATCAGTCATACTTGATTGATAGTTAACTCTTTGATTAGCAAACGTTAGCTCTCAGGCAGGTTTGTTCAAATCGGTGGGCTTTTCCTGTCTTGCAGCTAGCCCACCGAATTATTGTTAACATCATGTTTTACTGTCTGTAGATAGTTAATATTTCCAACTTTTGACTGCTGAAGTTGAAAGTTGGCTGCAAATGACTGGTGCATGATTTAACTGGAGCTGGCGCACACTAGCCCAACTTCACATCCTCCTCGCACTGTTTCAGGAGCCTCCAAAACGCCCCTGTTAAACCGTTTCAAACTAGGCCCTGAGCGCAACAATTTAGCCAGAGCCATGATGAAATACAGGCTCGATCACACAGGGAAAGTTTGCTCCTAGTCCTAGCCTGCGGCTGGGATTTTTTGTTGTATTTATCAAAGAAATTACATGAGTTAGGTCTGATTCTATGTCCTTAAAGGTGTTTGTAAACAGTGATGTAGTGCTATTTGTTTTAGGGGAGGGAGCGATTTTTTAAAATTTAAATGATGTCATCATTTCTCAATTAAAGTTTGCACCAACATATTTAGCCTATTTAATTAATATCATTGTAGAACAGGCCTATGCATAAAATGCATCCTCCAAATGTAACGTCTTCCTATGCCCACACATATTGTCAGAACATTTAATACTCATAAACACCAAGTTTGGCATACCTCATTTCAATATATGCCAGTTGTGAATGTTAAATCTTCACGTTTTACCAGTGGACACTCCAAACTGCATGCCAATCCATTTGATCTCAATAAATTTCATGGGTATATGTATTTTGATCTTCTTGAATTACTGTTTCTTACGCGAATTAAAGCAGATGGTGTTAATTAACTATTAGCCTTTCTTGTAGACCTATATTGTTTCAATCAAAACATAGACCTATATCCTGCCTAGTTTTGGCCACGAGGGGAAAAAATGACTATTCAGCTTCAGATAAGAAATGACTGAGGAGGTGTTTTTGGTGTAACACATCTGCTTTAATCTGCTACAAAGCTACAGTGTATAGGCCCTACTATTATTTTCAGTTCTGTTATGTAACATACTAATTAATAATTGTGAGCTTGCAAGGCATTGATTCAGCTTTGATTACTAAACAATCACCAATGTGAGAACTGATCATCTTCTATTTGTAATAATACTAAGTGATGAGTAGGACTTAGCATGGGCAAGATATCTCGTTGAGGGTTATTTTAAGCGATTTGAGGGCCCTTTGAATCGTGGTGGTGAAAGGACTGCACCTTAACCAAGTGGTCACACATCGTTCTGGGTTCCACTACTGAAGAGGGCTCCGTGGAGTTTTCTGAACATCAAGGCAGGCACAGTGAATTTGGTTATTAGATCTTGTTAGTTTGATGAGTCATGGGGTGGATCCGTTTGTTTGCATATGGAATAGGGGTGGTACGTTTCTGTAAGCTAAGCACTCGGACAGTAGGGCGAGTTCAAGTGCATCGTACGTGATCCCGAAGTCCATAACAACCTGTTTTGAGGACAGCTGTTTTAGCAACACCTGGTAGTTTTCTGTCTGTGGCTTGTTACGTTGGTTTTGGCCCGCACAAAGTGGTCAAGCTTCCGACCGACTTGCTTCTGCACACACGCCAGAGAGAGGGAAGGCAGGGAAGAAACCACCATTTGCCTACCTATAGGCTACTATAGCTTACATATTAATTTACTATAATTTTCATGGAATTTGAGTGGTAATTAAATAGAATTGATCAGAATACATTTCCAGAAATATTTTCACCAGCTTTGTATTCTGAAATTGCGGCTCTGCCTGTGCTCCCCATGCAGCCCTATGGCAGCACTACATCCCTGGTAGGCAGCTCACTAGAACAATCAAATAAGATTTAGCAATACTGTCTTTGAAACAATCTGTCTAGATGGATTTATCCTACTTTAAACAGCTCTGACTTTTCTAAGAAGTTCACTTTTTCCCTCAAATCTATTTTGAGTAATTCATTTATGATTGATTTTTAGATAGGGTTTCGAAACAAATTAAAAACATGAATCAACTGATTCAGCCACTAAACGATACATAAATTAATAGGCAGTTTTGGTTGTATTAGGTATTTGCAAGTTCTCACTTTGGACATTTTGGAGTTATAACCTAATCTCCATTAATAGCACTATAACGTAGTCAATCATTCTTCAACATTCTTCCACACTATTGATACACGAGGATACATTTTAACCAAATACCTGTACCTTTTCAGTTTAGTCGTAGTTACACAACAACTGGATATTTCATGTTTTACTCTCTCTCCTTCACTCATCCCTCAGTCCTTCTCTGTTCCGTTATCCTAAGTCACTGTATCCCGATCCCAGATGCTGATTGGTTGAACAGAGTAGAGGTGTAGTCAGTGGTGAATGTCCAGCATTACTCCAGACATGTTTCTCATCCCTCTCTCCTCTCTTCCCCGTTCCCGCTCTTCTGTCCACCTCAGGTTATTGACTGAGATCCCAAAGTGTTTCCAGCCATGTCTGTCAGAGAGTCGTTTAACCCAGAGAGCTATGAGCTAGACAAGAGCTTCAGACTCACACGCTTCACTGAGCTCAAAGGAACGGGCTGCAAGGTGGGTTTTCTATGCTGCTTACGAATATTATTTGCTGTATCCTTAGCTTCAATATTAAATAATGTTTGGGAGCAACGAGCAGACATTTACTCTATGCTCATAACTATACAATGTAAACTGTGATGAGTGTGAGAAGCACTACAAATGTTAACATTAGGATGATTATGATTATGCTTGACTTGTACTTCTAAGGTAATCTGCTTGTTATTCCATAGGTGCCCCAGGATGTGCTACAGAAGCTTCTAGAAGCCCTGCAGGAGAACCACTATCAGGAGGATGAACAGTTCCTTGGGGCTGTCATGCCCAGACTTGGTATGAACACATACACATATGCACTTTAATCACATCCATTCTTTAGATAACTTTTACAGTTTAATAATAACTCTGTTCTATGCAGGCATTGGTATGGACACCTGTGTCATCCCCCTCCGACACGGGGGCCTTTCTCTCGTCCAGACGACAGACTACATCTACCCCATAGTGGACGACCCCTACATGATGGTATGTTCTCATTCTGTACCACTCTTTGTGTTACTGTTTTCAGCTATACCACATGCTTTAGGTCCTGTGAATATCATATACAGTGAATTCTGAAAGTTATTCAGACCTCTTGACTTTTTCCACATTTTGTTACGTTACAGCCTTTTTCTAAAATTGATTAAATCGTTTTCCCCTCTCAATCTACACACAATACCAAATAATGACGAAGCAAAAACAGGTTTTTAGACAAATGTATTAAAAATTAAAAACGGGAAATATCACATTTATATAAGTATGCACAGCCTTTATCAGTACTTTGTTGAAGCACCTTTGGCAGTGATTACAGCCTCAGGTCTGACGCTACAAGGTTGGCACAGCTGTATTTGGGGAGTTTCTCCCATTCCGCTGTGCAGAGCCTCTCAAGCTCTGTCAGGTTGGATGGGGAGCGTCGCTGCACAGCTATTTTCAGGTCTCTCCAGAGAGGTTAGATCCGGTTCAAGTCTGGGCTCTGGCTGGGTCACTCAGACATTCAGTCACTCCTGCGTTGTCTTGGCTGTGTGCTTAAGGTTGTTGTCCTTTTGGTAGATGAACCTTCACCCCAGTCTGAGGTCCTGAGCACTCTGGAGCAAGTTTTCATCAAGGATCTCTCTGTACTTTGCTTTATTCATCTTGCCCTCAATCCTGACTAGTCTCCCAGTCCCTGCCGCTGAAAACATCTCTACAGCATGATGCTGCCACCACCATGCTTCACCGTAGCAATGGTGCCAGGTTTTCTCCAGAGGTGACGCTTGGCATTCAGGCCAAAGAGTTCAATCTTGGTTTCATCAGACCAGAGAATATTGTTACTCATGATCTGAGAGTCCTTTAGGTGCATTTTGGCAAACTCCAAGCGGGCTGTCATGTGCCTTTTACTGAGGAGTGGCTTCTGTCTGGCAACTCTACCGTAAAGGCCTGATTGGTGGAGTGCTGTAGAGATGGTTGCCCTTCTGGAAGGTTCTCCCATCTACACAGAGGAACTCTGGAACTCTGTCAGTGATCATTGGGTTCTTGGTCACCTCCATGATCAAGGCCCTTCTGCCCCGATTGCTCAGTTTGCCGGGCGGCCAGTTCTACCCTTCCCCAGATCTGTGCCTCAACACAATCCTGTCTCGGAGCTCTGCAGACAATTCCTTTGACCTCATGGCTTGTTTACTGGTCTGACATGCACTGTCAACTGTGAGACATTTATGTAGATGGGTGTGTGCCTTTCCAAATCATGTCCAATCAATTGAATGTTCCACAGGTGGACTCCAATCATGTTTTAGAAACATTTCAAAGGAAACAGGATGCACCTGAGCTCAATTTTGAGTCTCATAGGGTCTGAATACTTATGTAAATAAGGTATTTTAAAAAATAATTTTGCGAACATTTCTAAAAACCTGTTCTTGCTTTGTCATTATGGGGTAGATGGTAGTATGTGTAGACTGATGAGGAACATTTTTTATTTAATTCCACAAATTGTGGGGAAAAGTCAAGGGGTCTGAATACTTTCCGAATGCACTGTAGATTGAATAGTTACGGAGAGCTTTGGACAGGAGTCTTTCACCCTGAGCGGAGTATGTGTTATCTTCATTCATACACTATATATACAAAAGTATGTGGACACCCCTTCAAATTAGTGGATTTGGCTATTTCGGCCACACCGTTCCTGACAGGTGTATAAAATGGAACACACAGCCATGCAATCTCCATAGACAAACATTTATATTTGAATGGCCTTACTGAAGAGCCACAGAGTGGTAGGCCTCACATGCTCACAGAATGGGACCGCCGAGTGCTGAAGCGCGTAAAATTAATCTGTCCTCAGTTGCAACACTCACTAATGAGTTCCAAACTGCCTCTGCAAGCAACGTCAGCACAATAACTGTTCGTCAGGAGCTTCATGAGATCGGTTTCCAAGACCGTCGGCTGGAGTGGTGTAAAGCTCGTCGATATTGGACTCTGGAGCAGTGGAAACGCGTTCTCTGGAGTGATGTATCACCATCTGGCAGTCTGACAGACAAATCTGGCTTTGGTGGATGCCAGGAGAACTCTACCCGCTCCAATGCATAGTGCCAACTGTAAAGTTTGGTGGAGGAGGAATAATGGTCTGGGGCTGTTTTTCATGGTTTGGGCTAGGCCCCTTTGTTTCAGTAAAGGGAAATCTTAACGCTACAGCATACAATGACATTATAGAAGATTCTGTGCTTCCAACTTTGTGGCAACAGTTTGGGGAAGGCCCTTTCCTGTTTCAGCATGACAATGCCCCGATGCACAAAGCGAGGTCCATACAGAAATGGTTTGTCGAGATCGGTGTGGAAGAACTTGAATGGCCTGCACAGAGCCCTGACCTCACACCTAAACCCCATTGAACACCTTTGGGATTAATTGGAACGCATACTGTGAGCCACGTCTCATCGCCCGACCTCACTAATGCTCTTGTGGCTGAATGGGAAGCAAGTCCCCGCAGCAATGTTCCAACATCTAGTGGAAAGCCTTCCCAGAAGAGTAGACGCTGTTATAGCAGCAAAGGGGAGAACCAACTCCATATAAATGCCCATGATTTTGGATTGAGACGTTCGACGAGCAGTTCTCCACCTACTTTTGGTCATGTAGTGTTTCTAAATCATGTCAATAATGCCTTCTTGATAACTGTCTGTAGGGGCGAATTGCGTGTGCCAATGTTCTAAGTGACCTGTATGCCATGGGAGTGACGGAATGTGACAACATGCTGATGCTACTGGGGATCAGTAACAAACTGTCAGAAAAGGTAAATTGCATTAACACACACACACACCACCACCACCACCAATGGCTAGCACCCAGCCACTAAATTGTCCCTCTCCTTTCTCTATTTCCCTGTCAGGAGCGGGACAAGGTGATGCCTCTGATCATCCAGGGTTTCAAAGACGCGTCAGAGGAAGCAGGCACGTCTGTGACAGGGGGACAGACGGTGCTTAACCCCTGGGTGGTCATGGGGGGTGTGGCCACCACCGTCTGTCAACCCAATGAGTTCATCATGTAAGAACGCTCTCATAGACAGCTACCCTCTTGTCCAACTCTTGCCCCCTCTCGGTCGCTCTCTCCGTCTCGTTTTTGTTCTCTGTTTAAGCCTCTGAACTATTGCTAGTTTGTTCATGTGAGCTGTGTTTTGCGTTGTGATAGTCATGAAATCAGAATTGATCATGTTGATGTGTTCTCTGCTGTCTCCCAGGCCAGATAACGCAGTGCCAGGAGATGTGTTGGTGCTCACCAAACCTCTGGGGACTCAGGTGGCTGTGGCTGTACACCAGTGGCTGGACATCGTAAGTGTCAACAGACAAACCACCTTTCATTTGATTTAATAGCCTATATTGTAACTTCAACACTAAAATGTCAACAAACAAGGTGTCTGTATTTGTTCCAAAATATCAACCTCTACAGTCGAGTTAAAGCTTTATCGGTGGTTTTCATTAATTCAAAGTGGTCTAATGTCGTGTGTATGTATACAGTGCCTTCGGAAAGTATTCAGACCACTTTACTTTTTCCACATTTTGTTACGTTACAGCCTTATTCTTATTCTTGAAAAATCTACCCACAATACCCCATAACAACAAAGCTAAAACAGGTTTTGAATTTTTTTTGCAAATGTATTATTATGCCTTATTTACATGAGTATTCAGACCCTTCGCTATGAGACTCGAAATTGAGCTCAGGTGCGTCCTGTTTCCTTTGAAATGTTTCTAAAACTTGATTAGAGTCCACCTGTGGTAAATTCAATTGATTGGACATGATTTGTAAAGGCACACCTCTGTCTATATAAGGTCCCACAGTTGACAGTGCATGTCAGAGCAAAAACCAAGCCATGAGGTCAAAAGGAATTGTCCGTAGAGCTCATAGACAGGATTGTGTCGAGGCACAGATCTGGGAAAGTGTACCAAAATATTTCTGCAGCATTGAAGGTCCCCAAGTACACAGTGGCCTCCATCATTCCTAAATGGAAGAAGATTGGAACCACCAAGACTCTTTCTAGAGCTGGCCACCTGGACAAACGGAGCAATCGGGGCAGAAGGGCCTTGGTCAGGGAAGTGACCAAGAACCCAATGGTCACTCTGACAGAGCTCCAGAGTTCCACTGTGGAGATGGGAGAACCTTCCAGAAGGACAACCATCTCTGCAGCACTCCTCCAATCAGTCCTTTAAAGTAGAGTGGCCAGACGGAAGTCACTCCTCAGTAAAAGGCACATGACAGCCTGCTTGAAGTTTGCTAAAAGGCACCTAAAGACTCTCAGACCATGAGAAACAAGATTCTCTGGTCTGATGAAACCAAGATTGAACTCTTTGGCCTGAATGCCAAACGTCCTGTCTGGAGGAAACCTGGCACCATCCCTACGGTGAAGCATGGTTGTGGAAGCCTCATCCTGTGTAGATGTTCTTCAGCAGTAGGGACTGGGAGACTATTCAGGATCGAGGCAAAGATGAATGGAGCAAAGTACAGAGAGATCCTTGATAAAAACCTGCTCCAGAATGCTCAGGACCTCAGACTGGGGCGAAGGTTAACCTTCCAACAGGAGAACAACCCTAAGCACACAGCCAAGACAATGCAAGAGTGGCTTCGGGACACATTTCTGAATGTCCTTGAGTGATCCAGCCAGAGCCCGGACTTGAACCCAATCGAACATCTCTGGAGAGACCTGAAAATAGATGTGCAGCAACGCTCCCCAACTTTGTAGCGTTCTACCCAAGAAGAGTCAAGGCTGTAATTGCTGCCAAAGGTGCCCTCAACAAAGTACAGAGTAAATGGTCTGAATACTTATGTAAATGTATTATTTTATTTTAGTTTTATTTTAATACATTTACAAAAATTATAAAAACCTGCTTTTGCTTTGTGATTAATGGGTATTGTGTGTAGATTGATAAGGATTTATTTTTATTTATATATATATATATATATACAGTGCCTTGCGAAAGTATTCGGCCCCCTTGAACTTTGCGACCTTTTGCCACATTTCAGGCTTCAAACATAAAGATATAAAACTGTATTTTTTTGTGAAGAATCAAAACACAATCATCACACAATCATGAAGTGGAACGACATTTATTGGATATTTCAAACTTTTTTAACAAATCAAGAACTGAAAAATTGGGCGTGCAAAATTATTCAGCCCCCTTAAGTTAATACTTTGTAGCGCCACCTTTAGCTGCGATTACAGCTGTAAGTCGCTTGGGGTATGTCTCTATCAGTTTTGCACATCGAGAGACTGAAATTTTTTCCCATTCCTCCTTGCAAAACAGCTCGAGCTCAGTGAGGTTGGATGGAGAGCATTTGTGAACAGCAGTTTTCAGTTCTTTCCACAGATTCTCGATTGGATTCAGGTCTGGACTTTGACTTGGCCATTCTAACACCTGGATATGTTTATTTTTGAACCATTCCATTGTAGATTTTGCTTTATGTTGTGGATCATTGTCTTGTTGGAAGACAAATCTCCGTCCCAGTCTCAGGTCTTTTGCAGACTCCATCAGGTTTTCTTCCAGAATGGTCCTGTATTTGGCTCCATCCATCTTCCCATCAATTTTAACCATCTTCCCTGTCCCTGCTGAAGAAAAGCAGGCCCAAACCATGATGCTGCCACCACCATGTTTGACAGTGGGGATGGTGTGTTCAGCTGTGTTGCTTTTACGCCAAACATAACGTTTTGCATTGTTGCCAAAAAGTTCCATTTTGGTTTCATCTGACCAGAGCACCTTCTTCCACATGTTTGGTGTGTCTCCCAGGTGGCTTGTGGCAAACTTTAAACAACACTTTTTATGGATATCTTTAAGAAATGGCTTTCTTCTTGCCACTCTTCCATAAAGGCCAGATTTGTGCAATATACGACTGATTGTTGTCCTATGGACAGTCTCTCCCACCTCAGCTGTAGATCTCTGCAGTTCATCCAGAGTGATCATGGGCCTCTTGGCTGCGTCTCTGATCAGTCTTCTCCTTGTATGAGCTGAAAGTTTAGAGGGACGGCCAGGTCTTGGTAGATTTGCAGTGGTCTGATACTCCTTCCATTTCAATATTATCGCTTGCACAGTGCTCCTTGGGATGTTTAAAGTTTGGGAAATCTTGTTGTATCCAAATCCGGCTTTAAACTTCTTCACAACAGTATCTCGGACCTGCCTGGTGTGTTCCTTGTTCTTCATGATGCTCTCTGCGCTTTTAACGGACCTCTGAGACTACCACAGTGCAGGTGCATTTATACGGAGACTTGATTACACACAGGTGGATTTTATTTATCATCATTAGTCATTTAGGTCAACATTGGATCATTCAGAGATCCTCACTGAACTTCTGGAGAGAGTTTGCTGCACTGAAAGTAAAGGGGCTGAATAATTTTGCACGCCCAATTTTTCAGTTTTTGATTTGTTAAAAAAGTTTGAAATATCCAATAAATGTCGTTCCACTTCATGATTGTGTCCCACTTGTTGTTGATTCTTCACAAAAAAATACAGTTTTATATCTTTATGTTTGAAGCCTGAAATGTGGGAAAAAGGTCGCAAAGTTCAAGGGGGCCGAATACTTTCGCAAGGCACTGTATATATAAAAACATTTTTAGAAAAAGCTGTAACATAACAAAATGTTGATAAAGTCAAGGGGTCTGAATATTTCCCAATTGCACTGTGTATGTATGTACAGTCATAAGTTTGGACACCTACTCATTCCAGGGTTTTCCTTTATTTTACAGTTTTCTACATTGTAAAATAATAGTGAAGACATCCAAATTATGAAGTAACACATATGGAATAATAGTAGTAGTAGTAGTAACCAAAAAAGTATTTAAAAAATCTAAATGGTTTCTTCAAAGTGTCCACACTTTGCCTAGATGACAGATTTACACGCATTCTCTCAACCAGCTTCATGAGGAAGTCACCTGGAATCCATTTCAGTTAACAGGTGTGCCTTGTTAATTTGTGGAATTTCTTTCCTTAATGCATTTGAGCCAATCAGTTGTGTTGTGACAAGGTAGGGGTGGTATACAGAATTTGGTAAAAGTCCATATTATTTGGTAAAAGACCAAGTCCATATTATGACAAGACCAGCTAAAATAAGCGAAGAGAAACGGCATTCCATCATTACTTTAAGACATGAAGGTCAGTGAATCCGGAAAATGTCAAGAACTTGAAAGTTTCTTCAAGTGCAATTGCAAAAACCATTAAGCGCTATGCTGAAACTGTCTCTCATGAGGACCGCCATAGGAATGGAAGACCCAGAGTTAGCCCCGCTGCAGAGGATAAGTTCATTAGAGTTAACTGTCTCTCATGAGGACCGCCATAGGAATGGAAGACCCAGAGTTAGCCCCGCTGCAGAGGATAAGTTCATTAGAGTTACCAGCCTCAGATTGCAGCCCAAATGAATTATTCACAGAGTTCAAGTAACAGACACATCTCAACATCAACTGTTCAGAGGAGACTGCGTGAATCAGGCCTTCATGGCCGAATTGCTGTAAATAAACCACTACTAAAGGACACCAATAAGAAGAAGAGACTTGCTTGGGCCAAGAAACACAAGCAATGGACATTAGACCGGTGGAAATCTGTCCTTTGGTCTGATCAGTCCAAATTTGAGATTTTTAGTTCCCACCGCTGTCTTTGTGAAACGCACAGTAGGTGAACGTGCCTGTGGTTTCCACCGTGAAGCATGGAGGAGGAGGTGTGATGGTGAGGGGTTGCTTTGCTGGTGACACTGTCAGTGATTTTATTAAGAATTCAAGGCACACTTAATCAGCATGGCTACCACAGCATTCAGCAGCCATACGCCATCCCCTCTGCTTTATGCTTAGTCCTACTATCATTTGTTTTTCAACAGGACAATGACCCCAAACACACCTCCAGGATGTGTAAGGGCTATTTGACCAAGAAGGAGAGTGATGGAGTGCTGCATCAGATGACCTGGCCTCCACACTCACCCGACCTCAACCCAGTTGAGATGGGTTGGGATGAGTTAAACCGCAGAGTGAAGGAAAAGCAGCCTACAAGTGCTCAGCATATGTGGGAACTCCTTCAAGACTGTTGGAAAAACATTCCTCATGAAGCTGGTTTAGAGAATGCCAAGAGTGTGCAAAGCTGTCATCAAGGCAAAGGTTGGCTACTTTGAAGAATCTCATATATTTTGATTTAACACCTTTGGTTACTACATGATTCAATATGTGTTATTTTATAGTGTTGATGTCTTCACTATTCTATATTGTAGAAAATAGTAAAAAATAAGGGAAAACCCTTGAATGAGTAGGTGTGTCAACTTTTGACTGGTACTGTATATATCGTTTGTGTGTGTCTCTCTGTCTGTCCTTCAGCCTGAGAAGTGGAATAAGATCAAGCTAGTGGTGACTCAGGAGGATGTAGAGCTGGCCTATCAAGAAGCCATGATGAACATGGCCCGGCTCAACAGGACAGGTACACACGCACACGTGTGTAAAATACTGAGGCTGGACTTTTCCTCATGAAGGACAATGAAGCGTGATTTATACTGTCCATTTGATACGATTAGTTAGCTTTAATTTGTCTTAGAAACACACACACACACACACAGCCCGACTCGACAGACCAAGTACATATCCTCAAGTTGTTCTCCCTCCCTTCTTTCTCTTCTCTTCTCTCCTCTCTTCTACCATTGTTTGAACCAATATGATTTTAAATATTGATGTCGTTGTTTTTCTCTCTACAGCCGCTGGTCTGATGCACACCTTCAATGCACACGCTGCCACTGACATCACTGGCTTCGGGATCCTGGGCCACGCCCAGACATTGGCACGGCAACAGCGTAGCGAGGTGTCGTTCGTCATCCACAACCTCCCCGTGCTCGCCAAGATGGCAGCTGTGTCCAAGGCCTGCGGGAATATGTTCGGACTCATGCACGGAACCTGCCCTGAGACATCAGGTGTGTGTGTCTGGGCGTTTTGGCAGTCTGTTGTCTCTTGCTTGTCTTTCACACACATAATCATCACCCACCTCTCTCTACCTACCTGTAGGGGGTCTGTTGATCTGTCTTCCCAGGGAGCAGGCAGCTCGTTTCTGCGCTGAGATCAAATCTCCTAAATACGGTGAGGGCCACCAGGCCTGGATCATCGGCATCGTGGAGAAGGGCAACCGCACTGCCCGCATAATCGATAAACCACGAATCATCGAGGTCGCTCCTCAGCTCTCCACACAGAATGTCAATCCCACACCCGGCGCAACCTCATAATAACCCCCACCCCCTGCAACGCAGACCAGAACCACAAGCTCGGACACGTTTTTTTTTCTTTTTTCGCATATTCTTAAACTAGAGCGTGTTAAATGTATACACGTGTGTGTGTGTGTGTGTGTGTGTATGTATATATACACACACACAATTAACTGGGTTGCTGTGTATGCACACCTGCCTCAGACAGAAGCCTTAGGGGCAGGTCATCACACAACTAAAAAGAAAAATGATCTCAAAAGAATAGAACGAAAGTAAAAATCCATTTGCCTTTTGTGTCTGTTGTAATCTGTTACGTTTAATTGTAGAGGCAGGCAGCTTCTGGGTTTGAGAATTGATGATGATGAAGATTATCCGATACTGTTGATTCATTTTGAATCTTTTGGAGACTGGGTGTCCGTTGCCTTTTGGGCTCTTTTTAAAGGGTGCTAAGCATGTGTAAGTGATGGGTAGCGAGATAGCGTTTTTGTTTGTCCGTTCACTATGTGTACAGTTCAAAAGCCTAGTTCAAGTTGAAAGCTATAAGCGATGCCTTGAAAGATTGAAAAATGCCTTTAAAGAGTGTGAACGTAAGGGTTGCTTTTTTTACTTTCACTTTTTGTATTTTTTCCCCCAAAATAAACCAAATGTTTTATTTTCTTGCGTTGTTTTACGAGAGCACTATCAAACTGATGGAACCTGAGGTGGACTCCGTCTGTTCACATTGCATAACAAGGACATTAAATAATTTTACAGGAAAAGAACACAACGGCCTGGGATAATTGGATATACTCACCTATAGAGATGTGATCACACAATAGGATTTTGAAGAAGTCGGAGCATTCTGTCTCAACTCTGTTGCATTGTACGACTGACTACCTTTTCAGGAAGCAGGGGTCATGATGAGGCAGGTGAAATGGAAAGCACTCAAGTCTTGGTTGACACTTTTCTCCATGAAAATAATACCAGTGTATCCATCTGTAGCAGAGCTTCCTCTGATGTGCCATATAATCTTCCAGTACCTAGAGGTTCCATCATTTGTATACCGGTAGTGTACTTTGTTCACAGTATCTCAAATCTACAATCTGTTTCTAATCATCCTGGTTGGGATCAGTGTAGTCTTAATACTCTCCAGTCATCTGATATAAGGCCTTTTCTAATATCTGGTACCATAAAGGGTTGTATGGCACTGCTTCCAAACTGAAATAAAACTGGATCCTCTCTTACACTGAAGGACTGTGTGTTCTCTCATCTTGTTTCTTAAAGCAGGAAGTAGCCATCTACACAGCAACATCAAGGGCTCTATTCAATCTGACTTGTGGAAGTTCAGCATTACAGCGTGAATGAAATTTAAAGGCAACGTTCCAGCATTAGTGGAGACTACATTCACGGTAAACTGTATGTCGGCTCAATCGGAAAAGACTACAATTTCCAGCGCGCAATCTAACACTTCAGCGATCCAGATTGAATAGAGCCCTAAATTGTCATTATGCCATATAGTAACTAACCACCTTGTACACCAGAATGTAATTCCTCTATTATACATGGCAATGGCAGCAGCTGGCCACACAGTTGAGGTTTCCAACTGCCCTGGAGTCCAAAGAAGAAGTCAAACAATCAACATATCCTTTATTATAATATACTAATAAACACAAATACATAAGCATAACAGATTCCGATATACAACCTTATATTACAACACTTAAAATACTCAAAACAATGGTATATACAAGTGTACACATATTACAATCAGAAGCAAATACTATAACCTCTCTAAACAGATGAGTGGCCTATCCTTACAAGGCTACATTCATTTATCATTCTACTACAATCAAAATCACATTAATAATAGCCACCATGAATGCCACCAAGGCATTATGTGCTTCATTGCTCTTGCCAGAATCGGTTCAAAACTATACTCAAAATTCACTGCCCTTTTATAGAGAGGATAGTGTCTGATATAAATAGTGAAAATGCTTTATTAAATATGTATTCTTCTGCAAAGCAATTCCTCCTGCTCTCTGAGTAGATATCCAGAAGCTTTATAACTTAACCCAGTCTAAAGTCGCTACCCAGAAGAGACTAGTCGTGACCAGCCGTTTTGGAAACAATGTTGTAAAGTCACAGAGCACAAAAATGTGGTATGAAGGCTATAAAGACCTTCCAGACTGTCTTCTCATCACATCTCCTTCTCCTTCTTGTCTTTTTGGTCGAATAGCGCACGAATGTCCAGCATGGCCTGTCGAATGTTCTGTCCAAAGCGGTACGAGTCCTACAGAGAACAAGACAGTTGTTTAACCTGATAAATATTCACCTAGATTGCCATTAAGGTAATATGTGAGGGCTATATACTGTGTGATTCAGTAGGTTTGTGTAGTGTTAGACAGTGGTCTCACCGTTTCAGGGCTGGAAAACTTGCTGGAGATGTGGAATGTGATGAGGTTCTCTCCTATAATGATGTAAGAGACGCCATAGCCATCATCAGCCACCTGGGGGCGCAGGAGAGACAGTACCACTCACCCCTAACTCTGACCACAACATAAAAGTAAAAGCAGACATAGAAGAAGTAACAGAGGACACAACGGCAGTAGGACTTGAGATTCTGGTACCAGCTAATTTATTACCGTATGTCTGTCTGTGTGCGTGTGTGTGTATAGCATGTGCGTGTGGGCGGTTGACTCACAGGGCCGAACCCCCCCCCCGCGCCCACGTATCTGGGAAACTTCTTTATGTCAACCATGTTGAGCTGCTGTTGAGGAGTCTGACTAGTGGACAACCTCCAGGGTTCTGACAACACCTAAACGGAGAGGGAGAAGGGTGAGGGGGTAAGCGTAAATCTCTGATATCATTTCACTTGGTCACCAAAGTATCATTTAACATGTAGAATGGTGTTAACATCACACCCACACACCTGTTTGAGGAATGGTGAGTGGATGCTGAGGTACTTAGACATGATGTAGAGACAGAAGAGGTGTCTGTCGATGCCAGAGCCTGTCATGGCCAGACGGTACATGTTCTGGTGTTTGTCTGCGGCCTTCCGGAAGAGGTCCAACTTTTGGGCACTCTTTCCACAGAGTAACAGAGGGTATTCAATCAAAACCTAGATACAGCTCAAAAACACAACAGATAGAGCAGTGGTGGCCAACCCTCCACCTGGAAAGCTACTGAGTGTGCAGGTATTCGGTGCAGCCCTACTCAGACACACCTGATTCTACCTATCAGCTGTTTATCAGCACTTTGATGAGCTAAATCAGGTATGTTAGCGCAGGAGCAAAAGTAAAAAGTACATAGCCAGTAGCTGGCCAAGTTCAGAGATCAGAGTCCAGAAACAGACATTTGGGTCCTGGTCACCTAGCTTTCAGTCAGAGTGACCTGAGCCTTACTGGAAGTTACATCATATCACTCTCTATCAATAACTCCCACAGACAAGGCTACTGACTGTGGAACTACTGACCTGCAGTGCTGAACCCACACTGTGTTTAACATCAGATACTGTCAACCGTCTGATGGTCTAGCACGTTCTAGCATGTAAGTGGAAGGTGACTGTTACTGCTCTTGTGTTGTCATTAGTTCATTCTATATTTTCTCTGACATGATTAACCAAGGCGTGTCCTCACCGCAGTGTTCTTGTCCTCCATGGCTCTGACAAAGGCTGTGGACTCTGATGTGCAGGAGCGAACCGTCTCTGTCCTACCCTCACGGAACATCCGGGTCATTGAGGCCTCATACGTCAGACAGAACTCCCCCTTATCCTACAACACATAGACAACAAATACATTCAGATGCATTGCCATGGACTTGATAGTGTCTTGTGTTGTTAATGTTAACCTAATCATTGTGTTGTATTGTTTGTCTGGTATCATCCGTTGACATCAGGTCAGGTGTCATGACTATTCATGCTGAAAGCACACACACACACACACACACACACACACACACACACACACACACACACACACACACACACACACACACACACACACACACTCACACACACACACACACACACACACACACACACACACACACACACACACACACACACACACACACACACACACACACACACACACACACACACCCTGAATTGGGCCAGCTGTAGTGCTAGCTGTATGAAGGCATCAGGACTGGTCCTACTCTTCTTGATCAGGCCTTTCCCAAACTCATCAAACAGACAGCCATGAAAGTCCACGTCATCAGCTATCACCTTGGCAACCATGTAGGACTCCTCAATGACCTCCTGGCACTGAGGGACGAGGAGAGACCAGAGGACAGACAGGGTCAGACAAGACACAGGGCAGCCTGTATAAACTACTGAGTGGTCTACTGAACACAACACAGTCTAAACTAGCGTTACTGACTCTACAGAGAGAATTTTCATTCATCCCATTTTCTCTTTACTAAAGCTACAACTTTTATCCCTAACACATTAGAAGCCATACCTCCAGTGGAATGTCCCATTGTAGTTTGGTGGGGAGAGGCAGGCCCTTGTTGATGTCTCCTTTGCAGTGCCCCTCCTCTGTGTAGCCCAAAAGGAAGCAGTCCGTTGCTAGGACATACTACACAGAGACAGCACAACAATCATTAGACTCACACAACACACATCCCAATGAATCACAATGTCGTACACTGAGTGCACAAAATATTAAGGACACCTGCCTAATATTGAGTTGCACCCCCCCGTTGCCCTCAGAACAGCCTCAATTCGTCCGGGCATGGACTCTACAAAGGTGTCGAAAGCATTCCACTGACCCGAGTTGACTCCAATGCTTCCCACAGTTGTGTCAAGTTGGCTGGATGTCCTTTGGATGGTGGACCATCCTTGATACACACGGGAAACTGTTGAACAACCCAGCAGTGTTGCAGTTCTTGACACAAACCGGTGCGCATGGCACCTACTCCCATACCCTGTTCAAAGGCACTTTTGTCATGCCCATTTACACTCTGAATGGCAGACATACACAATCCATGTCTCAATTGTCTCAAGGCTTAAAAATCCTTCTTTAACCTGTCTCCTCCCCTTCATCTACACTGACTGAAGTGGATTTAACAAATGACATCAATAAGGGATCATAACTTTAACTTGGATTCACCTGGTCAGTCTGTCATGGAAAGAGCAGGCGTCCTTAATGTTTTGTACACTTAGTCTATATTTAGGCAATAAGGCATGGGGGTGTGGTATATGACCAATTTACAACGGCTAAGGGCTGTTCATAGCACGATGCAACGTGGAGTGCCTGGATACAGCCCTAAGCAGTGTTATATTGGCCATATACCCCCGAGGTGCATTATTGCTATTATAAACTGGTTACCAACGTCATACACGTGGTATATGGTTTGATATACCACGGCTTTCAACCAATCAGCATTCAGGGCTCGAACCACCCAGTTTATAATGTGTTTTAGAAAAACGTTTTGTTCATTAATGCAATACATCATTAATACCATCAATAATATGGTTATTACCTCCCACATGTGTCCTATAATGGGAGCGTCTGCCCACGAGTGTTCTGCATTAACCCCCAGTTTACCATTCTTATAAGCGATCAGAGTGAAAGATTTGTCAAACCACCTGAGAGAAAGAATGCATATCGGGTTAAACACTGTAACACACTCATCACAAGGCAGTGCACAGAACAGCAATTTACCACTAAACTACAGTTCAGTGAAAAATAGGCCTACTTTACAATAGATGTTTTCTTCCTCATTTCCTGTCCTGTCCTACCTGTCATAGCACTTCCTGTTTGTCTCACCTGTCATAGCACTTCCCGTGCAGCAGGGACTTGGCATACAGGTCCAATGACCTCAGCTTGTCAGGGTCGTAACCGTGTGCCTCGTCGTCAAGGCTGAGGAAGAAAGCTGACGTCTCGATGGCCTCCAGAGAGGCTTTGTTAACACCCTGGCTGAAGTACTTCAGACGAGCCCGCGCCCACGGAACTCTGGAGGAGAGGTGGCTGTTTTATTTCTGATGTGTGTGTAAGGAAGGGGGGTGTATATGTACCCCTCTGTGTGTGTGTGTGCAGGTGTGTTTGCCCTTTCATGCCTATATGTGTGAATACCTGTTGCCGGCTGTGAGGGCAGCCAGTTTGAGTTCCCCAGGCTGTGGCTTGGTGGTGTCATCGAGGATCCTCTGGAACTGAGTCTCCAGCTCAGAGGGCCAGAGGTGACGCCCCCCGTAGTACAGCCACACCTTAAAGAAGCGGCCCTTATGGTACACCACCAGGTGCTTCTGGTCACTCAGGTGCTGAACGAAGTCTGGATCATGGAGAAGGAGAGGGGGAGAGGAGAGAACATAGAACATTATTTGTGGGTTGGGGGGGATGCACATAACGCTCCTTATGAATTATAGCTTTTGTCTTCGATTGTCGGAAGATGTGTCTTACACAAATGCATGTTCATATTTAGTCATGCAACTACCCAGCGATAGTCTGATAGTGTTATGCCCCCAGCAGGCAGCAGTGTGCTCACCTGTCTCTATACCAGGGATACGTGTGGTGTTGAACATCCTCTCCATCTGATAAGAACACATGGGCACCACCCCCAGAGCCCTCAACTAGTGAGAGAAAGACAGAGGGAGAGGGAGAGAGATATAGAGAAAAGAGAGAGAGAGAGATAGAAGAGAGAGAGAGAGAGAGAGAAAAGAGAGAGAGTGGGGTTACTTTAGTAGAGCAGAAATAAGTCAAAGGCAGTGGGAGGATGATTTAGGTTAACAGAGAAGGAGGAGGAAGATGACCTGGGTTATTTAAGGGGTAGAGAGAGGGCCATGGGTCCAAGGGGAATGGAGGAGGGACCTAAATACTCCAAGGGGAAGGGAGAGAGGGATAGAAGAGCGGTGAGAGAGACAGAGAGAGGGGTTTTCGTTACCGGTGCATGTTCTCCTCTCTCTAGTTTGCGGCGGTACTGCAGCATAGCGTGAACAACATTCCCTGCCCGAGCTGCCTGTCTGTGTGTGGGAGTCACGTACAGCAGATCCTAAATCAGATCATCATTACAGCATTAGGGAAGGGTACTGGATGCATCTTAATTAACCATGTTCCCTGTATAATGTCTACAGTACACGTACAGTACAGACATGTCTTACCATGGAGTAGAAGTTACTGTTGACCATGATGGGACTCCTGCCTCTAAGGTAGATGTACTCCTCCCACCAATCACTCACCTGCAACAGGTAAAACAATCTATTACAATCATTTGTTTGACTACTATTTTGTTTTAAAGAGCAATTCCATCACTCACCAAAACAGTAATACAGTCATTTATTTTTTATAAATAAAGCTACCAACATTATTGTTTAATGTATCCTAACATGGCACTTTGAAACAATCTGAATACGTACATAGTTAGTAGCCCACCAGGATTTGAGGATGAGGTATTTCTGGAGTTTGGGTGCCTGGTCCTTCTTGAAGTCATTGGCCACCACCTCCATCTGGTTGTACTGCTCATCATCCAGCAGGGGGCGCACTGACTCCAGGTACTGCAAGGTCATAGAGAGATTATATGATATAATACCAATATGTAGTGTACATGTATGGTTATATACTGGTCCTGGTCTCTCCTGAACAAATTATCAGTTTGATATTGTATTTCAACCAAGCATATGAGACACATAAACATCTCTCTTTCTCTCACCCTGGTTATGGTGTCATCCACGCTAGGCACAGGTAGTCTGGGTAGGGAGGTCTGGAAGCTATAGAGGAGAGGTCTGCGCCCAGAGAGCATCTTCACCAGACTCTGAGGAGAAACAACACAACACAATGACTGGGTTAATTGCCAGAATAATCCAATACTGAGCTCAGACAATATATTGTCTTGATTCTGAGCTATGAGTGAGCTGCACTTTTGGTCATGTTGATTTTGAAATAGAGACATTTAACAGACATACCAGCCAGAGTTTGGTGCAGAAGCTAATTTTGCCGTGGGACTCAAAGATCCAGGCATGGTAGGAGAGAAGGGCCTTGAGAATGTACCTCAGCATGAGGATGAGAGAGAGCCACAGGCCTGTGGAAAACAGGATGGCACTCAGCACTGTCTGGGTCTGCACTGTCATGTAGCCACTGGAGTGAGGGGAGACGAGAGAGTGGAAAGGAGAAAATCCAGTCAGGTACTGCAGCAAGCAAACTTTTAAAAATTGTTTTTCAAACGGAATGGCACTCATCACTGTCATGTAGCCACTGGACACAGGAGAGAACACAACTTTACCTAATTTTATCACAACAAAATAGCATTAGGCAAAAAGTCAAACCATCAAACAATCAAAATTATGTTTATTGTTCTTCACAAGGAAATTATTTTGACAGATAACCACAGGCCGAAAAGAAGATGTATCGTTGTTCCACAGTGCCTGTTCATCATTGTGTTATTTGCTCACTGACCTGACAGACATGGTCCTCTTGATGGTGTCTATCATTCCCAGTGATGGGTCTATCCTGGCATATATGGTGCTCATTATGGCTATCACAACGATCAGCAAACTGGATGGGCTGGCAGGGTAGACCCCTGTCAATATCCCATTCTGAAATAAAATCATATAATTCAATGTTCATTTAGGTAGTTACCCTACAAACAGACCAACTAGGCTATTCCTAGATGTGCAAGCATTTGTCCCAGCTCAGCAGTAGGCTACACACACCTGAATAAATCAAGGCAATAATAATAACTTGACTAATTTGTTTTATTGCTGGACTGCAACAAACACCAAGCTAGCTATCATGTCCAGGATTGGTAATAACTGTAGGGCTACTAAATAATTGGAAAACAAACTTTAAATCTTATGGCGCGCTTTGTCCATGACGTCACTCCCGACAGGTAGATGTGTTTGAGTACCTCGCGGCTCAGGTGGAGGTCGATGCCGTCTGGGGTTACGGTGAACTGGAAGCCAACTGCCTGATGTGCCTCTGCCATCCCGGTGACGTCGAAGACCCTGTTAAAAAAAGAGAGATATAAACAGAGGCGTTCAACTTTTTTAACCCTAAATGAGCCAACACATTTTTATCTTAAAAGCACGAACAGGGGTACATTTTTTACCCCAAATTGGTAATGATTGTGAAGAGATACTGTCTGTGAAGTAGTAACACTTTCTTTCATTAACTTTTTAGTTGGTTTTTTTGTTGTTGAATTTTACCCCCTTTTCTCCCCAATTTCGTGGTATCCGATTGTTAGTAGTTACTATCTTGTCTCATCGCTACAACTCCCATACGGGCTCGGGAGAGACGAAAGTCATGCGTCCTCCGAAACACAACCCAACCAAGCAGCACTGCTTCTTAACACAGCTTCTTAACACAGCGCGCATCCAACCCGGAAGCCAGCCACACCAATGTGTAGGAGGAAACACTGTGCACCTGGTTAGCGCACACTGCGCCCGGCCCGCCACAGGAGTCGCTGGTCCTTTGCTTAGTAAAGAGCTTTATTGGCACTATGGTGTTGAACGCTGAGCTGTTGTCAATGAAAAGCATTCTCACATTGGTGTTGCTTTTGTCCAGGTGGGAAAAGGAAGTGTGGAGTGCGATTGAGATTGCACGATCTGTGGATCTGTTGAGGCGGTATGTGAATTGGAGTGGGTCTCGTTTCTGTTATGATTGTCTTGAAGTGTGCCATTACCAGCTGGTCAAAGCACATTATGGCCACCGACGTGAGTGCTACGGGGCGGTAATCATTTAGGCAGGTTACCTTCACTTTCTTGGGCACATGGACTGTGTGGGTCTGTATGAAACATGTAGGTATTACAGTTTTGGCCAGGGAGAGGTAGAACAGCGAATGTTGACCTGTTTAAAGGTCTTGCTCACATCGGCTATGGAGAGCGTGATCACATAGTCATCCGGAACAGCTGGTGTTCTCATGCATGAGTCAATGTTGCTTGCCTCGAAGCAAGCATAAAAAGCATTTAGCTCGTCTGGTACGCTCACGTAACTGGGCAGCTGGTTTCCCTTTGTAGTCTATAATATTTTTCAAGCCCTGCCACATCCGACGAGCATCAAAGCCGGTGTAGTAGGATTCAATATTAGTGTTGTCACCGGTGGTTCAAAACCCCACCCATGCAAAACAAGCAAAAATGTCAGGCAGGCTTTTCAAACAGCTCATACACTAAAATAACATAATCTTAATTTTCACAATTTCACAGTATTATTTCAACTTCATAGTGTGGAAATATATTTAAAATATTAAATCCTTATTTTTTTCGCGCAATTATCAAATAGAGCATGTCTGTTTATATTCCTAATAACCAGGAAATTAGTTATTTCTGGTTGGTTCCAGACATTCTTATGGGGAAAGAATGGGGTTATGGGATAAATGCCGGCAATAAGGTCTAAAGTTAACACAGGCTTACGCCTGTTTCACAAATATATTCTGATGCCATTTTGTGGCGTTTTTGTTAATTTCGGTGTTCGGCAGGTTTTTTTCCAGCTCTTCGCCACACACGTCTTTCTTGAGGCAAGTTGAAGTTTGGTAGCTGATGTCTACGCCCCTTCATTGGTAATTAGTCAACAGTAGGGGTAGGACATATGGACGGGATTGTTCAATGAAGTGTTTGCTGTCATTCAACGAGAGACTAGAGAGCTAAGCAGCAGCTAGGCCCTACTGTATGTGCACTACTAGTTTTCATGCACAATTTTTCACCTGAGAAGTACTGCACCAAACATCTTAGGTAGATGTAAAACGTAATTTCTTGATTTTTCTTTGATTCATTCTGACTATTTTGAGGAAGTGCATGGAAATGTTGTTGCCATGGTGGCTCTAGAGACAAACAACAGTAATATTGCTGCTTTTTTCTAGTTTAACAAACAATGGTTTTTAAGGAGTATGTGAGAACAGACGTTCACTTCTACTAGCCGAGTTCGGATAGGACCTAACGGAACCTATGTATGGCCTTTAGGAGATCATATACTTTTTTTAATGAGATAACATCAGTCAGTTAACATGACCTTTATGAATATGAAGCCTTTCTGTGCTTGTTTTGATTACATATATGCTTCGAAATTCACAAAAAGTTACGTTAGCCGATGAAGATCATAGAACAAAATGTATAAGATCTCCTAAGCCTGTGTTAACCACAGACCTATTTTTGGCGTTTATCCAAAAACACACAAAAAAACAGTAATTTCCCCATAGGCATTGGCCAACGAGCCATGGCGGAGTTAGTGCCTACTAAAAGACGCCATTACTATTGCTCTAGCCTCATGGTTCAAACCAAACCAACTTTAGGCTGATGGTTGGGAATGGATGCATGCAGGAATGTAGTCGAACCTCTCTCACATCAATCTCAGGTGAGAGAAACGTTCATTTTCAGAGACTCATGGAAACAATGACTAAGAAATAGCCATAGGCAGCCCTTTTGTAATTTCAAGGATTAGTTCAATACTTTCTAACTGTATGTGGAGGTCATAAGTCTGTTTATGTTGTGGCCCGGTTGACTGACAAGTTGGGCTTGAATTCCTTTTTCCATGTCATATGCCGTGCCCGGCAGCCAAGTAGGGCAAAGTTGAAATGGCAGATATAGAGGCCGGTGTAGCCTGGGTTACTGGCATGCGCTCAGAAGTGGAACCGGTTTATAAATATAAACACTGCAGACTAGGAAGAGCAGCCTACTACACCACTGACCACATAACAAAACATTTTGCATGGTGTATTCATAAAAAAGGTTAGGTTTGATCATCAGGGCCATAATACAGTGCCAAATACATAATACAGTGCCAAATACATATTACAGTGCCAAATACATAATACAGTGCCAAATAAATAATACAGTGCCAAATACATATTACAGTGCCAAATACATAATACAGTGCCAAATACATAATACAGTGCCAAATACATAATACAGTGCCAAATACATAATACAGTGCCATCAGTGCCAAATGGATATTTATCCAGTATAGCTTTATAATATGTGTCCGGTCAGCTAAAAGTTTAGATTTTAACAATATCAACTGAAGAATGAGACAATTAATTTCCTTCAGTTAACATTTACTTTTTCAAATCAATTGTGAGAATGCAGACTTCCTATGAATTAACTTTCCGTTAGCCTATTACACACACTTATTGTGTGGCACAAGGGGGCTAGAGAATAACTAACTTTTGACTTGCTTTTGTTTGTCAAGCATCTGAAATGTTTCCTATAGCTCTCAGGTGCATAGACGGTGACACCCAACCCAGCACCAGCAACAAATCTATATGGTAACTAACTACACTAGTACAGTATTACATACTTAGTGTTTCTCAGAGACATAGACAGCTACAGTAGCCAAAGAATTGATACATAATAACAATCCAAAAACCAAACATTCAATACCTTGAAAATCGATTCAATTCAAGCTTGGCTGAAGTGAAACAGAAGAAGACAGTGACTTTGGTTTCTCACAGTGGAATTCCTCTGGACCAGAGCTGAGCTCTCTGTGTATGTGCTGCCTCTGTGCTCTGTCTGTGACTCCTATGCCCTTGAAGCGGCTTTCCTCAGGTACTGGGAGCAAAATTCTACCCCCTTTCCTTTCTGCAACTGGACACCATCTAGAGCTAGACTGTATCCTCGTGTGCCTGCTGACCACATAGCATTCAAACCCCTACAGAGTACTACTAGAAACACCTGATGTTTATTCATCAATCTATTTACGTATATATTACGTTTTGGCCGTGGTACCCGGTGACAAATGGTTAATAATTCATAGTTATGAGGCAACTTTAGAGGTGAGTTTCATCTCTCTGTGAACAGTGTGTCTATCGTTGCTTTGTTGCGTAAAACCCACCATGTTCCATTTTTCTATCACTACGTCTGTGGACACACTGGTTTTTATGGTTTGACAGGCTTTAAGCTTTAGGCAGTCAACCAAGCAGTTAATTCTCCTTTAACCTCTATATCACAAATACATTTGTCACAAAGTGCTTAGAAGTAAGTAAACCTCCCAAAAGAGTAAACAATCCAATTGGCAACTGATTTTCACACACGGATACTCCAAATTCTGCATAAAGAAAATGTCTGAATTGCCCCACCAGTGGTGTTTCCACCAAACTGACATGTTTCTGTTAAAAATCAGTATGTGATGATGTAGTGCACAGTAATGATGTAGTGCACACTAATGATGTAGTGCACACAAGCTTTCATGTACTGAATTAATATCTAGAGTTCATTGTGTTTCTATGCCTATCAAATTCTACTGATAATTTTGTCATAAAAACTGTTGCATTAAAAAGCAAATGTGCCTACTCTGTACTTAGCATGTGCGCTCTACACAAGAGCTGGCAGATACTGTACAGTGCGGGTAGGCTGTGCACAATGTACGGGTAGGCTAGTGAGTCTAGTGAGTCTACATGATGAGATTATTATGGATAAGAGACCGAATATCTTTATTTGTCAAATGGCAGTCAAGCATCAATCATCATGTCACACTCAACATTTATTGGAAAGGCGCATCAAACTCATCACCGCACACTGTTGTGAAATTCATCATAACTTATTTCATCTGCATCCTAATAAACTGCATGATTTCCCGAGTCTTAGTAGTAGGACCACACACCATATCATCACACGTGCCTCCAGGTTACCTTCGATATTGTTATAATATATCAATACTTGTGCATTAAGTTGTTTCCACTGCAACGCCATAATGAATCTTACCAACACAAAAAGATCCCACCACGTCGAACGCACAAATGATCTGTCGGCATTTATACAATTGTACCAAAACTTCCTGTTTCCACCACAGCTCTCGTGATTTTTTTAATTTATATGGTATAACTTCACTCACATAAAAACTGGAAGGAAACGTGGTTACTGGGGAAAACTCCCTAGGAAACCTTTAAAAGGAACCTGACTAAGAAGAAAATGAGATTGGGAGCCCATCCTCCTCCGGGTAAAGATTTAAGAGACGACCAGACCGGTAGGATTGTCTAGCATCTGCTGGCGAGAGTACTTAGCACCTCTGAACAGTCTTGGCTGTAATTTGCAAACTGAACACAAGCCGGAGGACAATCGGTCCGGTGAGTAGATCCTGTAGATTAGGCCTACTTAAGTTAATAAAGTTGTCATGTAAGGCAGAGTGAAAGCAGGACAAGGCATATTGTTGCTGACACAGAATGGTGAAGTCCACATGTAGCAAAGACCCCCTTGATGATGAGTCTGCGTTTGTCCAGAAGCACTAAACAAAAAACCCTGACCTAAACCCCAGAAACAGCAAGGCAAGTCAAATCAGACTAATTGATGAAAGTTGTTTTAGAAGGAAAGGTGAAGGAGGGCTTCATAGCGAATGCAGATGGGTAGAGGAGGGAGGACAGTGAGAGATAGGGAGTGGAGATCCAGCCTTACAGCAGCGTTGTGTTCTATACCTGGCATGTACACCTGGTCACCCAGTACTGTCCCTTGTCCAGCTAATGCTACCTTCTCAGCCCCTTTCACCTAGGACCAGAAACAGGAGGATTAGATAGATAGGCCTAGATAGATAGGCCTATGGCATTTAAAGCAACTTAATCTCATTCAAGATAACGCTTAGGTGGTGGTCTCACCTGCCCCCACTTCCCAGACTCCACACAGAATGATGTCACCACATTCTCTGAGTTGTTTCCTCCAATCACAAACAGCCGGTCCGTGGCACCCAGGAAGTAGAGGCTGGGGAGGTCAGCGTTGGCTTTGGTTAGGGTAGGGAGCAGCTCAGACCATAAGTCTGGGAAAGACAGAGAAAACAGGAGTGTTCATGTCTGTCTGTGTGTGTTTGTATGTGTGTGATAGGGGCTCAAAGGCTGTTATTGATTAGACTACAGCCTGCAATTGACCAACATGTAAGGTTGCAAGGAACAACTCCACTCAAGATTGATACTGCTTTACCTTGCCTGGTGTCATACTGTAGAAGCAGCTTTTCTCCAGTCCTCTGGATGTTCCCCAGGACATAGAGACGGGAGCCCAGGCTGGTGGCCAGAGGGAGGTCATGGGACAGGGACATGGTGAACTGTAAGTCAGTCAGAGGCAGAGAGGAGACAAACCTGCAGCAGAGAACACACACAAACCTATAGGTTAGACTAAGAGGTACAGTAGCAGCTAGGGCTGTCAGAGTTAATCCGTCAACTCAAGTTACTTTGGACAAAATCAAGACATTGATATTCTTGTAATGCTTTTTGTATATAAAAAAAAAAGATCTTCCAATTCTGAATTTGTGATTAATCGCGAGTAAATAATCACAGCAAATACTGTGATTAAGACGATGAAATGTTTTTATCGTTTGACAGCCATAGTAGCAACATAATAATACACATCCAGGTAGGAGCCGTATCCTACGTCCATGTGTTGTCCCTGGGGTGGTATCGCTCCACAGCAGTGTAGAGGGCTGTGCTAGAGTCCGGAGTCACCAAAGAGTCCAAGTACCAGCCTCCCACAGCATAGATACAGCCATCACATGACACCGCACTGAAATGCCTCCTGTGCTGTCGGGAAGACAACAGATATAGACACTTAATATACATTTTATATTACAATGATTAACAATGATTGATTTTCATGAGGTGGATGTCTTTCCTGTACCTTGATGAGAGGTGCAGTGGAGACCCAGGTGTTGGTGAAGGGGTTGTACCTAAAGGAGGCCATTTTGAACTCCCAGCCCCTCTTGGCCCGCTGCCTGTAGCCACCGATGAGGTAGAGGTAGTTGAGTAGAACCACCGTGGTGAAGCACCACTTATCAGCCATGAAGGGGAGCTCTGTTAGTGGACGCCAGTCACCAGTGACCTCTGATCCATCTAGGGTGAAGAGGTGGCGGGCGGCTTCTGTTTCTAGGTCATTCCAGGAGGTCAGGTTCTCCTTCCTCACGCAGCAGAGCCGGAGATCACCCTGCCACCTCAGACGGGTCAGTTCAGCCCTGTCTTCAGCCGGCAAACACCTGGCCATGCATTCACAATATGAAGAATAATCCATTTTCAGTTGAAAGGAGAGTTCACTCCTTGCAGCTGAAGATTATTTGCTTGGTGTGGAACTTGAAACCCATGAAGTAGGCTGATTAAATGAGGTCAAGTATTGGGGAATGTCATGCTGTACCTGGTGAGGTGAGACAGCTCCAGAAGGTGTCTGCTGAGGTAGGAGAACACAGTCGTCTCCATCTCAGTACAGCTGATGTCCCGGGCCAGAGCCAGGTAGGACAGGCAGGTGTCTGGGGTTAGAACACCAGACAGGGCCAACAGGCACTGCGACACAAAGGCCTCAGCCAGCAGGTAGCTGCCCACCTCCAGAGTCAGACAGAGAAATTGAGTTATCATACATACGACATTTCAAACAATAAATTGCTGGTGCTCTGTGTGATGTGCCAGCCTGGGACAGATTCATTTCCATATGGGTGGAAAATAAGTATGATATATGGGGAATAAGATGTCCACCCACTTGGATGTGTTCTCCCAACTCCTCCGGGGGAACGCTGAAGTCATTCCGGAAGCAGAATTCTAGGAGGGAATGGAAGACTGAGGAGGGAATGTGATCCAGGACAATCAGGCTCTCTGTGGTCTCTCTCATACTGGACTGGGACAGGGCTCTGAAGTACTCACTACAGTCAGTCAGTCGACCAAGGTTCACCTTATACACACAGATGAAAGAACAAAAAACATAGATGGAATGTTATCTTTGTCATTATGTCAAGTTATGGAAAAATTCTGCATTATGTCTGATGAGACAATCTCCATTATGGTGAAGTGAGGTGTACCATTTCTAAAGGCAATGCAGGGATGATGTGATGACATACAGCAGCTGTTAACTTACGTAGAAGGCATGTGTGCTGGTCTGGACTGTAACCATTGTTCCACTTCCATGGTGATAGGTACGATACACCTCATTGGTTAGCCACTCCTTTGACAACCTGTCATACAGTCCTTCACCTGAGTTGCCTGGTGATGTCACCCAGGTGTGTGGCACTGAGAACGGCATTCTCCACACCCTCTCTAACGCGTACTTCAACCACCCGCTGATCCACAGCACCACAACTTTCACATACGGTCTGAGATGACTTATCATACTGAGGAGAAAATATGATTTACTAATATTAAAGGGCGTTACCTCATCTATCTCACAAATCGATCTTATTTTCTGTCTCTCAAAACTGTGTTAGGTTCTAGCCAAAATATATCTGTGTCATTTTTTAAAGATTCATGTCATACATTTGACCAATTATGCTAATATTGTAGAACTATTTGTCATAGGAAGAAAAACAGGCATATGTTAGCCACTAACTGTGAGAAACCCAGATTTAAACTTGGATCCTAGAAACATTGAACAACCTCCTGCTATAGAGAACTCAAGGAGAAGGGCTTGCATTACACAACAACAATACAGAGCATGAAGGAAACACACTGAACACTGAACAGACACTCGAGGGTCCTAACACACATTTATCTCCCTGATCCATCGCAGCTCAGAGTCACATGTCTGATAAGATAACAGTCCAGCAGCAGCAGCAGCAGCTGTAATACTAGCTGAATGCCACACACCGGTGGCCACACAAAAGAAGAAAGAAATGCAATTGGTCCACAGCAACTATGTTGCTTGGACCCCTAACAATGACATCCCAAACGTGCATAAATCCAAAATCCAGCTTCGATCCCCGTGTGAGAGTAGACAAGGTCAGTTATAAAGCCTCTTCTCCATAGACAGTCCAAGCAGGGCTTACATGGAACTGTGTGCAGAAAAACAGCTCTAAAGGACTGATCTATTTTAGGCATCATGGGGGACTTGTGCCTAATTCCAAATGAACCCATAGCCCCTACCCCTAGGTACTCCCCATTCCCCTTCCTTCTATGCACTGAAAGGAAGAAATATGGATGTTAGTGACATAGTGAAACTCCCACCTAGTTAAGAGGTGTAGCTATTTCCATATTGAATATCTACCCAATCCTTACAGATTAGCATTAAGTATGCTAGTGTGAAATACGACTCCCCTAAATCTGCTAAGAATTGTACCATTAGGGGGAGCTCTGGTTCCTGAACATGTATTGTTTTTCTACAGTACACGTACAAGGTGAAAAGAACTGTTGCCATATCAATAAATGAATATCCATAATCAATCAGGTATCAAGCCTGTTTATTAGCTGTTAATTTATCATATTTACACCGCAGGAGGATTTTGGACAGGATTGAGATGTAATGTAAAATACTCAAAAATGAAGCTAGATGATGACGCACTGGCTTCTAAAATAGGCAGTTTCATATTCTCTAAAATCTAACACCGGCCTACATCCACAGCATACATTCTAATTCTGATATCATAGGGTCAATTCATAGGGAAACCTTTACTATAACCGACATACCAAAACTGAGGGTACTGCACTTAGCAAACAAATATACTAAATCATTTACAACGTTAGAAATGATACTGAACAACATTTTGACGTGTTCAAATGATTGCCATTCCAAGGAAAAAAATTACTTTTCTTTCAACCTGATCCCATTTTCATTATCTTTGGATCTGAATTTAAAAATCATGCAGATGATATTACACTTGGTTTAAATAATACTTTAGGCGTACGCAAACTGTCCAAATGCACATTTTATTCAGACACAAAATCTGTTGTTCAAAGTCATGAACAGTTTTATTTAGCTATTGTGGTTCTTGGTATGAAATGGAAAATGACAAACATTTAAACGTTGGGCATAGTTGTCACGTCCTGACCTTAGTTCCTTTTGTATGTTTCTATTTTAGGTTGGTCAGGGCGTGAGTTGGGGTGGGCATTCGATGTTTTTGTTCTATGTTTGGTATTTCTGTGTGTTTGGCCTGGTATGGTTCCCAATCAGAGGCAGCTGTCAATCGTTGTCTCTGATTGAGAACCATACTTAGGTAGCCTGTTTTCCCACTCTTGTTTGTGGGTGGTTGTTTTCTGTTTATGTCACCTTGCAGAACTGTTTCGTTTCTTCCATTCACTTCGTTATTTTGTTTTGTGTGTTCAGTTAATAAATGAACATATAGATATTTCATACTTGTCGTCAGATGACGAAGAGATCCGTTACAATAGTCAAATTGTGACAGACAGTTCTATACCATTTCCTAGTAATGGAACAGCTTTAGAATGCAAGGTTAACCTAGTCAGATTGCAATGACTTCATAAAAGCCAAACGGCTTTCAGCAACAACAAAAAAAGGATGACGATATTTAGCACATTCTGATACTGAAAGCTGTACAGTATATAACTGAGATTATTATTTTCAAAAGATGCTCTCTGAGATATGTTGTGCAATTAGCTTCCATTGTCCATAACCAAAAACACGTTTTTGAATCATTTAGTTTCACTCCTTTATACATTTGTTCATTTGTCATGCAAACATAAAATGTGCAAAATCATCCTGATTGTTGTGAAGAGGTAGAATGACTCTAGAGACTCTTAAAACAGACTGGCTATATAGTTTAACTAGAGAGAATGCTGAAACAGGTAGGCCATACATTGAGTTTAGGCCCCATTCAAACAGACCCCATCATAGAGAAAGGTCAAAAACAACATCCTGTTTAAGAACATATTTGACTTACTATGCAATTGAGCGTCTGCTTTTTTCCCACAGCGTTAACACTTTCACTGATAGATGAAGATGATCATAAATGTTAACATACAATCTTGCCCGGCAACAAAGTTGTTGAGTTCCTCCGGCCACTTAGTTACTATTTCTAAATGAATAGGACCATCAGTCTGTGTTCCATACTGTACTACAAAGCAACAGATAACTACAGTATGAATGGAGTTCTGAGCTGCAGCTTGATTCTCTGCCATTCTATGTATTATGTCCATGCCAGCACCCAACACCATGCACAGAGCACACATTTACCAAACAAGAACACACATTTAACAAACAAGTCAAGAACAAAACATGCAACACAAAATGTGCATATTTTGACCCTGAAGTGTGTACTGAAGGCCAACAATAATCATTTAAATTACGAGGTGGGGTAAAATAAAAAGAAGGTGAGTTGAATGACTGTAAAATAATGCACACGAATACAGAACAATCTGACTACAGCTTTTGAAAAGAAATGTATGGAACCAGTAGATAACTAATGTAAACAAACAACATACATTTTTGCTGTGCTTTTTCACTGAATTTCGTATTTCATAGTAGGGGTTGATGAGTGCATTTAGTTGGATTGCAGATAAGTCCCTGCTTCACCGTTACTTGTTACAGGCAGTGCAAAGTATTGGATGCTACTAAGCAAAGACACTATATGGATGGTATAGTGGTATATTATAAATATAAAAGTTCAAACGATGGATTATCTTGTAAAAATCCACCTCAGACTCTTAGTGGGTGTTTTTCCCCCTTATTTGGCTTGGTTTCACCACTTAATAAATCTGCCTTGTTAACCATGTTTCTGCTACGTTATCATTTCACTCAAATCCCTTTATACATACTTTGAATAAATGAACCAAACTAAAAAGTTAAAAAGTAGCTTTTTCTGACGAAGTAAGCATCAAATCGAGACTGGGCATAGTTCTGAAATGACAATGTAAATATTGATGTGTTTTGGAAGCACATGCCACTGTTTATCCAGGTCATAGAACCACTCACTTAGTGGAGAGGCCATAGAACACCTATACCTGCAATGTCATGTGAATTACATGAATTGATGTTACAATACGCTGAGGCACTACTTTGCAAAAGGTGAGTTTTCCACCTTATTATGTCAAGCGCTATGAGCACCTAGATGGAAAAGCGCAGTATAAATCCAATCAATTATGACAATCATATAATGAAAAGTAGTGTAGATTACTTTTAAATTCAGAAAATCAATCTTCGATTTAGGAGTGAGCTATCTCTTTTGGGCTAATTTGTGGTATATGTTTTTGTCTTACCGATTTGCTTCGAAGAACATCTCCAGCTCTTTGCGAGCTTGGTCCTCATGCATAGTGCTCTCTGAATATCCACCCATCTCCAGCAGGTAGTTAAGAAAGAAATGCAGCTGAAGAGAAAAACACACTCGCTTAGAGATGAGGGACACCAAATAGATTTAATCTAAACATGGATTTCCCTGGCTTGTATCAATAACCTGAAAATAATGCATTTGCAATTGTGTCATTGTATTAGACGTTTGACTTCATGAGTTCTGGAAATGTGCATGCATAGTTTGTTTCCACTGGATGGCGATGTGGTCAGAAAAACAGTTCCATACAACTGGGCAGACTGGACAGCCATAATGTACATCACACAATTAGGAAATAAAAGATATACACTGGTAGTGAACCCACAGAGTTTCTAAACCCAGAGGCGCAACATTGCGAGACTTCCGGGAACACTTGTGAAACAGACCAAGCAGACCAGGGTGGGGTTTGAGAAGTCATTGGGCTCGTTTGAGTGGTAAGGCTAAAGAAACCGACTGCAGACGGAAGTCGAGGAGTTAAGTAGGGGGAGATACATCTGCAACAGCTGAAAGTCGGACATTAAAGTGGTTTTCCAACAGCAAGGCTCAGATCAACATGGGAGTGTTGCCATTTAGGGCTAGAGTCTTTTTTTCTCAATTTCCGCCTGACTGACGCGCCCAAAGTAAACTGCATGTTGCTCAAGCCCTGAAGCCAGGATATGCATATAATTGGTGCCATTGGAAAGAAAACAGTTTGTAGTTTGTAGAAATGTTAAAATAATGTAGGAGACTATAACATAATACATATGGTAGGAGAAAATCCAAAGAAAAAACAACCAGAATAAAACATTTTTGAGAGCCCATGCTCTTACAATGGAAAGTATAGGGAAATAATTAAATCAAACTCCCAGTATTCAATTCCTATGGCTTCCACAGGGTGTCAGCACTCTACGTTCAAGGTTTCAGGCTTGTTTCTTAGAAAACAAGTAAGAAATTAGAGTGTTAGCACTGGGACATACTATTGGAAATTCGTGTTTGGGCGCACGAGAAAGACAAGGTGCATTTGCTAATATCGGTTTCCTATTGAACATACTTCTTTCCATGTGAAATATTATAGTTTGATTACATTTGAGGGTATCTGAGGAGTCAATAGAAACATATTTTGACTTGTTTAGAAAAAGTTTAGCGGTAGATTTTTGGATTCCTTTCTCTGCATGTTGAACGTGTGGATTACTCAAATCGATGGCGCCAACTAAACTGACTTTTTGGGATATAATGAATGATCAAAACAACACTACATATTATATCTGGGACCCTTTGGATGACAAATCAGAGGAAGATTTTTTTAAAGTAAGTGAATATTTAATTGCTATTTGTGAATTTATGAAACCTGTGCCGGTGTAAAAATATTTTGATGTGGGGCGCCGTCCTCAATCGCATGGCATGCTTTCGCTGTAATGGCTACTGTAAATTGGACAGTGCAGTTAGATTAACAAGAATTTAAGCTTTCAAACGTTGTAAGACACTTGTATGTACCTACATGTTTAATAGCCATCATTTTAATTATTATTTATTTGAATTGCGCTCACTCCAGTTTCACCCGAAGTTGTCCCGCGAGCGGGACGCCTAGCCCTAAGAAGATTTATGAAAGTTTTTCTTTATCATGTCGAAATAAACATGTCTCCAACACACATATCACACACTCACATACTGGAATCATGTGTGTGTACATTGTAAATCAATTGAGAGAGAGAGAGACTCATATCACATTCATTTGTAAAATCCACTGTATACATGAATCGCGGCAAAGTTTTTTCCTTTTTCAGTCATGTCTTTGGTCACATTCGCGTGGGTCAAACATAAACACCCTAGGGATTGGTTGATAATAAAGCCTCCCACAATGCAGACGATGGCTGCAAGGTGAAGTTGATGAAGAGCGACTGCAGAAACTTGCAGTGGACTGCAGTCAAAACTTAATAACCCTTGATCACATGATTTATGTAAAGTTTACGCAGTCTACATGTAGGCACAAGTCTGACAATTTTTATCCCCATACTGCAACACTCTGTTACCAGGTTGACTGCCTCAGCAGTTAGCAAAGATTATGAATATTAAACTTTATCTGTGATGTTAGCTAGATATATTGCTACCATGGTAGTTAGCTGGCTAGATAAACATGGTGCTAAGATATCAGATAGGAGCTAATAGCCAACATAGCTAGCTAACATTAGCTTGTTGTCATTTTGAACATGAAACATTTTCGGCAACGAACCATCTGACTTGTGGTGTAACGTTAGCCATTTACCAGTTTGCTGATATGACCAGCCGCAATTGTATCCATAAATTGACAGATAGTTGGATTAGAGGATTGTCATAATAGGGAAAGAAAGAAGTGTTTTAAAATGCCTAAATAAAGGTTAGCAATAGGTTTAACTACCTAAGAATTTTCCTGCATGTTTATGGACCACAAAGCTGAATATTAGCGTGTGTGTATCAATTTCTGACCATAGTTCTTTTGTGTTTTCCTTGTTTTAGTCTTGGTCAGGACGTGAGCTGGGTGGGCATTCTATGTTGTGTGTCTAGTTTGTCTATTTCTATGTTTGGCCTCATATGGTTCTCAATCAGAGGCAGGTGTTAGTCATTGTCTCTGATTGGGAACCATATTTAGGTAGCCTGTTTTGTGTTGGGATTTGTGGGTGGTTGTTTCCTGTGTCAGTGTTTGTGCCACACGGGACTGTTTCGGGTTTTCACGGTTCTTGTTTTGTATTGTATTCTGTTCATGTATAGTTTCTCTGATTAAAGAACCATGAACTTTAACCACGTTGCATATTGGTCCTCCGATCCTTCTCGCCTCTCCTCTTCGGAAGAAGAGGAGGAAAGCCCTTACAGTGTGCGCATTCTCACATCTCAAACTATGGGCAGATTTGAGAAATTCAGACTGAACGTGTATCGTTGTTTCATCTTTTTTTCCTACCCTCGCTCTCCTTGTTAGATATTACACACATTTATAGCTTGCTAGCAAATGTTATCGCCATTGAGCTAGTTATCATAGTAGCAGTAAACAGCAGCAAGTAATGAGTGATGGAGAGAGATGTGAGGCGACGCTCCAATTGTAGCAGTGGGAACCTGACCATTTATTGATAGGTAGATGAACTAGCCAATTAAGTTGCTTCAAATTTCGTCCTGGCAGCTGAGTTGTTTAGAGATGCATCCTGAGAGCTGAAACAAATATTTTTTTCCAGATCATGGAAAATGACAAATACTATACTGAGACCAGCCACCCGGACAGCTGATGAAACCAAAGAATTTATGCACAAACTGTCAGAAACCATCTTGGGGAAGCTCATCTGCATGCGTGCTCGTTGTCCTCACCAGGTCCTTGACCTGACTGCAGTTTAGCGTTGTAACCGACTTCAGTGGGCATATGCTCAACTTCGATGGCCACTGGCACCCTGAAAAAGTGTGCTCTTCACGGATGAGTAGCTGTTTCAACTGTACCGGGCAGATGGCGTTGTGTGGGCGAGCAGTTTTCTGATGTCAATGTTGTGAACAGAGTGCCCCGTGGTGGCGGTGGGGTTATGGTATGGGTAGGCATAAGCTACGAACAACGAACACAGTTGCATTTTATCGATTGGCAATTTGAATGCACAGAGATACCATCACGAGATCCTGAGGCCCATTGTCGTGCCATTCATCCACCACCTTCACCTCATGTTTTAGCATGATAATGCACCGCCCCATGTTGCAAGGATCTGTACACAATTAATGGAAAATGTCCAAGTTCTTCCATGACCTGCATACTCAGCTGCATACATGGTCACCCACTGCGCATGTTTGAGATGCTCTAGATTGATGTGTACGACAGTATGTTCCAGTTCCCGCCAATGTACAGCAACTTCACATAGCCATTGAAGAGGAGTGGGACAGAATTCCACAGGCCACAATCAACAGCCTGATCATCTGTATGCAAAGGAGACGACGGGCTGCATGAGGCAAATGGTGGTCACACCAGATACTGACTGGATTTACGATCCACTCCCCTACCTTTTTTAAAGGTATCTGTGACCAACAGATGCATATCTGTATTGCCAGTCATGTGAAATCCATAGATTAGGCCTAATGAATGCATTTCAAATGACTGAACAGAATAGCGCCGAAGGAGATGGCTGACGTTTTACATGCTCCTAACCAATTGTGCTATTTTGTGTGTTTTTTTGCGTTATTTGTAACTTACTTTGTGCATAATTTTTCTGCCACCGTCTCTTATGACTAAAAAGAGCTTTTGGATATCAGAACCGAACTCCGTACCTCGAACTGGACAAATATTTTGTATTTAACGAGTTGGACGCAAAGGATTTACTGCAGATACCGGACCAGGCCCAAATCCCTGTCATTCGAATGAAGAAAAGAAAAGATGCCGATAGAGGGGACGCGGGTCCGGGTGCCTTGTGAGAATTTGTGAGTGAGTGTGTACTAGCCAACTTGCAATCATTGGTGAATAAACTGTGAATAAACTGGATGAGCTCCGTTCAAGACTATCCTACCAACGGGACATCAGCTACCAAGTCTTGGCTGAACGATGACATGGATAATATACAGTTGGCTGGGTTTTCCGTGCATCGGTAAGACAAAGCAGCTACTTCCGGTAAGACAAGGGGTGTCAGTCTGTGTCTATTTGTCAGCTGGTACGGAAAATCGAATATTAAGAAAGTATCAAGGTTTTGCTCGCCTGTGGTAGAGTATCTCATGATAAGCTGAAGACAACTCTTGGTAAATAGTGTGTTCATCTATATTTTTCATAGCGGTCTATACAGATGCTGGCACTAAGACTGCACTGAATGAGATGTATATGCTCATCCAGAGGCGGTGTTCCTACCATTTGGCAAATCTGACCATAATTATATTCTTCCAATTCCTGCTTACAAACAAAAACTAAAGCAGGAAGTACCAGTGACTCGCTCAATAAGGAAGTGGTCAGACGAGGCAGAATATGTTCCGGGATTCATCTGATGGCATTGAGGAGTATAACACATCAGTCACTGGCTTCATCAATAAGTGCATCTATGAAGGTCGTCCCCACAGTGACTGTACGTACATACCCCAACCAGAAGCTATGGATTAAAGGCAACAACCACACTGAGCTAAAGGGTAGAGCTGCCGCTTTCAAGGAGCTGGACTCTAACCCGGACGCTTATAAGAAATCCTGCTATGCCCTCCGACGAACAATCAAACAGGCAAAGTGTCTATACAGACTAAGATTGAACCCTACTACACCGGCTCCGACACTTGTTAGATGTTAGGGGGAGTGATGAGCTCTACAGCAGAGTCTCACAACTCAATCGCTGGTTGAAAACTGTTTTCTGCCCCTCCCAAAAGATAGAATTTGTAGATAATTGGCCCTCTTTCTGGGACTCACCCACAAACAGGACCAAGCCTGACCTGCTGAGGAGTGACGGACTCCATCCTAGCTGGAGGGGTGCTCTCATTTTATCTACCAACATAGACAGGGCTCTAACTCCTCTAGCTCCACAATGAAATAGGGTGCAGGCCAGGCAGCAGGCTGTTAGCCAGCCTGCCAGCATAGTGGAGTCTGCCACTAGCACAGTCAGTGTAGTCAGCTCAGCTATCACCATTGAGACCGTGTCTGTGCCTCGACCTAGGTTGGGCAAAACTAAACATGGCGGTGTTCGCCTTAGCAATCTCACTAGGATAAAGACCACCTCCATTCCTGTCATTATTAAAAGAGATCATGATACCTCACATCTCAAAATAGGGCTACTTAATAATGTTAGATCCCTTACTTCAAAGGCAATTATAGTCAATGAACTAATCACTGATCATAATCTTGATGTGATTGGCCTGACTGAAAGATGGCTTAAGCCTGATGAATTTACTGTGTTAAATGAGGCCTCACCTCCTGGCTACACTAGTGACCATATCCCCCGTGCATCCCGCAAAGGCGGAGGTGTTGCTAACATTTACGATAGCAAATTTCAATTTACAAAATAAAAAATGACGTTTTCGTCTTTTGAGCTTCTAGTCATGAAATCTATGCAGCCTACTCAATCACTTTTTATAGCTACTGTTTACAGGCCTCCTGGGCCATATACAGCGTTCCTCACTGAGTTCCCTGAATTCCTATCGGACCTTGTAGTCATAGCAGATAATATTCTAATCTTTGGTGACTTTAATATTCACATGGAAAAGTCCACAGACCCACTCCAAAAGGCTTTCGGAGCCATCATCGACTCAGTGGGTTTTGTCCAACATGTCTCTGGACCCACTCACTGTCACAGTCATACGCTGGACCTAGTTTTGTCCCATGGAATAAATGTTGTGGATCTTAATGTTTTTCCTCATAATCCTGGACTATCGGACCACCATTTTATTACGCAACAAATAATCTGCTCAGACCCCAACCAAGGATCATCAAAAGTCGTGCTATAAATTCACAGACAACACAAAGATTCCTTGATGTCCTTCCAGATTCCCTCTGTCTACCCAAGGACGCCAGAGGACAAAAATCAGTTAACCACCTAACGGAGGAACTCAATTTAACCTTGCGCAATACCCTAGATGCAGTTGCACCCCTAAAAACCCAAAACATTTCTCATAAGAAACTAGCTCCCTGGTACACAGAAAATACCCGAGCTCTGAAGCAAGCTTCCAGAAAATTGGAACGGAAATGGCGCCACACCAAACTGGAAGTCTTCCGACTAGCTTGGAAAGACAGTACTGTGCAGTACCGAAGAGCTCTTACTGCTGCTCGATCATCCTATTTTTCTAACTTAATTGAGGAAAATAAGAACAATCCGAAATTCCTTTTTGATACTGTCGCAAAGCTAACTAAAAAGCAGCATTCCCCAAGAGACGATGACTTTCACTTTAGCAGTGATAAATTCATGAACTTCTTTGAGGAAAAGATTATGATTATTAGAAAGCAAATTACGGACTCCTCCTTAAATCTGCGTATTCCTTCAAAGCTCAGTTTTCCTGAGTCTGCACAACTCTGCCAGGACCTAGGATCAAGAGAGACGCTCAAGTGTTTTAGTACTATATCTCTTGACACAATGATGAAAATAATCATGGCCTCTAAACCTTCAAGCTGCATACTGGACCCTATTCCAACTAAACTACTGAAATAGCTGCTTCCTGTGCTTGGCCCTCCTATGTTGAACATAATAAACGGCTCTCTATCCACCGGATGTGTACCAAACTCACTAAAAGTGGCAGTAATAAAGCCTCTCTTGAAAAAGCCAAACCTTGACCCAGAAAATATAAAAAAACTATCGGCCTATATCGAATCTTCCATTCCTCTCAAAAATTTTAGAAAAGGCTGTTGCGCAACAACTCACTGCCTTCCTGAAGACAAACAATGTATACGAAATGCTTCAGTCTGGTTTGAGACCCCATCATAGCACTGAGACGGCACTTGTGAAGGTGGTAAATGACATTTTAATGGCATCGGACCGAGGCTCTGCATCTGTCCTCGTGCTCCTAGATCTTAGTGCTGCTTTTGATACCATCGATCACCACATTCTTTTGGAGAGATTGGAAACCCAAATAAACTTCAGTTAGTGCTAAATACGGCTGCTAGAATCCTGACTAGAACCAAAAAATTTGATCATCTTACTCCAGTGTAGCTCTCTACACTGGCTTCCTGTCAAAGCAAGGGCTGATTTCAAAGTTTTACTGCTAACCTACAAAGCATTACAAAGGCTTGCTCCTACCTATCTCTCTGATTTGGTCCTGCCGTACATACCTACACGTACGCTACGGTCACAAGACGCAGGCCTCCTAATTGTCCCTAGAATTTCTAAGCAAACAGCTGGAGGCAGGGCTTTCTCCTATAGAGCTCCATTTTTATGGAATGGTCTGCCTACCCATGTCAGAGACGCAAACTCGGTCTCAACCTTTAAGTCTCTACTGAAGACTCATCTCTTCAGTGGGTCATATGATTGAGTGTAGTCTGGCCCATGAGTGGGAAGGTGAACGGAAAGGCTCTGGAGCAACGCACCACCCTTGCTGTCTCTGCCTGGCCGGTTCCCCTCTTTCCACTGGGATTCTCTGCCTCTAACCCTATTACAGGGGCTGAGTCACTGGCTTACTGGGGCTCTCTCATGCCGTCCCTGGAGGGGGTGCGTCACCTGAGTGGGTTGGTGACGCCCCCCCCCCCTCCTCCTTGGGTTGTGCCGTGGCGGAGGTCTTTGTGGGCTATACTCAGCCTTGTCTCAGGATGGTAAGTTGGTGGTTGAAGATATCCCTCTAGTGGTGTGGGGGCTGTGCTTTGGCAAAGTGGGTGGGGTTATATCCTTCCTGTTTGGCCCTGTCCGGGGGTGTCCTCGGATGGGGCCACAGTGTCTCCTGACCCCTCCTGTCTCAGCTTCCAGTATTTATGCTGCAGTAGTTTATGTGTTGGGGGGCTGGGGTCAGTTTGTTATATCTCGAGTACTTCTCCTGTCCTATTCGGTGTCCTGTGTGAATCTAAGTGTGCGTTCTCTAATTCTCTCCTTCTCTCTTTCTTTCTCTCTCTCGGAGGACTTGAGCCCTAGGACCATGCCCCAGGACTACCTGACATGATGACTCCTTGCTGTCCCCAGTCCACCTGGCCGTGCTGCTGCTCCAGTTTCAACTGACCTGAGCCCTAGGACCATGCCCCAGGACTACCTGACATGATGACTCCTTGCTGTCCCCAGTCCACCTGACCGTGCTGCTGCTCCAGTTTCAACTGTTCTGCCTTATTATTATTCGACCATGCTGGTCATTTATGAACATTTGAACATCTTGGCCATGTTCTGTTATAATCTCCACCCGGCACAGCCAGAAGAGGACTGGCCACCCCACATAGCCTGGTTCCTCTCTAGGTTTCTTCCTAGGTTTTGGCCTTTCTAGGGAGTTTTTCCTAGCCACCGTGCTTCTACATCTGCATTGCTTGCTGTTTGGGGTTTTAGGCTAGGTTTCTGTACAGCACTTTGAGATATCGGCTGATGTACGAAGGGCTATATCAATACATTTGATTTGATTTGATTTGATGTGGCAGGGCTTGCAAACTATTACAGACTACAAAGGGAAGCCCAGATGCTAGCTGCCCAGACGCTAGCTGCCCTACTTTGAGGCAAGCAACACTGAAGCATGCATGAGAGCACCAGCTGTTCCTGATGACTGTGTGATCACGCTCAGTTTAGCCGATGTGAATAAGACCTTTAAACAGGTCAACATTCACAAGGCCGCAGGGCCAGACAAATTATTGTCTTCACTGACATTTTCAATCTGTCCCTGGCCGAGTCTATAATACCTACATGTTTCAAGCAGACCACCATAGTCCCTGTGCCCTGAACAACAAGGTAACCTGCCTAAATGACAACCGATCCGTAGCACTCACGTCTGTAGCCATGAAGTGCTTTGAAAGGCTGGTCATGGCTCACATCAACTGCATCATCCCAGAAACCCTAGACCCACTCCAATTTGCATACCGCCCCAACTGATCCACAGCTGACACACTCTCTGTTGTACTTCACACTGCCCTTGTCCACCTGGACAAAAGGAACACCTATATGAGAATGCTGTTCATTGACTACAACTCAGCGTTCAACACCATAGTGCCCTCAGAGCTCATAATTAAGCTAAAGACCCTGGGACTAAACACTTCCCTCTGCAACTGGGGTAAGGTTAGGCAACAACACATCTGACACTCGGGGGCCCCTCAGGGGTGTGTGCTTAGTCCCCTCCTGTACTCCCTGTTGTACTCCACAACTCCAACACTATCATTAAGTTTTCCGACGACACAACGGTGGATGGCCTGATCACCGACAATGATGAGACAGACTAGAGGTAGGAGGTCAGAGGCCTGACAGTGTGGTGCCAGGACAACAACCTCTCCCTCAATGTGATCAAGACAAAGGAGATGATCATGGACTACAGGAAAATGAGGGCGGAGCACACTCCCATTCTCATCGACGGGGCTGTAGTGGAGCAGGTTGAGAGCATCAAGTTTCTTGGTGTCCACAACGCCAAAAAACTCTCATGGTTCAAACACACCAATACAGTCATGAAGAGGGCACAACAATGCCAATTCCCCCTCACGAGAGTGAAAAAATTTGACATGGGTTCTCAGATCCTCAAAAAGTTCTACAGCTGCACCATCAAGAGAATCCTGACTGGTTGCATCACTGCTTGGTATGGCAACTGCTCGGTCTCCGACCACAAGGCGCTACAGAAGGTAATGCGTATGGCCCAGTACATCATTTTTGTTTTGTTTTTTACTTACAGTATCTATTTTTTACTGAACACTTATTATTTCTTAACTGCATTGTTGGTTAAGGGCTTGTAAGTAAGCATTTCACTGTAAGGTCTACACATGTTGTATTCGGCACGTGACAAATAAAATGTGATTTGATTTGAGACTATTTTAACTTCTGTAGTGACAATGTGGTGCCAAGCAAAACAGTGAAATGCTATGCAAATAATAAGCCATGGGTCACAAAATAAATCAATGAGGCACTAAACAGGAAAAATAAGGCTTTTGAACCTGGAAATAGGGATGAGTTGAAAGTAGTACAGAAGGAAATTAAAGAGCTGATCAGGAAAGGCAAACACAAATACGAACTGAAGCTAGAAAGCAAGCTGCAAGCGTATAACATGAAGGATGTCTGGGATGGTATGAAGAAGATAACCAGCTACATCACAACTACAAGTGATGAGGGAAGGGACAGAGCCTTTTTTCTCCCCAATTTCGTGGGATCCAATTGGTAGTTACAGTCTTGTCTCATTGCTGCAACTCCCGTACGGACTTGGGAGAGTAGAAGGTCGAGAGCCATGTGTCCTCTGAAACACATCCCAGCCTGGACTCAAATCAGGATCTCTAGTGGCACAGCTAGCGCTGCGAGGCAGTGCCTTAGATCACTGCGCCACTCGGGAGGCCATAACCAGTTTTTTTTTTTTACCAGATTCAATAAGTATGATTTCTCAACAGAGCTACAGCAGATGAGGGAGGTGCTGGACTCTGATCTGGGAAGCACTGAGCCCATGAGAATCTCTGAGAAACAAGCGGTGAAGCAGCTGAAGAGGATCAGTCCCAGTAGGTCAGCAGGGCCTGATGTTTATGATGCCAGAGTACTCAAGGTATGTGCTAATCAATTTTCATACTGCAGTATACAATACATGTCAACCCTAATACTATCAGATATTCCTACTAAATGGAAAACATCCTATATAGTGAGGTGGCAGCCTATCTGTATCCTTTGCAATTTGCCTACCGCCCAAAAACTGGTGTTGAAGATGCTCTGCTCAATCTCTTCTACAGAGTATATGTATATAACCTGGAGAAACCCGGCTGTGTGGTGAGAACAATTTTCTTTTGACTTCTCCAGTGCTTTCAATACCACACAACCCCACCTGCTGGCCCAAAAGCTAAAGGACATTCACGTAAATCCACACACAATAAATTGGATTGTGAACTAACTGACCAATAGACCACAGTCTGATGACTGCTATAGTGAGCTGTGTCAGGAGAGGATACGATGCTCATCACAGGGATATAACGGAGTCCTTTGTGGAATGGTTTGAGGCCAATTAATTGGACCTGAATGTACTTAAGTATCAAGGAGCTAGTGATAAATTCTAGGAAAAATAAGTACTTGGGTGTAACAGTGGACAACAAACTGAACTGGAAGGAGAATCCTCAGTGTCTACAAAAAATCCCAATCCACACTGTACTTTTTAAGGAAGCTTAGATCTTTTAATGTATGTGACAAAATGGTCCGTATGTTCTATAACAGTGTCGTGGCGAGTGTAATGACCTATGCCATTGTGTGCTGGAAAGGGAATTTAGCTAAGGAAGACTTTAACAAGCTTGACAAAATCATTAAGAAAGCCAGTGCTACAATTGGCTGCAGCCTGGAATCAATGCAGGACATGTTCATGAAAAGGCTGCAACTAAAAACACATATGGTCATGTACATTGACACACACCCACTCCACAGCACTCTAATGCAACACAGGAGCAGCTTTAGTAGCAGGTTCATCCTGCCCATGGGTGTAATTGATTAACTGTTATATGGGGTCTTTCTATTGGAAAATGTTGTTGCCTGTTTTCCCCAGAGTACGATGAAAAACAACACTTGAATCAAACTATTATTTTAGGGATACTATGGTTAGTGCATGTGCCTTTGTCTTAATGTGTTTTTTCCCCTTCTTTTTATCATGTGTTGGTCATAGTGTGTTCTGTCATTGTAAGTCATTAATGATGCATGCTGTGATAAAACAGATGTAACATGTTTTCTCAAATGTTAGGATTATAAAATGCAACTTTGCAAACAGGTTGATAACTTGTAGCTACACAATTCCCTCCCATTCATGTTCCCTTTTCTTATGTGCTAAAGGGTCATTGCTGAGGAAGGCCTGCAGGATGAGGAGGACCATGAGGTCATGGACTTCTTGGAGGAAGATACTTTTGATGAGGAGCTACTTGGTGAAAAAGAGGATGAAGATTTTGAGACACACACAGATAGGACAGACAGGTGAATATTGACTGGTTTGAGAAGCAGCTGAACTGGTTCCCCCCTAACCCTCCCAAGTCGACGCTGGTGAAGCCTAAGCTAACAGTTGGTTGATTTTCAGAACAGAAAGAGGGAAACTTCAATTTACTTGGTGACTGCTCTAGAAATTCTTGGCTTTGTTACAGGAAAGATAGAAAGGAGAATATGATGTGGTTTGGTTGTGTGGCAACTTTTTATATAACCTTTATTTTGACAGGGAAGACATATTGAGACCTAGGTATATTTTCCAAATGCTTCCTGTATAATACAATTTAAAATACACAGTAAACAAACAAACAAAAACAAACAAAATAAAATACATATATACATACAGTGCATTCTGAAAGTATTCAGACCCCAGGATTTTAAAATATTTTGTTACGTTACAGCATTATTCTAAAATGTATTCAATTGTTTTTCTCCCTCGTAAATCTACGCATAATACCACATAATGACAAAGCAAAAACAGGTTTTTAGAATGTTTTGCAAATGTATAAAAAATGTACATAAGTATTCAGACCCTTTACTCAGTAACTTGTTGAAGCACCTTTGGCAGTAATTACAGCCTCAAGTCGTCTTGGGTATGATGCTTCAAGCTTAGCACACCTGTATTTGGCAAGTTTCTCAGATTCTTCTCTGCAGATCCTCTCAAGCATTGTCAGGTTGGATGGGGAGCATCATTGCACAGCTATTTTCAGGTCTCTCCAGAGATGTTCGGTCGTGTTATAGTCCAGGCTCTGGCTGTGCCACTCAAGGACATTCAGAGACTTGTCCTGAAGCCACTCCTGCGTCGTCTGACTGTGTGCTTAGGGTTGTTCTCCTGTTGGGAGGTGAACCTTTGTCCCAGTATGAGGTCCTGAGTGCTATGGAGCAGGATTTCATCAAGGATCTTTCTGTGCTCCGTTCACCTTTCTCTCGATGCTGACTAGTCTTCCAGTCCCTGCCACTGAAAAACATCCCCCCCCCAGGGTGATACTGCCACCACGCTTCACCATAGGGTTGGTGCCAGGTTTCCTCCAGACATGACGCTTGGAATTCAGGAGTTAAATCTTAGTTTCATCAGACCAGACAATCTGGTATCATGGTATGATAGTAATTTAGGTAGCAAATTCCAAGCGGGCTGTCATGTGCCTTTTACTGAGGAGTGGCTTCCGTCTTGCCACTCTAAAATAAAGGCCTGATTGGTGGAGTGCTGCAGAGATGGTTGTCCATCTGGAAGGTTATCCCATCTCCACAGAGGAACTCTGGAACTCTGTCAGAGTGACCATCAGGTTCGTGGTCACCTCCCTGACCAAGGCCCTTCTCCCCCAATTGCTCAGTTTGACTTGGCAGCCAGCTCTAGGAAGCAAATTTTGTCCATTTAAGAATGATGGAGGCCACTGTGTTCTTGGGGATCTTCAATGCTGCAGAAATGCTTTGTTAACTTCTCAAGATTGTGCCTCGACACAATCTTGTCTCTGAGCTCTACGGACAATTCCTTCAACCTCATGGCTTGGTTTTTGCTCTGACATGCAGTCAACTGTGGGACCTTTAAATACAGATGTGTGCCTTTCCAAATCATGTCCAACCAATTTAATTTACCATAGGTGGATTCCAAGTTGTAGAAACAGCTCAAGGATGATAGATGGAAACAGGATGCTCATAATTTTTTTATTTAATCCATTTTAGAATAAAGCTGTAACGTAACAACATGTGGAAAAAGTCAAGAGGCCTGAATAATTTCCGAATGCACTGTATGCACACATTAAAATACAGACTGTATGACAACCGAGTCCCCTAGGGCGGCACACAAACGTCGTCCGGGTTTGGCTGATGTAGGCCGACATTGTAAATAATAATTTGTTCTTTACTGACTTGCCTAGTTAAATAAAGGTTAAATGAAAAAATGATTTAAAAAAACATTCTGAGAACAAATAAAACATCCCAAATCACCCAGAAAAACAAAGGCAAAGGAGGGCTAAATAAAGGGAGAGACACCTGATGAAGCTCAGGTGTGCGCAATGATGGTTGCCAGGTGTGCTTAATCTGGGTTGCCTGGACTGGTGGTTAGTAGAACGGCGACATCGAGTACCAGAGCAGTAGTAGGCGTGACAGTACCCCCCGCATCCTGATGTGCGGCTCCAGCCGCAGGACGACACTAGCCAAGGGGAAGGCCCAGATGGCGAGGAGCGGGCCGGTCCGGACCGTGGAGGTGGAAATCCCGGACGATGTCGGGATCCAGGATGTCTTCCACCAGGACCCAACAGCGCTCCTCTGGACTGTACCCCTGGACTGTACCCCTCCCAGCCCACCAGGCTCTGCCGCAGGGAGGTGTGTGGCCCTTACCTCCATTGGTTCAGGCTCTGTTTCAGGACGGCCAAAGGAGGAAGGCGAGAGACGAGGAGGGTGCTGGCGCTCTCAAAGAAGGTTATCCAGACGGATGGCCAGTGCTATGAAAGCGTCCAAGGAAAGGTTGTTGTCCCAACACGCGAAGACCTGAACAACACGCGAAGACCTCCTCTCCTCTCTTCCAGATATCTGTAGCTCACTCCAAAGCCCATCTGGTCAGCAGGGAAATAACTGTTGCAACCTTGGACATCTCGGTGGTGAGGGCTCCTGTCTGATGAGCGAAATAGAGAGATCACTGGGAGTAGGAAGCCACAGCATGTCGATGGAGTCCTGTCATATTTGTCTGGGAGGGACAATAGGGCATCGCTGACCTGAGCGGACTGCTGGATGGGCTGAGGGACAGGCTCGCTGGGACGACTCGTGATAGAGGATCCTCCTCTCAGGTGTTGTCGAGGTGGTGAAGAACGCAGAGGACCTTATCCATTACCGTACCCAGTTGAGCCAGCTGGTCATGGTGTTGACGGAGTAGGTGTTCCTGTTTGTCGACCATCTGGGAGATATCCTTAACTTCTGCTGTTTCCATATATTGAGGCAGTATTCTGTTATGTATACGCAGGGAGTCAGGATGCAGGTGCAGAAGGTGAGTATAATAATAAGAAACTTGAAGATAAAAAAATGGGAGTGGCATACTGAATGTAAACAAAACCAATACTGTCTGAAGACTTAGGCTATTGAGGGCTTAATAAAGGGAGAGTAATCAGGGTGATGATGAAGTCCAGGTGTGAGTAATGATGGTTGCCAGGTCTGCATAATGTGGACCGGTGGTTAGTAGACCGGCGACGTGGAGCGGGAGATCGGGAGTAGGCGTGACAGGTGTAGACCCTAGGAACCTCAAGAGTTAACCAATCCTGTGAGCGGGTTAGTAAAATCAGGTGTCTAAACTTCAACAGCAAAGTTAGTTAAAATGGAAGTTTATGAAGTAAATGCGAGGGCAAGTGGTTGTGTAAGATTTTATGGTTATGATAGTGATGTAACTTGCACTTTGTTTTCAGGTTTGAATGAGAAAATATATTCCCCAAACCTGATCATTTCAATAAAGTAATTTTTTATTAATAGTATATTACTTGTGGGGGTGGGGGGAGGGCGAGTTTGGAAACCCTGATTTACTGTGTTTGGCTTTTGATATGCAGAGGCCTATCGTATGCCCTGTATACATGGAGGGCCTAGTGTCTGCAGGTTTTAGATTTTCCCTTTCAATTAAGCTCAAGACAACCAGGGGAGTTCCTTACTAATTAGTGACCTTACCCTGTCTAGGAACTCCTCTCCTCGCCAACAGCCAATGAAATTGCAGGGCGCCAAATACAAATCAACAGAAATCTCATAAATCAAATTTCTCAAAAATACAAGTATTAGGCACCATTTTAAAGATATAATTCTCGTTAATCCAGCCATCGTGTCTGATTTCAAAAATGCTTTACAGCGAAAGCTCCACAAACGATTATGTTAGGTCACCACCAACTCACAGAAAAACCCAGCCATTTTTCCAGCCAAAGAGAGGAGTCACAAAAAGCACAAATAGAGATAAAATGAATCACTAACCTTTGATGATCGTCATCAGATGACACTCATGGGACTTCATGTTACACAATACATGTATGTTTTGTTTGATAAAGTGCATATTTATATCCAAAAATCTAATTTTACATCGGCGCGTTATGTTCAGTAATGTTTTGCTTCCAAAACATGCGGTGATTTTGCAGAGAGCCACATCAATTTACAGAAATACAATTATAAATGTTGATGAAAATACAAGTGTTATGCATGGAACTTTAGATACACTTCTCCTTAATGCAACTGCTGTGTCAGATTTTTTTTAAACGTATCATGCTTACCATGCAATAATCTGAGTACGGAGCTCAGAGCCCAAACCAACCAAAAGAAATATGTGCCATGTTGCGCAGTCAACATTAGTCAGAAATAGCATGATAAATATTCACTTACCTTTGATGATCTTCATCAGAATGCACTCCCAGGAATCCCAGTTCCACAATAAATGTTTGATTTGTTCGGTAAAGTTCCTAATTTTTGTCCATATACCTGCTTTTGTTAGGGCGTTTGGTAAACAAATCGAAACGCGCTTGCAACTTTCAGCGGAAAGGTCTGACGAAAATTCAAAAAAGTTAGATTACTGATCCTAGAAACATATCAAACATTGTATAGAATCCATCTTTAGGATGTTTTTATCATAAATGTTCAATAATGTTCCAACAGGAGAATTCCATTGTCTGTAGAAAAGCCATGGAACGAGAGCTAACTCTCTCGTGACCGCGAGTCACGAGCCTGTAACACTCTGCCCGACCACTGACTCAAAGAGCCCTCATTCCCCCCTCCTTTATAGTAGAAGCCTCAAACAAGTTTCTAAAGACGGTTGACATCTAGTGGAAGCCGTAGGAAGTGCAACTTGACTCCATAGACACTGTGTATTCGATAGGCCAAGCTTTGAAAAACTACAAACCTCAGATTACCCAGTTCCTGGTTGGATTATTCTCAGGTTTTCGCCTGCCATATGAGTTCTGTAATACTCACAGACATCATTCAAACAGTTTTAGAAACTTCAGAGTGTTTTCTATCCATATCTACTAATAATATGCATATATTAGCATCTGGGACTGAGTAGGAGGCAGTTTACTCTGGGCATGCTTTTCATCCAAAAGTGAAAATGCTTTTTTTTTTTTTTGCCTTTACCTCCCTTATCTCACCTCATTTTCTCACATCGTATATAGACTTGTTTATACTGTATTATTGACTGTATGTTGGTTTTACTGCATGTGTAACTCTGTGTCGTTGTATGTGTCGAACTGCTTTGCTTTATCTTGGCCAGGTTGCAATTGTAAATGAGAACTTGTTCTCAACTTGCCTACCTGCTTAAATGAAGGTGAAATAAAAAGTTCAAGGGAGGAGTGAAAACCCGCAGATATTCGGCCCTCTGTGGAATGAGTTTAACACCTGTGCTGTAGATAATCATGGCATTCTGCAGGATGGTCCATAATGCAAACAGGCTGTTCTGGTCCTACATCTTCTGCTGACCTATTGCGTCTTCTGGTGACCTATTGAAAACAGTACAACAATGATATAGCAAATTAAGATGTGTGATGTATGCCTTTGGTTTTGATGACAAAAAAAAAAGCCAACACACCTGTGGAAGTTTGTGTCTTTCAGATTCCAACTCCAACTCTAACTGACAGATTGAGTACCAAGTGCCTTTTGTTTTTCTTTTTTTAAGGGTAAGGAGTGGGCTCTAGATAATTATATCAGCCAATCAAGGCTGTATGTAAATATATTAAAATGTATATCCCCATGCCCATACAGTCAGACTGAGCATTTCAGTGGCCCAAGAAGGCTCAGGGAAAATAACAAAACATATATTTGGGAGTTATATGAAACATATGAAAAAATAAACACAGTGATTTATTAGACAAAGTGATGATTTAACAGTATAATTAAAAAGACTGCATGGGGGCTTTAAACATGCTCACATGCACCTATCACTTCCATTTAAGTGATAATGCCCGAGAAGCCGCTGTTTGGAGGACACCGTGTTGTGCCAATATATCCCCCAAACACCAGCTTCGAGGGCATTATCACTTTTATACAACAGGTTACCAACATTAAAATAATGTTTGACATACTTTCATAATTTTTATTTTGATGAATTCATTCGTACTGTTTCATCATTCCACAAGATATAGTCCCGACACAAATCTAGGATTGTTATCCAAGCTGGCTGGTCATTCTATCGGTTCGGTTGCCAGAGACGCAACCTGGCCGTTCAGTCTTTTTGTTCTGTATCTATGGACACGACACAGTCTTTCGTTATAAATGTTCCATTGCCATACTGGCTGGCAACGTTCGTATCCCTTGCTTGCTAGCTAGCCAACTATGGCAAACTTACATTCACATCAGCCAGCATAACAGGAAAGTTGCTGCATTTGCATTAGTTTAAGATGTTTTCGAGTGACATTTATTTGTATACATACATAACAATGAGCTATTGAGACGTGATTTCGCCTGGCATAGAAAATGTGCTCACTCATCAGGACACAGTTGTTCAGAGGAGCTAGCCAACAACACAGCTAACACAATCACTTCAAACTGAAGATGGAAAGACTACAAACTAGCACTTTGCTTCATTTTACATTTTTTAAATTGACATTTCTTTGTATGTATCCATAAAAATTATGCCAGCTGATTCATGATTTCGACTGGCTGAGAAACGCTGCCTGCTCGTCTGTCTCGTCCAGACTCCTGATACATTCATTACTATGGGACAGCTGGATATATAATTATAATATTGAAACAATGTTGCAAATGTCGGGGAGAACAACAGCAAGGTTTATACAAATCTCCGCCGTGAAAACTAAATGTTAGTCTAAAAGAAATGTGAGAATTTCTAGATGTTTTTTATGGTGGAGATTAAGTTTATACATTGCTAGACTGATGAGACAGTAAATAGGCATTTTAACGTCATAGATTTAGCCAGTGGTAACTTGTGGAATAGACACCGGCTTGAATGAGGTTTTAACCAATCATGATTAGATTCACCTGTTGTAAAATAATTGTTAGCTTGTTGTGGCTAATGTTAGCTGATGTTTTGCAGTGGCTGTTTAAAGAAAACCGAACAATGGATTCAAATTTCTCCTGGCACATAAACTACTTTAAGGATGTGGAACCATCTAACAATAAGTTGTAAAATCCTGAAATAGTTCTTCAAGAGGAAAGTTCATAGCCAGATTCACTGTTTTGAAGATAGGCTTGGGCTGTGTAATTTCTTTATGATTTAAAAACAATATCTTGAATATATCCTGAGTCAAAAGTCAAAATAATGTGTTAGCCCACTGATCCAAAGCCTATACACTAGCTCAAGGATGGGGATAACACAATTAATCTCCAAGACAAGGTTACTCATCACTTGTGCCAAGCCTGTCACTTCTGACACCAATGTGACGGACTGGGGCTCAAACTATGCGCTTCACCTCCGTAATGCACGCACGCTCGCACACACACACACATGCGCACACACGCACGCACGCACACACACACACACACACACACACACACACACACACACACACACACACACACACACACACACACACACACACACACACACACACACACACACACACACACACACACACACACACACACACACACACCAGTGGAGGCTGGTATCACTTTAAAGTAGAGGCTTTAAAGAAGGCTCACTGTAATGACCGAATGGAATGAATGGAACTATAACCAAAAAAATGTATGAACAACAAGTTCGAGGACAGTCAGATTTATTTGCACATGCCTCACTGTGAAGTCATCATAACAGCCGGCAGCACCACGGTGACAAAGTGCTTGAGTTAAGTCAAAAGATTTTCTAGTTGGTGAGCTCCCTTGGGTCAGTCAGGATCAGTTCGCCACTGGAAACCAAATTAGACTTGATTCTGGTGGTCTTCTGAACTGCAGCAGGAATGTCTCTCCCTGGAAAAAAACATTTTATGTGGTCATTTGCAGAGAGAGGGACGAGACTCAAACTGTAGGGAAGGGTGGAAGGGATTGAAACTATTTGCTGGAATGCAATGCAGCCTATCAGAGAAAAGTAACTCACTCTTTCTGTAGCATCTTGGTTCACAGCTGTCTCCAAGGGATGGCAGGCACACAGCTGTATTACAATGGATGAACACCTGCAAGAGACAGTACAGATTGTTTTTTAAATGCAATAAGTATCTAGCCAGATAATTACTACCCAAGAATAAATTAGAGTAGTTTAATATTTATGTAAACTATATGCTTTTATATTACTTATGTAATTGTAAGAAATAGGCCTACCAGAAAGTACCAATTGTGACCAAGCAAGCCGACACATTTTTGTTAAATCATTAATTACCAGTAATTAGTGGAAATAATATCACAAATACTAATTGTAATAGGACAGTGAAAAGTGTTATCAAAAATCTAATGTAAGCATAAAGTACAGCACTTCTATTTCATGCATGAATTTAATAAACAGTGTTAGCATGATAATCAACAACATCAATGTAGTTGTTTCAAACCTCTTATTATAATTATGATTAATTTGAACTCTATGGTTCCAGTATAATTAGAACACAGTCATACCCTCAGAATTAAATAGAACAATATCTGTAAATATGTAACATAAATGTATCTCTATGGTCATACCGTCTCCCTCAGGGGGGCCATAGACATTGGATCTACAAAGGTGAACATCTTAAGGACGAAGCGCCTGTAGTGGGTTGGGTAGGACAGACCCGAAGAGGGTCCCACAGTGATGGGAATGGTCAGGTAACGGTCATCCTGGTAAGGACATCTAATGATATGAACAGAGAGAGAGAGAGAGACAGACAGAGAGAGTGAGACGTAGACAGACAGACAGAGTCATGGTCAAGTGTCTGTCTGCGTCAGGGTTGGCATGCCGCATGCCATGTTACGACTCTCACTTTGCCGTTACCCCCTTTACACCAGCAACGGCAAATACATTGATCAAGGCTATGAGATGACACATTGGTTTTGATAATAAAGAGTCATTTTTTTAAGTGAATAACTCCAAGAGCTGCTGAACATTTTCCTAATCTTCGCAAGGAAGGGCAGAACAGTAATTGGACGAAACAGTTACTAAAATGTTTACTACTTCTACTACTACCTATTCAGATATTTACCCATCAATGAGAAGGTCCCACTGGGGCAGGCTGAGAGGGTTTGGGGTTGTGGTAGCCCAGCAGCGACCCAGGGTCAGCACAATGTTGGGATCTGTCCTCGCCAGGATGCGAACCTCAGTGTAGACAGGATCCCTGAGGACCTTGGTGACAGGGTAGTCTGCCTCTGTGTAGTAAGAGGTGTAGGCCACTTCCTCTGTTTCAAAAGAGGAAAGATTCATTCATTCACCCATTTATTAATCCAACTAACCAATCAATGAATATAGTGCCACATACCTTCATTACATCCCTTGGTAAGGCATCCTCCGCTGCCCAGTCTGAGCTCAACTATGAGGGGCCCAGGAGCTATATCAGGATTTGGAGGAGGAACCGGCTTCACATCAATAACCACAGCCACAATGGTACTGCCCTTATATCTGCACTGGAATGTTAGACTGGGAAGAAATGACGTGTGGTCAGACATCTTGAAGGTGTCTGAGAGACTTTAAAGCAGGACGTATAAGGTTATGACTAAAGATCCCATTGCTTATTTAACAATACAAATTGTGTTAACTCCAGTGTCTTGTTAAAAGTTCCAACCAGGGGCCTCACTTATCAAAGGCGAATGCACACAAAAGAGACTCTAAACCTTGTGTTTGCAGGTTTTCCCATAAAGGTTGGCATTTATCCTTGTTGACAGGAAAGTGTGGGTATCTCCATGCAAATCTCCGACTGTGCGTACCCAGAACTTAGAGCGGTTGATCAATTGTATTGCAAGCAAATATTCTTATTTTGAAGGAAATTAATGTGTACAGGAATTATAATAATGGTAGGCTAATAAGAACAGGGTTAATCATAACATTTATACATTTTTCATTGGTAATGTATGTTGCCCAATGTGTTTTTTTAAACTTTTATTATATAGGCCTAAATTATGTTTCTCCTTTTCTCACAACTGGTTTATTCCCACTACACAACAAATAATAGCCTACCATTTATCCATTGCTCATTTAATAGCCAAACATGCTCGGACGTAAAGACCGGTAGCCTATTTAAATTGGGTAGGCTACAGTATTGATAGGAATGCAACATCATAGCCTTAAATTCAGAGCCTATACCAAAGCAGGATAAGCCAAATATTTAACAACAATTCGTATTTTCACGAGTGCAAAAATATAGTATGGCTCTAATTTATCAATGAAAACATGAGTATGTGCTGCGTTCGACAGTTGAATGATCCCAATAATTTGTTGCTCAAGCTAATCCTAGAATCTCCACGTACCCCAGAATTGTATGTATGCACGGTTGATAAATGAGGCCCCTGGCTCCATATATAGTACACAACAATTTAAAGTGATGGTTCCTTAGGATGTTGTTGTTTTTGTGTTGCTATTATAATTTTTTTTTTAATATCACCTACTCATATTGGCTGTCCCTGGTGATGGAGCCAAAGGGGCCAACCCCCACTTGATATGAAGAGGACATCCTATTCTCATAGATAATAGTATCCGTTTCCTCCTGCAATAAACACAACTATGTTATACAGGTCATCTTTAAGAGGCAAAATCACTATAGCTTTGACAACGAGCTTTTGTCACAATGTGGCAGCATCTTTAAACCTGAATAAACAATCAGTGATATGATCATGATATGATCATTGTTGCAACCAATACAGAAGATGTGATCCAATTATTTGAAGGAGATAGGAGCTACTTCCCTGTACTGAGACGGAAGCCAGGCACAGGTGATACGTACCGTCATGACAGTTCCACATTCAGTGACTTTAAACTGGTAGATGGCAAAGACAGAAGTTGTGCCAATAGGGTGGCAGTGGGCTCCGTTTGTCCCCAGCAGGCTGATGGAGTCCAGTTCCAGGCTGGGCAGAGTGGCATCCCTGGCCACCACCACCACAAACTGGCCATCCTTGGTACACTGAACAGTCACTGGTGACAAAGAGCATAACAAAAACATGAACTTAGTGTCCTTGAGTAAATTGGAGCATGTTGGAACATGTTGATATTAAACTGCTTTGGATAAAAATTGTCCATATATAAGTGGAAGTGGAATCAGTGAGAGTTCAGAATACAATGATTTGTTTTCTGGTGAAGTGCGATAAACAAGTTTCTCTGAGGGGGCAGTACATAAAGTAAACCGTACTGTTACAACATAGAGTTCTAGAGTAAAATGAGCATGGTCAAAAACATACCTGATTTTCCGTAGAAGCACATCCGTCCATCAAAACAGCAGTTAATGGCATCACAATGGGCGGCAGTGATGTCAGGAAGTCCACACTGCACCTTGTGTTGGCCATCAACATCACAGCTCTGCTTTGAGCCTGGGTCAGAGGGGAATTTAGGCCTCTGAAGCGGCGTACCGGGTTGGACAGGCCACTGAGGGGGATGAACAGGCCACTGAGGGGGTTGGGCAGGCCTTTGAGGGGGTTGGGCAGGCCTCTGAGGGGGTTGGGCAGGTCTTTGAGGGGGTTGGGCAGGCCTCTGAGGGGGTTGGGCAGGCCACTGAGGGGGCTGGGCAGGCCTCTGAGGGGGTTGGGCAGGCCACTGCTGGGGTTGGGCAGGCCTCTGAGGGGGCTGGGCAGGCCTCTGAGGGGGTTGGGCAGGCCTCTGAGGGGGCTGGACAGGCCACTGAGGGGGCTGGGCAGGCCTCTGAGGGGGTTGAATAGGCTTCTGAGGGGGTTGGGCTGGCCATGACGGTGGTGTCTGGATGGGTGGCCACCCTGGTTTTTCCAAGTAAATCTGAGCATCACACAGCCAGCCAAGCGTGGCCACTGCCACTAGACAAACTGCACTCCACTTCATCGCAATGGCTTCGCTACAAGAACTAATCCGCAATGTTCACTGGATGCTGTGATGAGGATGAACGAATTGTGGCCACCTTTATAACAGATGGAGCGTTGTTTACTTATTGGAAATCCGCCCCCTCTTTATCTGACCGTTCCTTTTCTGAGGGGTCAAAGTTTTAGCCAATCAAATGCCCTGGCTAATGTTCCTTTAGTAGCACACTATTCAAAACAGTTGTGTAACATTTGCGAACATCCAACATTTCGGTCATGGCCTTGAGAAAGGTCTTTGTGACCGACACGTCATGTCATTGGAGGCTTTGCCAGTTCTGTCAGTATCTAATTTGCTCCAAGTTGTTGTATGTGACAATATACATATATATTTATTTATATATTTATTTTGATAGTCAGAAACAATTCAAAATGATTTACGCATTATAAATAGATAATTAGACAATTTTGTATATATTACAGTTTTTTTCAATCACTTTGGTGCCATTTTCACAAGTATATAGTACATTTTCACAACTCTAAGCACAAAAATCTAAACAGATCATCAAAATGGCTTGTGGTCAAAGCTATAAGCATAGTACAACAAACAAATTCCCTGTGGACTGCTTCTAGAATTTATCCCAAAACGAATTGAGGCTGTTCTGAGGGCAAAAGAGGGTGCAACTCAATAGTAGCAAGGTGTTCTTAATGTTTTGTATACTCAGTGTACAGTGTAGTGTAGAATGCATTTCTGAAATACCTGGGTTGTATATACTGTTTTTTTAACCACTTTGGCACATTTTTCAGAAGTGGTATATTTTCAAAACTCGAAGTAAAAAACTCTAAACTGATAACACTTCTAATGTCCCCTATCTTATGTTCAGAAGCTTTGATTGTACATTCATTGGGGTTTCACACACCTCCACATTTAGTCGTTTATACAAAATCAAAGTTTTCCTTGAAATACCATGTGCATCTTTTGATTAGTCACCGCTACAGTAGATAATGATAGGCTCACCATTTAGTCCTTTTAACTACCATTTAATCCAATAGAATAAATGACAGGATACACATTTCAAAACATATTTTTGAAGTGCTGAATAGAAAGAATAGTAGACATCATTTTTATACAGTATTTGACTATAACTTGACATGCACACTTTTTAAAATAACTTGTGTCAAATGGCAGGTTGTTAGTATGTTGACAAATATGTCAGTCTTACAGTTTCATTATCCTTATACCATCGTGTCCCAAACTAGGGGTTGTGACCCGATGTGGGGTCACGAGAGAAACTGAAATCAAATGTATCAAATTGAGCTTGGTTGATAGAACCGACATTAGGTCAGTAACCTCTGGTTGCCGCTAGATGTGTTTGAAATAAACAGAGCGGTTTCTGTTTTCCTCCTACAAATGTGGCTCTATCTTTTAAACCGTTTAAGCTCAAAATATTATGTATGACCCAATCATTGAAAGATAATACTCTCAGGAATACGTATGTGTCTTCTGTTTCCCTCTACAAGCCACACAGGACTCGTGGACAAGACCAGGTACTAAATCAGACTGGGGGGAAAAGATCATCATCAAGAGCACTCAAAATGTTCTGATGCATTTCAGTCACTTAAAATCATACTTCCATCAGATTGAAATACTTTCAAAGGTACTGTCAAAGTGATTTGTAATAAACTGTCATAGCCCAAATAAAAAAAGTAAACATTGGCCGTTTATAACATAACATTTTTCACATGGCGGGGTTACAAAAACATTTTAAAATCAAAATGGGGTTGCGGCCAAAAAAACAGTTTGGGAACCCCTGCCGTATACACTACATATATAGGACAGAACCAGAAATAGGTGTATTGTAAAGCAGGTGGCTACTGTGAAAACATAGCATGTTGTTGTATGCCATTTCTGCCCGATGCAACATTGTACAAGATCACCTTTTCTATGTGACTTGTCAAATCATACAGTTTTGCCTGCCTCTCTAATTGAAATTATTTATATATTACTGTAATTCAAATAATGAGTGGATTATATTGCTATATACAACCCAGGTAAGTAGTGCATTGTACACTAAACTACATTTCCAAAATATAGCACAGATGACTCTTTTTTCCAATGACTCTTTCCATTGGAGAATGATGATGCAGTATTTACAGCCACATCCATATATTATTTGGTTGCAACATACATTTATGTCAAATTGATGCATTATGAGGTAAAAGATAGACATTTACAGAGTTCATTAGTTATCAAACTATATACGTTAACTAGCAAATCCAGCACTTGCAGAATAAGTTAGGACAGTATTCACACCATGTCACGCCCTGTGTTTTAGGTCAGGGCGTGACTAGGGGGGTTTCTAGGTATTATATTTCTATGTTGGTGTGTGTGTGTGCATGGTTCCCAATTGGAGGCAGCTGATGATCGTTACCTCTAATTGGGGATCAGACTTAGTGTGTCCTTTTGCCCACCTGCGATGTGGGATATTATTTTGTTTGAGTGCCAATGTGCGCTACGTATTTCACGATTGTGATATCGTTGTTGTTTTAGAAGTGTCAGTATCGTTAAAATGTGGAACTCTACTCACGCTGCGCCTTGGTCCAATTATTCATATGAAGGTCGTGGCACACCACTTTACTTTTTTCACATTTTGTTGTGTTACAAAGTGGGATTAAAATGTATTTCATTTTCTTTTTTTGTTAACAATCTACATAAAATACCCTCTGAAAGTGTAAAAAAAATTGAATTTGAAAAATAAAACAATCATTCTGTACATCTATTCAACTCCCTGAGTCAATACATGTTAGAATCACCTTTGGCAGTGGTTACAGCTGTGATTTTTTCTTCTTCTGGGTAAGTCTCGAAGAGCTTTCCACACCTGGACTGTGCAATATTTGCCCATTATTCTTTTCAAAATTATTAAAGCTCCGTCAAATTGGTTGTTGATCTTGCCATAGATTGTTAAGCAGATTCAGGTCAAAACTGTAACTCAGCCTCTCAGGAACATTCACCGTCTTCTTGGTAAGCAACTCCAGTGTCGATTTGGCCTTGTGTTTTAGGTTATTGTCCTGCTGACAAAGTTGTCTTACAGGGCGACCATGTCTGTCGGTGGGATGTTGTTATAATCCAATTACCCTGAATTTAAATTCCTTATCTTCTTTCAACTCAAGCCAAACTCAACCCAACTACCTCAACTCATGGCAGATTCCAAAGACAAACTTAAAACCTCTCAACAAACTAAGAGCGGTAAACCTTAATGTCCACTGAATTCTGAAAACGTTCAGGAATTTGGGGAATTAGCTTAACATGTAAAATATATAATATAATACAATAAGATGCTTTACAAATTAAAACATACAATCATAAAGATGTAAATATAACGCATTCAATTAGTGAAAATCATAGAAAAGTAAAATTGTGTTTATATGAACAGCATGAAATAAGGCTGAAATTGCTAAATACTCTATTCCACTTTCCCCCAATTGGTTTGGAACATTGTGGGGATCTTAGCTCCATGCTCTAAAAACAATCACCAAAACAACGTTTTTATGAGATTTGGAAACACCTAAAACACATTTGCTACTCTTTTTTAATATTCAAACAAAACCTTGTATGTAACATGCCCTTTATGTAAGTTACACATAATTTTGTCAGTTGCTTAAGATTATAGGAATGAGTGGATCGTAAAGACAGATCGTCCAGAGCCGTGGTTATGGGGGCAACACTCCCACCAACAAGCAAATGTGTGCTTTCCCACTGAAGACCAGTGTTCAATTGCCATCTCCACCTTTAATGTCATGTGTCTGTCTAAATAAAGCAAAAAATACTAAAGGTAGAGTGAAATTCCACTCTCCATAAAAGAAATGCGACCTTTACTAATTCAGGATTTAAATTAACACCCAGCAATGTTTAAAAAACATTGGCCTTGATAGCCTGCGTGTGATCATGTAATTTGTCTATGTAGTAAAACATTGACACTCAAAACCACATATTTCCCAGCATGCTTTATTGCAGGTTGATATTTTGTTTCAATATCTGTGTTTTTACATACACATTGATTGATTAATTGATCTTAGGCTATACAAAGATAAATAGCATACATTTTTCTAAACTAATCCAATCTGTTAGTAGTTGGATTTATTGCACCCATTAATGAGATGGTTGTTCTCGTTTAAATGGTTTAGGTTGTCTCCTTTAACCAGCTTTTCCTTATATGGTAGTCATTGTAAATGCATTTTGCGGGTGATTAAAAGGGCCAATTGCTGGATATCTTGACTTTGGCTTAAATATCACTTTTCAAGCCAACATAACGTGGCATGCAAACCAGGAGTTTCAGACCACAGTCTTATGGTAATACTAGGCTTTTGAGGTATTGCTTTAAGGATGACATTGTAAGCACTCACTTGGTGAAGGATTAATACATATTGAATGCAACAATCATGTCTCTGTCACAAGGAAACACGGCTATGGATGGTCAATTCCAACATTTATAACAGGCACTCTGAGATATATGCATATATTTGCTGACATTTGCCTATATCCCAGTGTGCCTTTAGAGTCAATGTTGGAATTACCACCCATGACTGTGTTTGTTAGTGACACAGAGTTAGTCATTGTATTCACCTGCATGTTAAGTGCTGATCAAGGGCTGCAGTAAAATATATGTTGTTATGGGTGTGGTCAAATACCAGAAGGTACACCTTTTTCAGTTTTTTTTTTCTGTTTACTATAGCGTTGCACCTTCAACCTTTAACCTTTAACTTTCTCCAGGACCCTCCACTTCCATGCCACAAGGTAAGATTAAAAACAACATGAATTATACTTCAATGGTGATATTAACCAGAGCCAAGTTGTTTCCCAAAAGTATAATTTAAATAGCAACTGCTAACTTGTGGCTATCAAAAGTTGCTGCTTAGCTTATCTGCCTGGCAAGCTAGCATGGTAATGGTACAGTAAACTTACAGTAGCTCTAGCATTTATTTTCATAGGTAAGAACACTGTCAAAGTTGATGAGACCTCAAATACAATGCAATCTGCTAACGTTACCAAGGTTAAGTTATTGCCCATTTTAGTAAACACTGTTTAGCTATTTCAGCTAGCTAAGTTTGTTAGTTATCTAAACAGCTTACAGTACAGTCACACATGTCATTTGGTAAAGTGACAGTAGCATTCACTTTCAATGGGGGGAGCTGTCAGAGTTCCTGTAACCAGATTTTCTTTTGACTTTTTTTGCTAGGTAGCTATATTATTATGCCAGCTAATTTAGATAATGCTTTGATATCCATGGGATAAAATGTGAAACTAGGTGTATGTCATCAGTCACGACATCACAGGAGAGCCGTTTGAACGTAAAAAATATATTTTGGGCAGAAATGCCTCCTCGAACATGTGAACTTCATGTGCCTTAATATCAAACTTGTATGCCATCTGTAAATATGAATACAATTGTTAAACTATGAGCCTAGTTGGTTTAGCCACAGAAAAAGTAGCAGCCTTCTCTTTGGCCATGATTGGCTGAGATAATGAGTGGGCTGGACATGCCAAGAGATGAGTTTGGATTGGTCTGCCATATAGCACACATCTGTCTATTGGAGGAGGTCAGTATGTTTAGGTAATTGTGTCGAACACGCTTTTTTAGAAATGTATCGCTTTGTAAAACTGCATAAACCTAATGTCAAGTTAAAGTGTACTGTTAGCTAGCTAACGTTAGCTGGTTACATCTTCAAAATAAGGGCAACCATGCATGGCATCAGACAGGAGACGTGTACAACCATGATAACAGGTAAGATAGTCAAGCTAGCTACATTTTCATATATTACACGTTTCTAATTTTGACAGAAAGTGGTTTCATTTCAAGTGTACTGTTAGTTAGCTAACATTAGCTGGCTGGGTCGCTAGCTAACGTTATGTGTATGATCTTGTTCTTCGCATCTCACACATTTGCTTGACTAGTTGTAGCCATAGAACCTGGTTGGTTAGCTACCTGCAGATACATGCAGGGTAGTAATGTCATGAGTTGTGATTATGGTCCATTGTTTTGCTAGTTAGCTAGCTACATGTCTTAACAAAAGACTCCACTATGCAAGTATCCATTTCAATAGAATGTCAATGCAACCATTGATAGACGCACAAGCTGGTAAATTTGCTCTGGCTATCTACTCCGATTTCAGACCACATGTAAGATATTCTCTAGCTAGCTACATTTTCCGATTCTAATTTTGACAAAGTATTTTAATTGAAAGACGGTTTTCTCAAAAGTGAGTTTACAAGTTGATCAACTTTCAAAGCAGAATTACTTTCCCATTGTTCCTCAAATGCAGTGTATGATATACCGTTTGGTAGCTCTGAGTCTCTACATTTATGCAATGTAAAAAACAGAAATTCAAATGTTGCTACATGAGACAGAATCCAGGTGGTGAGTCACAAATGTGTTATAAACATCTAGCCATAGCGAACATGACCTATATACCTATTTATTTGTTAATTAATTAAAATCAGTCAGTCCATGATATAGCCTATATAGCTGATATAGCCTAAATTGATATATTTGCCATTATGCTTGATTAGCATACTTGCTTGAATACTGACACATTTCCCAATAACATCATGTATTCTTGTAGCCTGACTCTATTAGCCAAGTTTACATTAGGTTTTCTATGCATTTCTAAATGTTATTGTGGTCGTGTGATACATTCATCTTGTTTGTTTCAGATGTCTAAAAAGCCCCATAAGCCCCATAAGGGAGTGCGTACATTTGCCACCACAGTGGTTTGGCCTGCCGATGCGGGCAACAGGCCAGCTCCGAGGTGGTATGTCCTTTCATATTATGACAAGAGATAATGGCAAAACATGCATAGGCCTATGACATTTGAACTTTGTGTTCCTCTAGAAAACATACTGTACTACTAGAAATACCTGTCAGTAAATGTAGGCCTTTACTACTAATGAACAGCAACTTTATTATAATAATTGGCCATCAAATTGTCATTGCAACAAAAAGACAGTGTCAAAGTCCCAAGCTGTGGTCTTGTCAACCAATCACAACAGGTTAAGGGAAGTTCCAGAGCGAGCTAGACTTCATCAACCTTTGACACTGTGGGGGATGGATAGTGGGGTTAGCTGCTTGAAAGAGCTGTGAGATGGTGAACTCACCAGCAGGGGACTTCCTAACACAGGCTTCCTTATTTATTGTTACAGATAGAGAATTGTCAAATGCAGGTCCGTGGACAACTCTCCTCGGGGGGCTTCAGAGATTATGTGTTTGTGGATTTCACCCCCAGAAGTTAGGAGTTAAAATTAATAAAGTTAACAGGCTAAAACAACATGTATACTCTTTTCTGATTTACTGAAATTAGATACCGTGCTGTAGTGTTGTCTCTGTATTTTCCCCCTATATTTTAAGCAGGTCTCTACCAGTGGACCTACTGGACCAGTACCTACAGCTCCCCCAGCGCCTGTGTCTGCTGTTCAGGCTCCTTCATTGAGGACTGCATTGAATTTATCAATGGTAAATATGTTTGTTTTTTTGTCACATTATGAACTACTATGGCTCTGCTGCCATGATAGAACACTGACTCAATTGATCCTTTTGACTTGGTTTCCTCCTCGGTTCATCGGGACTTAGGTTTTACTCTCTCTTTTGCGGTTCAATAAGCAAATGTTTTGGGGGTTCATATGTCTGCAGCAACAGGCTAATCTGTCAAAAGATTGGTTTGTATTGATCATCTGTTTCTATAACAGTATAACTTTAAATAATCTTAACGCAACTACATATTTGTTACAGACACAACATGTCCGTAGCCCGGCCAAGTTGTCTACAGCCTTAGTGAGTGCTCCCACCCTTCCACCGGCCTCTGTGAGGACCTCAACCCTTTTCTGGCCTCTGGGAGGGCCCCCATCCCTACTCAGCATCTGCGAGTGCCCCAATCCCCGCAATGCTGTCAAGAAGTGACATTTTACCTACTACATCATTCACCGTTGTCATTTTAGAACTACAGTGCCTTCCGAAAGTATTCACACCCCTAGACTTTTTCCACATTTTGCTGTGTTACAGCCTGAATTTAAAATTGATAAAATGTAGATTTTGTGTCACTAATCTACACACAATACCCCGACACAACAGTGGTAGGCCTGATCACCGACAACGACGAGACAGCCTATAGGGAGGAGGTCAGAGACCTGGCCGGGTGGTGCCAGAATAACAACCTATCCCTCAACGTAACCAAGACTAAGGAGATGATTGTGGACTACAGGAAAAGGAGGACAGAGCACGCCCCTATTCTCATCGACGGGGCTGTAGTGGAGCAGCTTGAGAGCTTCAAGTTCCTTGGTGTCCACATCAACAACAAACTAGAATGGTCCAAACACACCAAGACAGTCGTGATAAGGGCACGACAAAGCCTATTCCCCCTCAGGAAACTAAAAAAGATTTGGCATGGGTCCTGAGATCCTCAAAAGGTTCTACAGCTGCAACATCGACAGCCTGGTTGCATCACTGCCTGGTACGGCAATTGCCCGGCCTCTGACCACAAGGCATTACAGAGGGTAGTGCGTACGGCCCAGTACATCACTGGGGCTAAGCTGCCTGTCATCCAGGACCTCTACACCAGGCGGTGTCAGAGGAAGGCCCTAAAAATTGTCAAAGACTCCAGCCACCCCAGTCATAGACTGTTTTCTCTACTACCACATGGCAAGCGGTATCAGAGTGCCAAATCTAGGACAAAAAGGCTTCTTAACAGTTTTTACCCCCAAGCCATAAGACTCCTGAACAGGTATTCAAATGGCTACCCGGACTATTTGCATTGTGTGCCTCCCCAACCCCTATTTTTACGCTGCTGCTACTCTCTGTTTATCATTTATGCATAGTCACTTTAACTATACATTCATGTACATACTACCTCAATCAGCCTGACTAACCGGTGTCTGTATGTAGCCTCGCTACTGTATATAGCCTGTCTTTTTACTGTTGTTTTATTTCTTTACTTACCTATTGTTCACCTAATACATTTTTTGCACTATTGGTTAGAGCCTGTAAGTAAGCATTTCACTGTAAGGTGTTGTATTTGGCACACATGACAAATAAACTTTGATTTGAATGTCAAAAGGGAATTGCTGTATGTTTTTAGACATTTTTTTAAATTAACAAAACATTTAAAGCTGAAACGCCTTGAGTCAATAAGTATACAACACTTTTGTAATGCAAGCCCAAATAACTTTGAGTAAAAATTAGCTTAACAAGTCAGATAATACGTTTCTTGGACTAACTCTTTGTGCATTTAATGGTGTTTAACAGAATTTTTTTATGACTACCCCATCTCTGTACCCCACACATGCAATGATCTGTAAGGTCCCTCAGTCGAGCAGTGGATTTCAAGCACAGATTCAACAGATTCAACGAAGGGAAGTTGTCCAATAACTCGCAAAGAAGGGCACCTATTGATAGATGGGTAAAAAAAAGCAGAAATATAATATCCCTTTGAGGATGGTGAAGTTAATAATTATACTTTGGATGGTGTGTCAATGCACCCAGTCATTACAAAGACACAGGAGTCCTTCCTAACTCAGTTGACAGAGAGGAAGGAAACCACTCAGGGATTTCACCATTATTTAACTAGGCAAGTCAATTAAGAACAAATTCTTATTTTCAATGATAACCCACTGTTCCTAGGCTAACTGCCTTGTTCAGTGGCAGAATTACAGATTTTTACCTTGTCAGCTTGGGGATTCGATCTTGCAACTTTTTGTCCAGAATGCAAAGCGTTATGTTTGGGGCAAATCCAACACAACACATCACTGAGTACCATTCTTCATATTTTCAAGCATGGTGGTGACTGCATCATGTTATGGGTATGTTTGTCATCGGAAAGGACTAGGGAGTTTTTCAGCATAAAAAGAAAAGGAATAGAGCTAAGTACAGACACCTGGTGCAGTCTCCTTTCCAAAAGTGGAATGCAAATCCACCAGCAGGACAATAAACTAAAATGCCAAATATACAATGGAGTTACTAACCAAGACGACACTGAATATTCCTGTTACAGTTTTGACTTAAGTTGGCTTGTAAATCTTTAAAATCTATGGCAAGACTTGAAAATGGTTGTCTACCAATGATCAACAACCATCTCGACAGGGCTTGAATAATTATTTGATTCAATATGCACAGCACTTCATAATTTTCTGAAATTGGATAAACTGTGCCTGATACTGATTCCAATGAATTGCCCGAAATCTCAACAGAGGGCATGAAATTATATTGATTTAGATGTTTCAGGAACCAATTTACACGGGGCATGACATGAAAAATGCGTGTCTACATGTGCTGGACCATCAAGCACATCATAAGACAACAACTGTGTTACTATGCCTGGTGTTAGCTTTACTTCTTTGAATGTGTTACGGATACAAGTATCCTGTGTGTATCCTGTGTGTGTGTTTCTTTTCTCTCCTTCTCCCCTCACAGGTGAAAATCATCACTCCCCAATCAGTCACCAATCATCAATCAGAAGACACACCTCCTCCTGTGTCCTACCCAATCATCATTCCTTTCCCTTTGTTTAAAAACCCTGTCAGTAGTTTGCTGTAGAGCTCAATCTCTCTGTAAATGCCATTTCTGTAGATCTCTCTGTTTCACTCTCTATGTATTGAGCTATCTTTTGTTTGAGCACCTCCATATCACTTTGTCCTCACCTGTGAGTATTGTTTTTGGTTATGGTGTTTGTTTGCTGGTGGGAAAAGGGGGAACCAAGACAAGTCGCCCATGGGCATACACTACCCGTAAGTAAACTTTGTTAAATACCCTAGTTAGAACTGGGTGGACCACCCACTGCCCCTTTTCCTGCTCCCCCCATTACCGTGTGTTTTCCAATAAACCCTGAGTTTGACGGTAGATTTCAGTAGTCGTGGTTATTTCGTTCTCACTTTTACTTTGTCACTATTATAAATTGCATGAGTTATGTTACGGGTCTCATTACCATCCCCCACTAGACTGTCGGGCCAAAAGGGATTCGTAACAGAATGTGTGGTAGACCCCTCTGTCTGTCAGTTGCAAACCACTTTGCAAGTACACATGAGCAAAAACTTCTACTTTGATCAGTGGTTATAACCTCTCCCTGCATGTCTACCTTACTATGTTGTTCTGTCAGGAACCAGAGTATGAAAAGGAGATTAATACAATTCTGGCATTTGATTGCAAAATGCGGTGGGAGACGAAAAGAGAAGACAGAAGGCTGTTGTATAAAACACCTGTCTCCGGATTACATCTTCAAATTAAGGCCAACCATGGCATCCGTGACCGAGAGGGAGAAAGATATGATGATTCTTATAGCATTGCACACAGTCAGTTTGAATCAGAGTGACTTAACACAACAAGCCAAGCAAACTGTACAAACAAAACGGACACGACACAGGAGGTCTTATTTAATGAAAGGGGTTGCAGTCTGCCGTAAAGCATTTGGGTAAGAGTCAAGCTACATTTTCAAATATTATACGTTACAAATTTTGTCAAAGTTGTTTTCATTGCAAGTTAAAGTGACTGTTAGATAGCTTGCTCACCTGTTAATGTATGATCTGTATGGTAATATTATTTGTATCTCAGAAATTAATTTGCATTGCTAGTTTTAGCCTAACGTTAGTTAGCTAACTAACATTGAACCTAGTTGGTTAGCTTTAGCCAATCGATTTGTTGTGCTAGTACTCTAGGGGTTGGGATTATAGTTAATTGTTTAGCTAACATGTCTAAATAAAAGACTCCACTTCGCAAGATGATTACATGACCCATCAAGTTAACCAGTTGTGTCTGGCGGTGATCTATTGTATAATAATAATGCTAATATATTTGTATCTGGAATTAGTCTTTCAGCATTAGTAGAAAACGTCTGACTCCTCCACCAGTCATACAAGGAGAATGGTCTAATGCCTCCCATTAAAAAGAGAGCAGACACAAGCAATCACAGGTTACACCTGAAGCATAAGGACTTGCAGCAAATTGTGAACTTCATGAACAACTATACAGAGGATAATGCAATAGTATTACCAGGACACCACCCAGGACACAAACACCTGTGGAAAGCTGCTGCCATCTCATGTGACAAAAGCAGCAGTGTGGTGTCTCTATAAGGACTCGATGACAACACTTGAGTAAAACGTAAACACCACATCTTTTGATTATTTCATTTACTGTACCTCCAACATGATTGGCATTACTTTTACTGATCTCACAATGTTTGTGTATTTTTCATAGTTACGTGTAGTCGGCTGTCTTCCTTCAGGAACCTGTAGAGAAAATTGCTGCCCTAAATCTCAAGCACTAAGCCAGTGGAACAACTATCAAATCAAATAAATTGTATTTGTCACATGCGCAGAATCCAACAGGTGTAGACCCTCCAGTGAAATTCTTACTTACAATCCGGTAACCAACAATGTCGTTTTAAGAAAATAAGGTTAAGAAAATATTCAGTATTTTTTTTTTTAAAGATCACAATATCTGGTCTTCAGATTTGCCAATCTGCCAGAAGCTGTTAATTCTTGACGCACCCATCCCGTTAGAGGGATCATTTTCATTAACATCCGCTGAATTGCAGCGCGCCTAAATTAAATTACTAAAAATATTTAATTGTCATGAAATCACAAATGCAATAAAGCATAACACAGCTTAGCTTGTTGAATATTTTTAGTAATTTAATTTAGGCGCGCTGCAATTCAGCGGATGTTGATGAAAATGATCCCTCTAACGGGATGGGTGCGTCAAGAATTAACAGCTTCTGGCAGATTGGCAAATCTGAAGACCAGATATTGTGATCTTTAAAAAAAATATATATATATATTTTTTACTTATTTTCTTAAAACGACATTGTTGGTTACCGGATTGTAAGTAAGAATTTCACTGGAGGGTCTACACCTGTTGTATTCTGCGCATGTGACAAATACAATTTATTTGATTTGATAGTTGTTCCTCTGGCTTAGTGCTTGAGATTTAGGGCAGCAATTTTCTCTACAGGTTCCTGAAGGAAGACAGCCGACACGTAACTATGAAAAATACACAAACATTGTGAGATCAGTAAAAGTAATGCCAATCATGTTGGAGGTAAATTAAATAATCAAAAGATGTGGTGTTTACGTTTTACTCAAGTGTTGTCATCGAGTCCTTATAGAGACACTTAATCCGCCTGGTATGTCAGATTTCAATAATGCTTTTCGGCGAAAGCATACCAAGTGTTTATGTAAGCACATCTCTCTCAGTAGACAAAAAATTACAAACAGCTAGCAGCCAAGTAGATTGGTCACGAAAGTCAGAAAAGCAATAAATTAAATCGCTTACCTTTGATCTTCGGATGTTTGCACTCACAAGACTCCCAGTTACACAATAAATGTTCCATTTGTTCCATAAAGATTATTTTTATATCCAAAATACCTCCATTTGTTTGGCACGTTATGTTCAGAAATCCACAGACTCGAGAGGTCACGACATCGCAGATGAAAATTCCAAATAGTATCCGTAAAGTGCGTAGAATGATGTCAAATGTTTTTTATAATCAATCCTCAGGTTGTTTTACAATATATAATCAATAATATATCAACCGGGACTGTAGCTTATTCAATAGGAGAGAGAGAGAAATGGCTGTTACAAGCTGTTGCGCATATAAAACGCTGCTGGCACCCTGCCATCCACTGACGCGATGGGTTCTTTCTCGCTCATTTTTCAAAATAAAAGCCTGAAACTATGTCTAAAGACTGTTCACACCTTGAGGAAGCCATAGGAAAAGGAATCTGGTTGATATCCCTTTAAATGGAGGCAATGCATGCAACGGAATAGAGCTTTCAGGAAAAACAGCACTTCCTTATTGGATTTTCCTCAGGTTTTTGCCTGCAATATCAGTTCTGTTATACTCACAGACAATATTTTGACAGTTTTGGAAACGTTAGTGTTTTCTATCCTAATCTGACAATTATATGCATATTCTAGTTTCTGGGCCTGAGAAATAGGCCGTTTCAAATGGGTATGTTTTTCAGCCAAAAACGAAAATACTGCCCCCTACACTCAACAAGTTAAATCAGCCAAGCTGAAGAAGCAAGAGCAGCATATCCTGCTTGTTCAAAGTGAGCAGTCTGTCTACCCGAAGATGGTTGCTGACTGCAAGATCATTTGTAAATACCTGCAGTTGTCTTTGGGGGGCCCTATTGAACCAACAAGCAAAGACATCAGGATGCATTACAGCTTTGATTTTGCTGAACAAGTAAGCAACATTTTCTCCTTTATACTGATTGAGGACTTTATTACTGATGAATGCGTTTGTTTTTTATGACCATGTTTTCTTTCTGCTTGTATTTTGTACTTATTAATGTGTGTGTCTTCTGTAATTTATGTAATTCATGGCTCAACTGTAAAAGAGAACAGGGTCTCAGTATGACTCCCTAATAAAAAAAATATTGATCAATTAAAACGATTTAATCAATTTCAGAATAAGGCTGTAACATAACAAAATGTGGAAAAAGTAAAGGGGTCTGAATACTTTCCGAATGCACTGTAAGTGTGAGCCAGACTAGTAATTAACTAGTAATTAGCACAAGTCCTCATATTCTAAAATCTAATTATTTCTCTAACAGGTTGGGACCAACATGGTTGAGTACCTGCACCAGGCGGAGGTGACCAGACCCTACCCATTTGTGTTGGCTCTTGGGGACTGCTCATAGGTGTTTACAGTTATTAGTGGACCGGCATTGGAGCAACGTACACTGCTTGGGGAACAGGATGTGTGCTTCAAGGCCTATTATGTGTTTATCAACTTTCCCACTGTGCCTCAGCATGGGAATTCCTACAGACCACGGTGTATGGAAGAGAGTCCCTCGCAGTAAGACTGTTGCGAGCATGTCTTTTTTTTTACACTGAACAATTGTGGATAGGTATCTCCTCTTGTATGTAGTGTGAAAGGTGTCAGAAGGAAGCACGGCTGATGTGTTCCTGTGAATTACAGTTTTTTTCCTGAATGCTTAATTATGGCTGGGAGCAGTATTGAGTAGCTTGGATGAATAAGGTCCCCAGAGTAAACTGCCTGCTACTCAGGCCCAGTTGCTAATATATGCATATTATTAGTAGATTTGGATATAAATCCCTCTGAAGTTTCTAAAACTGTTTGAATGATGTCTGTGAGTATAACAGAACTCATATGGCAGGAAAGAAACCTGAGAAAAAATCCAACCAGGAAGGGGGAAATCTGAGATTTGTAGTTTTTCAACTCTTTGCCTATCGAATATACAGTGTCTATGGGGTCAAATTGCACTTCCTAAGGCTTCCACTAAATGTCAACCGTCTTTAGAACCTTGGGGGCGAATGAGAGGGTATTGAGTCAGAGGTCTGCCAGAGAGGCATGAGCTGGTCATGCGCGTTCATGTGAGAGTTAGCTTGAGTTCCATTGCATTTCTGAAGACAAAGGATTTCTCCGGTTGGAACATTATTGAAGATTTATGA